>NW_006408525.1:31247711-31249014 GCF_000296735.1 Chrysochloris asiatica
GTTGGGTTGGGTTTTGATTTAAACAGTTCTTAAAAGAGGCTTCTCCTCAAGACAGACATTCTTTACTAGTTAAGTCAAACTCCTTGTGTTGGGATCAGCACTAGACTTCAAACCACAAGGTCAGCAGTTCAAACCCACCAAACGTTTCTCAGAACCCTATGCATAAGTCGGAACCAACTCAATGGCACTTAACAACAATTAACAACGTTTGGTTTTAAGAAAACTCTAAGGGACCTTTTTTAACTTAAGATATGAAGAATGTTTCAGGGCAACTGTTTGGGGGTGTTTATCCAGTTTTCATGAGTCTAAAAAGCCTAATTGTTGTTATATGCTGTTGAGTCAGTTCTGACGCATAGCAACCCTGTCTAGGGTTTCCAAGGAGTGGCTTGAGAGTTTGAACTGCCAACCCTGTGCCCTGTGGTTAGCAGTCCAGTGTGGATCCTACAGCACCACACCTAGAGTGCAGGAAAATTTGAATGAAATTCTGTTCTGCATGTTCATTGTTCATTTAAATTGTATAATGAAGCAATTTAGACTCACTGCAATGAGTGGCGTTTATCAGACATTCACTGTCACAATGCAGCTTGACTGTCTTGCAGACAACTTCAATGGTACTTTTAAATTGGCAGAGACAGCAGGCCATGTGACTAGGTAAGATCCTGTAATGGAAACAAGGAGAATTAAACTAATGGTAGAGGGACTACTTGAGTAGATAGAAAGCAGGCCACGGCTACAGGGTTGTAAAAAAAAGTGCTTTTTTTTTTTTTAGTGAAAACACACATAGGATATATACCCATCCCATAATTTCTACATGTATGAGTATAACTCAATACCACTGGTTACAGTCTTCAAGCTGTATCCCTTTTTCTACCTTTTCCTATCCACTGTTTCACTAACAACTTAGATTCACTACCCCTAAACTTCTCATCTCTGCTTTCTAGTTTCTGTTGCCAATTGGATCTCATATAGTTACTTCATTAAAAGCGTACAGTGCTCATAGTGAAACAGCCTTTACTAATTTAGCTACACTGTTGTTTAGTTTAAAGATGACTCCAGGGAATAATTTCAGTTCAGGATTTGAAGATTTTTCTCAGACTGATAGATTTGGGATTTTCTCAAATAGGTCAAGTCTGGATTCTTTAAGAATCCTGTTCCAGATTTTAACCTTTTTGATCAGGATTCACCTACTAATTCTTTGATTAAAATGTCCAATAATGGCAGCCAGTTAATGGTCTCATGGCAGTTAAATTCCAAGAAGGAATTTTTGGAGTGGCCACTTGGGTGAGGATCAGTCAGCCAGGTG
>NW_006408525.1:31250399-31253129 GCF_000296735.1 Chrysochloris asiatica
CCAATTAAAATCACAATGAGATACCATTATATATCTACCATATGTAGGTATTAATAGTATATAGATTTGCACTGAGCTGCCTTTATAAAAAACAAACAGCACATCTTATTTATAAATAACTTATTTCAAAATACAGAAAAGGCTAAAAAAATTAAAGACTGAAATATAAATATCAGGTAAAAAGCAAGCAATTGTAATACTCAATACACTGCTAGTGGAACAAAATGGTCAGCAACTTTAGAAAAGAGTTTATTAATTTTTTTGTAACATTAAATGAGGGGGCTGCAAAAAACAAGAAAAAATCTCATTCTCTTTTTATTCCATTTCCCCACAAACTTTCCAAGCCTTCTCGTTTTTGCACTCAGCATGTGACATAGCAACCCCTCTCCTAGGTGCTGATCTCAAAGAAACGAAAACGCATGCTCACACTAAGACCTCTGAGTGCTCACAGTAGCTTTCTTCACAATAGCCCAAAAGGGGAAACAACCCAAACTATCCATCAGCTGAGGAATGGATAAACAAACAGTGGCATTTCCAAATGGACACTACTGTTGTTAAGTGCTGTGGGGTCAGTTCTGACTCATAGTGACACTTTATAGGGTTTCCAATACTTCATAGGAGTAGAAAGCCTCATTTTTCTCCTGTGGAGTGGCTGGTGAGCTCGAACTGCAGACCTTATGGTTCACAGTCTAGTGTTTATCAAATGGAGTCACCACACTCCCACGTGGATTGCTCCTCAACAATATAAAAGAATGCACTAACACGGACAAATCTCAAAAGAATTAAGCTAAATGAAAGAAGCCAAACATCAAAGGCTCTATGTACTATATGATTTCATTTATAACAGACAGGAGTAGGATAGGTGGTTGCCAGGGGCTGGTTGTAGGAAGAGGGGATTAATGGTTAAAAGGCACATGGGACCTTTTGGGGGTGACATAATGTTCTAATCTTTATTGTGGTGATGGTTACACAAAAAAATATTTTTAGAAGGGTGAATTTGATTATATGTAATTAGACCTGAACTGGTGAACCTAACTTTTAATCCAAGTTTTGAGAACAGCCTTGCAGAAGACTCCCTGACTGGCTGTGTAAAGAAGCAGGCAGAAGCAAGGGCCCTGGAATCAGGCAAACCTGGGTTTTGGTCCTGACTCTGCCACCTTTGGGGGCAATGACTTAGGTCATTAACATCTCTGAACCTTCCACATTACTGTTTAATGAGGTGGGGTTTGACAAACTAAAGAGTGTGTGTGAAGCACCTAGCATGCAGCTGGGCACAGAGTAGGCACACAGAAGTAATGATGTCATATTTGCATTGGCCAATGAGAAGAAATCCTAGGACTGCCCAGAGATGGTATGGCCAGGAGCTTCTGGAATGAAGTCTTCTGTTCCAAAGGTCCTGTCCAAGCTAGAAACCACCTTTGAGATACAATGCCCCAAAAGCCAAATTGCCATATAGCTACTATCACAAGGAATGCAGAGCTGCCCAGAGAATGACTGCAAAGCTCTTCAGTGGTTCTACCACTTACTAACAGTATGAATCTAGGCAAGTTACCCAATGGCTCTGGGTTTCTATTTGTTCATCTGCAAAATGGGGACAATACTGTATCACAAGTATTCTTGGGACAATGAAAATGAGATGTAGCATGAGCTAATATGTATTATACATTTATTATGTGCCATGCACTATTGTAAAAGCTTTGTGCACACTTCCTTACTTACTGTATTAAGTGTAAGTACTTAGTATAGAAAATTTCAAAGATTAGCATAGAAGAGAAATTTTCTGAAAATTTCAAAGATCAGCTCGAGAAGATAACGCCAAATATTTCAACAAAATGTGCAAAGATCTGGAGTCAGAAAGCCAAAAAGAAAGAACACGCTCAGCATTTCTCAAGCTGGGGGAACTGAAGAAAAAAATTTAAGCTTCAATTTTCATTATTGAAGGATTCTCTGGGCAAATTATTGAATGATGCAGAAAGCATCAAAAGAAGATGGAAGTAATACACAGAATCACTGTACCGTTTCAAGAGGTAGCGTATGATCAAGAGCCAATGATACTGAAGGAGGAAGTCCAGGTGCACTAAAGGAATTAGCAAAAGAACAAGTCATCAGGAATTGATGGAATAAAAATTGAAATCTTTCAAGAAAGTGAGGCGGCACAGGACGCACTCACTCATCTATGCCAAGATATTTGGAAGACCACTATCTGGTAGACTGATTGGAAGAGATCCGTATTTGTGCCCATTCCAAAGAGAGGTGACCCAGTGGAATGCAAAAATCATTGGACAATATTTTTGATATACCATGCGAGTAAAGTTTTACTAAAGGTAATACAGAAATGGCTGCAAGCATACATTGACAGAGAACTTCCAGAGGTTCAAGCCGGATTCAGAAGAGGATGTGGAATGAGGGATATCACTGCTGATGTCTGTTGGACCTTGGCTGAAATTAGAGAATGCCAGAAAGATGTTTACCTGTGCTTTATTGACTATGCAAAGGCTTTGGATTGTGTGGATCATGACAAGCTATGGACAACATTGTGTAGTATGAGTATTCCTGAACACTTACTTGTGCTCATGAGGACTCTGTACATGGACCAAGAGGTAGTTGTTTAAACAGAACATTGGAACACGGAATGGTTTACAATTAAGAAAGGTGCGCGAGAGTTTTGTATTCTTTCACCCTACTTATTTGACCTGTATGCTGAGCAAATAATCCAAGAAGCCGGATTAT
>NW_006408525.1:31253704-31257054 GCF_000296735.1 Chrysochloris asiatica
GAACATATTGTAAGGAGGGACCAGTCACTGGAGAAAGATATCATGTTTAGTAAGGTGGAGTGTCAGAGAAAAAGAAGACCCCCAGAGAGATGGATTGGTAAAGTGGAGTCGGTTACGACTCATAGCGACCCCATACAGGGTTTCTGAGGCTGTAAATCTTTACGGGAACAGAAAGCCTCATCTTTCTCCCACAGAAGAGCTGGTAGTTTCGAACTGCTGATCTTGAGATTTGAGATAAGCTACCAGAGCTCCTCCCATGTGTAAATAGGAAAGTATAATTTAGTACAAATGTCTTCCATAATGAGATCTCCTTAATGTATGGAGACAGGGTTGAAGTTATTTTCATCATAAACTAGAATCATTGCCAAAGGATGAGTGTTCTGAAAGAATATCTTTTTCCCCCTCTTGTTTGTGTCTATTTTTGTAGAAATCTTGGTTGCAATTTACTCACAGAACTCAGCTTTGGAATGTTTCAGGCCTGGCATGGAATGCAGTTTTTACAAAGTTATAAGTGAAACAGAAGATGTATGTATGTAAAAAGATTACTTATGTGTATAAACATCATACAATATTGGTCTGCTAGATATAAGCCCATTGCAAATTCTGAAATGTATATGTCTTAAGATCCATTTTTTTTTTTTTTCAAATGAGGAAACTCAGGTACAAAGAGGCCAAGAGACTTGTTGAACTCATGTGTGGCATGCTCTGCTTTCCCTGGTCCTGATTTTTGGCCTGGACAATGAAAGTCACCAAGCAAGTAACACACAAATGAACCCTGTCAGGGGAACCCAGTGATGCTGCTGCTCAGCGTGTGGATGGCCATTGGGATCCTACTTTTGAATTTAGCTTGGATTCCCACTCACATGTAAAGTCCCTCACTGCTTAAATGTGTACATTACATAACTGCAAAGCACAATATTGGCCCAGAGTCCTCCAGGGAACAAAAGGTTTCTAGAAAGAATTCCTGGAAATCTGCCATAGGGTACTTTTCTCCCAAGCCACCCAGACATTATCTTTCAAAAAGTGTTTAACATTTTTATATTTAAAAAATTAGGAATGAATGATCTATGGGAATGAAAAGTATTGGTGTTTATGTTAAGCTATAATGTGAATCCTGTTAATAAAGAAAATACATTGTTCTAGCCTAATTCCAAAAGCTTTCTTTCCTGACTTTTCTTCAATGGAGGTATGTGCTGCTTCTTCCCTTTTAGCTAGAAAACTCTGTGATTTCTATTTGACACAAGCAAGTCATAATTGGTTTGCTCACGGGCCTAAAGGGAAGTTTGGATGAAAAGTGAAGCTTCTCTAAATCTGACACTGGAAAAGACTGCTTCAGGGTTCAGAGATCCATTTCACACCAATCTGAAATGATTAGGTGAAGGTGTTCAGGGTGTATCTGGAGCCAGATGAACAGACCTTGCAGATGCCAAACTCCCACCACCTCCCCAAGCTATTCACTTGCTGATGCTGTTCTTGGGGACAGAAAACCTGAAGGTCCATTTTTCTTTTGCCAACACCAGAGAATCTTATGAAGAGTCTGTGATATCAGACCAGAGAGCAGGGTCACTAGGTCATTCTACCAAAAAACTGGTAGCTTCAATAACAATGTCATGGTATCCCTCATAAGAATTCAGGTTTTGCTATAGTTATGTAGGCAACACAAAGGGAACAAAGTGTGGAATCACACGTTAATTAATGAACTCCATCAAAGCATTCAACGAGTGTTGTGACCACTGTGTGTCAGGCACTGTATTAAGTGCTGTTGTTGTTGTTGTTGTGTGCCATGGAGTCGGTTCCAACTCTTAGTGACTCTGCACAGGGTTTCAGAGGCTGTAACTCTTTACGGGAGCAGGTCGCTTCATCTTTCTCCCGTGGGACAGCTAGTAGTTTCGAACTGCCGACCTTGAGGTTAACAGCCTGATTCGTAACCACTACGCTACCAGAGCTCCTGTATTAAGTGCTAGGGGGTACAAAAAGGGATAGATAGGACAGGACTTTGTCCTTAAGAGACAGGAAGGAGGAAATGGAGGCTGGTGAAAAAGTCTAAGAGATCACAGTAGGATCCTGCAGCAGGGTAATCAGAGAGGGGATAGGGACGGGGTAAAGCCCTCAAACCCCAAACCCACTGTTACGTAGATTCTGACTCTTAATGACCCTGTAGGGCACAGTAGAACTGCCTCATATGGTTTCCAGGCTGAAATCCTTACTAAAGTAGAAACCAAGATGTCTACTGCCTTATCTTTCTCCCTCAGAGTGGCTGGTGGGTTTGAACCATTGATTTTTCATTTACTAACTGAATGCTTAACCACTGCACCACCAGGGCTACAGAAAACAGGAGCGATTTAGGAAAAATTCAAAGGAGAAGTAGATGGAGGAGGGACCAACTCACTTATCCTAATTTCTGTGTTTATCTTAAGCAAAGAAAGTCAAAACCACTGAGGGTTTTCAAGGCTGTAAATCTTTACAGGACCAGACAGCCTCATCTTTCTCCCACAGAGCGGCTGATGGGTTGGAACCACTGACCTTGCATCTAGCAGTACTTAACTAAACAATATTGAAATATTGGGACTCTTGGTGTGGTGCTGTCAGATAAGCACTGGACTGAGAATCACAAGGTCAGCAGCTCAAACCCACCAGCTACTCCTTGGAAACCCAATACAGGGTTGCTATGAATCAGAATCAGCTTGACGGCACTTAACAACAGCAAGAAGAAATCATTAGATTTAGTTGGTATTGAAAACACATGAATAACACATGTAATTTCAATAGGGCTAAAAAAGAATCCTTTTGGCACAGTTGGTTGTGTTTTAACCGAAAAGTCAGTAGTTTGAATCCACCAAGCACTTGGGAGATGGAAGATGGGTGGGTCAGCTTCCGTAAAGGTTACTTACACCTTGGAAATCCCCAGGGGCAGTTCAGTTCTGTCCTGCAGGGTCCCGATGAGTCAGGTATACCCTTAAAACAAATTCACAGGTACGCTGAAAGACTGGCACAATTGTCACAATACACCAACTATGTGTGGGAATTTGGGCTCCTTGTTTATGTAAAATTTCCCTAATACATAAAACTAATTTGCTTCAAGTGAAACATAAGCTTTATTGTATCTCCTTCCAAAGGCAAGTTGCCAAGGGAAGACGCCACCTCGGAAAACCAAGTAATTTTATGACCTATATAAAAGGGCACAGGGGTGCTTACAAATTGAAGTGTTGTTTAATCCTGTATTGTTGCTGGTGTTAGTTGGTACTGACTCATAGCGACTCTATGCACAACAGAACAAAACACTGCCTGGTCTTGCGCCAACCTCACAATTGTTGCCACACTTGAGCCAACTGATGCTGCCACTTTGCCAA
>NW_006408525.1:31258384-31259594 GCF_000296735.1 Chrysochloris asiatica
TGGATGGGACTCAGGATTCCACCTAAGGTCCTATACTCTGTAAAGGCTTTGCACGAGGCCTATTTTACTGGGCAAGTTCTAGTACCCCTTTTAGGTATTCCGATCAGTTATAGGCTGAAGATGGGCTTACAAGTTTTCTGTAATCATGTTTCCCAACATTCCTTTCTATCCCACTCAAGTGTCCATTTTACAATAGTAAGCAAGGGAAACTAATATTCATAAGACAGTCAAGCATTTTAGTATTATTTCCCCTCTTCAAGCTATACCTAGATCCCTGTGTTCCAGAGCCCTGTTGTTCCAAGGTTGAGTATGCATCACTATTTACCTCTGTCCCACTTAGGACATGCAAATCTGTCTCAGTGTTCCCCTATCTATCTTGTTCTTCTGCCTCCTCCCCAACACCCAAACTAAACCTCCCACCCCAACCACATTGTGGTTACTTTATAATCCATTAGTTCTACCCTCCATTTAAGACAGTCTATTTTATACTGTAATCTCCCTGACCTTCCCACCATCTGGATCTCTGTTCCTCTGTGTTTATCTTCTTTCACACTGTAATTGTTTTGATCATAGACTGACCTCCCAGATCCTCTGTTCTTGTAATTTTATTCTGTTCTTGATGCTTCCATGTGTCGATTGAGTTCAGAGTGATGCTGCCATGTACATCATTCTGTAATTGTTGTCTGTTCTTGTTGTTTCTCTGGCCACAGAACTTCCTTTAGGATATTTTTCATAGCAGGGTTGGCTTTGGCAAAATCCCTTAGCTTCTGTTTATCCTGGAATGTTTTTATTACACCATCATATCTGCTTTTCTGGGCAGAGGATTCTTGGGTGGCAGTTTTTTTCTTTCAGGGTTCTATATATGTCTCCCCATTGCCTTCTGGCCTGCATGGTTTCTGTTGAGAGATCTGAAATTAATCTGATTTGCTTGCCATTGTATACACTTCTTTTGCCTTTGTTTATACTTCTCTTTTCCCTGGCTGCTTTCAGGATTCTCTCCTTATCTTTGATTTTGGAGAGCTTGATTATTATATGTCTTGGTGATTTTAGGGTCTATCCTTCCTGGAGTTTGTTGAACTTCTTGAATGCCTATCTTTTCACTTTTCAGGATGTTAGGAAAAATTTCTTCCAGAGGCTTTTCAACTATCAACTCTGTGGACTTGTGTGATTCTTCCTGTTCTGGAATACCAATAATTCTTAAGTTATTCCT
>NW_006408525.1:31260240-31269011 GCF_000296735.1 Chrysochloris asiatica
ACTCTTCTTCCTGAGAAATTTCAAGATGCCACCATTGGTCGTTGTGACATAACTCAGGATTTAATTTTTAGTCTGCCTATGCCACTCCACAATCCCCATTCAGGCCTTTTTTCTAGTGATAAACAGTTCAGGGCCAGCTGAGGCTGTTTGGTTTTAAGTGGAAACTGTCACTTTAAATTTTGAGGAGATCTGTGCATATGCATAGTAGAATCCTCCAGGGGTTGGGGTGGGGTGTCTACTCACTCCAGCACCCCCTCTCATCACAGAACGGAGGTGTGCAAACAGCAAGAGACCAGTGAACAGATACAAAAAAAAGAATATCCATACCTTTATCTCCACGGTCTGTCAAGCGCCTGTGGCTACTCTAATCCTTCCCCCATTTGGTCTCACCCAAGATGGTGGCTCCAAGAGCAGCTGAGAGTCTTGAATTAGAAAGCAATGGATTTCTTGCTTCTGCTACAAATTCCCCTATCTGTAAGCCTTCCAACCTTCTAAAACATTCCTTTTTATGTGGTTCAGAGTTCTGGCACCATCCCCTGAGTCTGCTTGGTCTGGTATTCTGAGTTGTTGCTGACAGAGCTCTTCACTGAACTTCCACCCTCTCTGCCATCTTGTTTGTTCTCCAAATATTTACTTTTAAGTGAAGGAAATCGGTCTGAAAATGCCATATTACTGTATAATTTTAACCATATGACATTCTACAAAAGGCAAAACTAGAGAGACAATACAAAGGTCACTGGTTTCAGGGGCTCAGGGGGAGGGAGAGAAGATGCCCAGGAGCCTGGGATGGTGAAACTGTATGAGACTACGATGATGGATTCAGAACATTATGCATGTGCCTAAACCTAGAGGAACACAAACACTAAGAATAAACCCTAAAATGCTACTGTTGTTGTTACGTGCTGTTGAGTCAGTTCTGCCTCTAGGCACAAGAGAATGAAACGCTGCCTGGTTCTGTGCTGTCCTCACAATTGTCATTATGTTAGAGCTCACTGTTGCTGCCACGGAATCAATCCATCTCCTTCAGGGGTCTCCCTTTTTCTCTGACCCTCCACTCCACCAAACATGATGGCCTTCTTGGAACTGATCCCTCCTGAGAACATGTCCAAAGTATGAGTGATGAAGTCTCACCATCCTCACTTCTAAAGAACTTTCTGATTGTATTCCAAGACATTTATTCCTCTGGAAGTCCAGGAACCTTTCAATATTCTTTACCAACATCATAATTCAAATACATTTATTCTTCTATAGTCTTCTTTTATTCATTATCTAACTTTCACATGCATATGAGATGACTGAAAAATATCATGACTTGGGTCAGGTGTTCCTTAGTCCTCAAAATGACATCTTTGCTCTTGAACACTTTAAAGAGTCTTTTGCAGGAGATTTGCCTAATACAATATATTGTTTGATTTCTTGACTGCTGCTTCCGTGAGTGTTTAAATTGGATCCAAACAAAATGAGGTCTTTGACAACTTCAGTCTTTTCTATGTTTAACAATGGTGTTATTTATTGGTCCAGTTGTGAGGTTTCTTTACATAGAGGTGCACTCTATACTGAAGGCTATAGTCTTTGATCTTCATCAGTAAGTATTTTAAGTCCTCTGCACTTCCAGTAGGCAAGGTTGCATCATCTGCATATTGCAAGTTGTTAATGAGTCTTCCTCCAATTCTGATGCTATGTTCTTCTTCATATAATACAGTTTCTCAGAATATTTGCTTAGCATATAGACTGAATAAGTATGGTGAAAGGATACAACCCTGGGGCACACTTTTCCCAATTTTAAACCATTCAGTAGCCCCTTGTTCTGACAGAATGTAAAAAATATGGACTTTAGTTAATAATAATGTTATCAATATCAGTTCATCACTTGTAAAGTTGTACCACAGAAATGCAAGGTGTTTATAAGAGAAACCATAAGCAGAGGGTAGTTTGACAACTCTCTGTACTTTCTATACACTTTTTTAGTAAACCTACAACTGCTCTAAAAAACATTAAGTCTGCCAGTTTGTCGTACTGTGGTGGCCTGCATGTTGCTGTGATGCTGGAAGCTATGCCACCAGTATTTTAAATATCAGCAGGAACACTCATGGTGGACAGGTTTCAGTGGAGCTTCCAGACTAAGACAGACTTGCAAGAAGGAGTGGCAGACTACTCCTGAATGTTTAGCCCCTGAAAGCCTCACAAATAGTAGTGGAACACTGTCAGATCTAGTGCTGGATGACTAAAACATTATGAATAGCATCAGAATATTGTTATATATAGTGCAAGAAGATGAGCACCTCAGGCTGAAAGGCACGAATGGAGAAGAGCTGACTTCTCAAAGTAGAGATGACCATGATGATACAAATGGAGTAAAGCTTTTGGGACCTACATTTGCTGATGGAGCACAACTCAAAATGAGGAGAAATGGCTGCAATCATCCATTAATACTCGGAACATGGAATATATAAAACATAAATCTAGGAAACTTGGAAATTGTCAGAAAGGAAATGGAATACATAAAGATTGATATCCTACAATAGTGAATAATTGTTATCAGGACAGATTGTGAGGGTTGGAAATGTAAAGGTAGATGTTTTATAGCAAGGAGGGGAGTGATTAACTTTTCGGTCTAGGAGCGGAGGTCCCTAGGACCATCAAGGGAGAAGAGCAGAGAGCGGGACCCTACCCAGAGAAGCAGTGATGCCTGAAATGGAGGCAGAGATGATGATGTGGAGCGATGGAGCAGCTGGAGACTTTAGATCCAGAGAGGGAGAGTGACTGTGTGCTGAAGACCTGGGGGTTACAGGGGAAGGATTGCATGGAGGGGATTGGAACCATGGCAATGAGACGATAAACGATAGAATGAATGTAAAACTAATGTTCTCCCATGTAAACTATCACATAATTCATAATAAAACATTTAAGAAAAAAAAAAAAAAGATTGATATCCTAGACATTAGTGAGCTGAGATGGACTGGGATAGGCAATTTTGAATCTGACATGCATATGGTTTACTTCACCAGGAATGACAAATTCAAGAGGAAGGGCATAGTATTCATTGTCAAAAAGACCTATCTTGAAGTACAATGTTTTCTGTGATTGGATAATATCCATATACCTACAAGGAAGACCAGCAGTTAATACCACTATTATTCAAATTTACCCACCAACCACTAAAACCAGTGATGATGAAATTGAAGAATTCTACCAGCTTCTTCCCTATACAGGGTCGCTATGAGTCAGAACCAACTCAACGGCACTTAACAATAACAACCAATTTCTTTAGTCTGAAATTAATCAAACATGCAATCAAGCTGTATTCATAATTACAGGTAATTGTAATGCAAAAGTTGGAAACAAAGAAAAAGGATCAGTAATTGGAAAATATGGGCTTGGTGATAGTAATGATGTGGGAGATTATATGATAGAATTTTGCAAGACCAATGACTATTCATTATAAATACTTTTTTAAAACAACATAAAAGTCAATTATACACATGGACCTCAACAGATGGAATACACAGGAATCAAACTGACTACATCTAAGGGAAGAGACCATAGCAAATCTTAATACTGTCAGCCAAAACCAGGCCAGAGGGAGACTGTGAAACAGACCATCAACTGCTCATATGCAAGTTCCGGCTGAAGCAGAAGAAAATTAAAACAAATTCATGAGAATCAAAATATAATCTTGAACATATCCCACATGATAGAGACCATCTCAGGAACAGGTTTGATGCACTAGACAATAATAACCAAATACCAGAAGAGTTGTGGGGTGACATGAAAAGCATTACAGGGAGAAAGCAAAGGTCCTTTAAAAGACAGGAAAGAAAGAAGCAACCAAAATGGATGTCAGAAGAGACTCTGCAACTTGCTTCCCAGAATAGAGATGATAAAGCAAGTGGGAGAAATGAGAAGTCAAAAAGCTGAACAGGGGCTTTCAAAGAACAGCTCAAGAAGATAAAGTATACAGAAATGTGTTAAGACCTGGAGTTAGAAAACCAAAAGGAAAGAACACACTCAGCATTTCTAAAGTGAAAAAGACTGAAGAAAAAAATCAAGCCTCAATTACTATATTAAACTTATTCTAATATAGGCGGTTCAAGCTCACCAGCTGCTCCTCGGAAACTGTATACAAGGTCACTATGGGTCACAACTGACTCGACGGCACTTCACAACAACAACAAATAGCGGAAAATATTGAATGCTGCTAAAAGCATCAAAAGAAGATGGAAGGTATACACAGAATCACCGTTCCAAAAAGAAACAGTCGATGTTCATTTCAAGAGGTAGCAAATGACCAAGAACCGATGGTACTGAAGGAAGAAGTCCAAGCTGCACTGAAGGCATTGGCGAAAAACAAGGCCCTAAGAATGGAAGGAATACAAATGAAAAGATTTCAACAAACTGATGCATCACTGGAAGTGCTCACTCATCTATGCCAAGACTTCAGTCATTTGAATGATAGCTAACTGGCCAACTGATTGGAAGCACTCCATGTTTGTGCCCATTACAAAGAGAGGTGACCCAATGGAATGTGGAAATCACCTAACAATATCATTAGCATTATATGCAAGTAAAATTTGCTAAATAAAATTTAAAAAGGAATGCAATAGTACATTAACAGGGAATTGTCAGAAGAAGATGCAGAACTAGGGATATCATTGCTGACATCATATGAATCTTGGCTGAAAGCAGAAAGATGTTTACTTGTTCTTTACTGACAATGCAAAGGTTTTTAACTGTGTGGATCATGACAAGCTATGGATAACATTGCAAAGAACGGATATTCCAGAACCATTCATTGTGCTCATAAGGAACCTGTACACAGATCAAGAGGCAGTCATTAGAACAGAACAAGGGGCTACTGACTGGTTTCTGGAACGGTGTGCACCAGGGATGAACTGTTTCACCGTACTTACTTAGTCTGTATGCTGACCAAATAATCCCAAGAAGTTGGATCATATGAAGAAGAATGGGGCCTCAGGACTGGAGGAGGACTCATTAACAGCCTATGATATGCAGATGATACGATCTTGCTTGCTGAGCATGCAGAGGACTTAAAATACTTACTGATGCATTTTAAGTATAGGCTTTTTATACAGGCCTTTAGTATGGACTGAAAAGAAACAAAAATCCCCACAATTGGACCAATAAATAACATCGTGACAAATGGAGAAAAGATTGAAGCCTTCTCATCAAAGATTTCATTCTGCTTGGATCCACTCATTCAAGCAACAGTCAAGAAATCAAACAATGTATTGCATGATAAAAAAAGTATTCAAAACAAAACAAAACAAAACACCCCATACAATAAATCTATTCTGCTATATGTAAATATGGATGTAGGAAAATTCATGGAATATGGTCTTGAAGGATATACACCTAACTCAGAGACGCAGTTCCTTCAGGCTAGGGGATTAGAGAACAACAAGGGTTTTCACTATACCTGGTATTTCCGTTTTAGACGCTGAGAATAGAATGATGTATTATACATAAAATGAAAGATACATTTAAATCGCCTCTTACTTATTTGAACAAGAACTCATCAACCTTCATTAAAAAATTACCATAAAATTGCAGTAATTGTAATCAGTACAGGTTGAGTTGGGAAACAAAGCAAAAAATACCTTTTGTCAGAGGTATTGATCTCAAAATTCTGGACAAGAAGGTGCTTACAATGCACTGTTTTCTGTATTCATAGTTAGGGAGTAAATACTCACAGTTTCTCAGTCCAACGGTATGACTTCCAGATATTTTCATCAATGTAAGAAATAGAGTTTCCTTCGAAATCTCTGTGAAGAAACACAGTTCATATCTTTGAATAAGAATGAAGAGAGTTAGTATAAAGAATTATGGCAACCTTACAGAGAATATTCAAATGCAGAAAATCTCAGCTGTCTAATTTCTGCAGCTGTCTTGTGCCAACTTGACTCAATTAATAAAAAAAGAAGAATCCCTGGGGGGGTCCAGGAGGTGGGGCAGGGGGGAAGCAGTGACACACAAGAGAAGGCTATCTCCTTGGAACCTATACTTCCTATCTGTCCAATTTCTTCTTCTCCTTTATCATTAGTAACAAATGTCTAGAAAGAAAATTCTTGCCAGGCAACACCACAGCTCTGGCTAAGAGCCCACCGTTGAAATCTGCAGGAAGGATAGAGACAATTAGAGATTGTTATTGTTGCTAAGTGCTGTTGAGTCAGTTCTGACTCATGGCGATCCTGGATAGGGTTTCCGTGGAACAGGTGGTGGATTTGAATTGCCTACCGTGTAGTTTGAAGTCCAGTACTGATCCCACAGCACCACACCAGGAGTTCAATTAGCGATTAGAGGGATTAATGTACCAATGTGGGAAAGAGCTCTTAGATATACTGCTTAGTGAAAAACATGCAAATCACTGAGCAAGAAGTATTATCTCATTAGAACCAAAATGTACATATCAACAGATTTGTTGTTGTTGTCAGGTGCCATCGAGTCGGAACCGACTCATAGTGACCCCATGCACAGCAGAACGAAACAATGTCTGATCCTGGGCCAACCTCACCACCGCTGCCACACTTGAGTCCATCAATGATGCCACCTCGCCAATCCATCTCGTTAGAGGTCTTCCTCTTTTTCTCTGACCCTCCACCTTACCCAGCATGACATCCTTCTCCAGCGACTGTTTCCTCCGGACAATGTGTCCAAAGTATGAGAGACGAAGCCTAGCCATCTTGGCCTCCAAGGAGCACTCTGGCTGCACTTCTTCCAAAACAGATCTATTGGTTCTTTTGGCAGTCCATGGCACTTTCAGTATTCTGCTCCAACACCACAACTCAAAGGCATCAATTCTTCTACGGTCTTCCTTATTCACTGTCCAGCTTTCGCATCCATACGAGGCTACTGAAAACACCATGGCCTGGGTCAGGCGCACCTTAGTCCTCAAGCTGACATCTCTGCTCTTCAATACTTTAAAAAGTTCCTGTGCAGCAGATTGTCAACAGATAAGTGTATATAAATGGGACTCCTGGTGTGGCACTGTAGGATCAGCACTGGACTTCCAACCACAAGATCAGTGATTCAAACCCACCAGGTACTCCTCAGAAACCCTATCCAAGGTCACTATGAGTCAGAACTGACTCGCTGGCACTTAACAACTATGTATATAAATATATCTGGAGTCCTGGTGTGGCATTGTGGGTTAATGTGCTAGATTGTAAAGTCTGTTTGAGCTGCAAAGTCAGCAGTTCAAGCTCAGAAACCCTATGTGGGTCACTATGGGTCAGAACCAACTAGATGGCACTTACAACAACAACATGTATATACATGCAGTGGGAAGATACTGGAAGGACACCTAGGAAAATGGTGATGGGGTCACCTTAGCAGTGGGGAGGAGGAGATTGTTGTCAGGCTCCGCCTCAGCCTGATCCTGAGGGGAATTTCACATTTTATCCTACGTGCTTCTGTGATACTTAAAAACATTATTATACCACGGAAATGTATCCAGGAATGACATGTGTTTAAAACCAGTTGCTAAATTCCCGAGGTTCATTCCTAGTCACTAACTCTGTGATGACTTTGAGACTTTAACTTAAACTCGGTTCTCTTCCCTCAGCAACAATTCACCTATTCAGTTTATACAATAACCTGCCTAGGTGGCATTTGAAATTCAGTCAAAGTAGTTATATTGCCTGTCCATCTACCTGCTGGATATTTCCACTTAACCAGAAGCCTCCTGATTGCTTTATGCTCACCAATTCTTGAAGCTGAATTCATCTTCCTCAAACTGACTGATGACTGGATTCTCATGTGTATTCTACCACCATTATTCTCCAAATCATCCAGGACCAAAACTGGAGTCAGATTTGAGGTTCTCTCTTCTCTTTCCTATACCTCCCTTTCCTAACTCTCTAGTCAATCACCCAGTGCTGTCTCCCCTGTCTTTGTAGTGTTCCCAGGATTCTCTTTCCATTCCTATTATAACCCCTCTAATATAAACCCTTCTTACTTTGCTCCTAGATTTTTCTATAGAATTCTATTTGGTCTACCTGACCCAAGCTTTCCTCTCTTGATGGCGCCACACATGGATTCTAGAAGAATTCTGTTTTAACCATTTCTCACTCTTGCTTGAAAACTTTCAATGGTTCTCTCTGTCTCATAGTGTATCTTTCACATCTCTATACTTGATATTCAAGGTTTTTTACAAAACCTGCCTTTCATTGCTTCCTAACCTTTTTATTTGCAGCTGAACTGGTCTACTAAGTCCTGAGGATTACTGGAGCCATGCCTTTACCTAGGCTCTTCTCCCCATTTTTCTCCATTTAGCAACTTTTCATCTAGTATCAGCACTGGACTGCTAACCACAAGGTTGGCAGTTCAAACCCACCAGCTGCTCCTTAGAACTTGACTCTACAGCACTCAACATTAGTCACTCTTTACAGTACAGCTTTGTCTAGACCATGCAGCTCACTCTGACCTCTACAAGCCAGTGATTATTGATTCTGGTGAATTATAGCACCTCTGGGCTGCAACTTTTAGTACTTAATTATATACCACTGTCTTTTTCAGGTATAGTCCCTTTCTCCCATTTATCATTGTTCTGTTTCCAAGCTAATGTCTTATACTCAGTGGCTCTCACAGTATTTAGCTCTGGATTCAACAAAACATGGGTGCTATGTGAAAGAGACTCTGAAACTTGCTCTCCAACGTAGAGAAGCCAAAGCAAATGGAAAAATTGAAGAGGTACAAGAGCTGAACAGAAAATTTCAAAGATCAGCGCAAGAAGATAAAGCTAAATACTATAA
>NW_006408525.1:31270766-31272320 GCF_000296735.1 Chrysochloris asiatica
GACAAAGCTGAGGTTTGGACATTAACTGAGGGATATAATAACAACAGCTAACTTTTACATATATGTTACGCACTGATGTAAATGCTTCACATTTATGAACTCATTTAAATCTCAAAACAATCCTGAAACAATAACTATGAATGAGGAAACGGAGTCACAGAGGTGGGTTCAAACCCAGGCAGTTTGGCTTCAGAATCTCTTTTAACCACCTGTTGTATTATCATTAGTGAAATGGGAAAAGAGACATGATCTTGTGAAGAGGATGGAGTAAAATTGAGGTGAGAGCAGAGGGTAAGGCATGAAACTGTGAGACTAAAGAACAGGCACGAGCCACAGCCTCCACTAGCCAGAGACCAGAACTGGATAGGACCCAGCTACCACTATACCAAGCACTCTTATTAGGATCCTGGTCCAAGGTTTTGGATAGTCCTATAAAGTGTACAAGGAGCTCTGGTAGCATAGTGGTTATGAAACAGGACTACTAACCTCAAGGTCAGCAGTTCGAAACTACCAGCAGTTCCGTGGGAGAAAGAAGAGGTGTTCTGCTCCCGTAAAGATATACAGCCTTAGAAACCCTGTGCATGGTCACTATGAGTCGGAACCGACTCCACGGTACTTAACAACAACATAAAGTGTACAGTAATATCCTTGAAGAATGTGTTCCCCAGAACAAACAAGGGCAGCATTTGCCCAAAACCAAAGATTAGAAGGCAGGAAGGGGCAGGGCAGATGGGTGAATGGAAACAGGGGACCCAGAGAGGAAGTGTGCTTTATTACACTCAGGTGATTACTACCAATGTCATAAAACAAAATGTGTACATATTGTTGAATGAGAAACTAACTGATTCTGTAAAATTTCACTCAAACTACACAATAAAATGTTTGTTTTTTAAAAAGGGCAAGGAAAAATAGTAAGGGCAATCATAAGTAAAAGACCAGAAAGATGGGCACAATAGTAAGGAGAAGAATGAAGATAAGGCAAAGTTGACAAACAAAAGGCAAAAAAGAAAGTTGCTCAACCTGGGTTGAGAAGACAAGGAAGCCCAGAAAGACCTCAAGGAAACGGCTGTTAAGTCAAGCTGGGTGCAGAGAACAAATGAGGGAAAACCATTCTTACATGTTGGGCTCTGGCTCAGGCACTCACTCTGTGGAGCCTCTTCTCTGGGTGGAGGCCTGTACAGGACAGTATCTCATTGCGGCAGATACAGAGCTCACATATGTTAATGTTCATTCTATTGGTGTCACTCTGTTCCTGTTGCATAGTTAAAGCCATTTATTTCCCTTTTGGTGTGTGATATAAAACAGCATTCTGTTCTTGTTGCTCAATTGAAGTCATCTGTGCCCCTTTTGGGGTGTGATATATAATGGCATTCTGTTCTTATTGCTCAGCTAAAGTAATTTCTGTCCTGTCTGGACTGTGATGTGTAATGGAATTCTGTTTCTGTTGTTCAATTAGAGCATCCTTTCTGGGGTGTAATTTACAGAATGTGCCAATACATGCTGAGTCGCTGGGGAGGAAATAATTGCCTCAGATGGTTGCTGAGTTACAGTCAG
>NW_006408525.1:31274009-31274849 GCF_000296735.1 Chrysochloris asiatica
TCCTGATGGGTTGCAGGTTTGACCTCCTGGGGAGGCTTTGGAGGCTGTGCTGGGAATTCCTGATGAATTTGAGAAGGTTCAACCTGCTCACTGGGCTCTGCAGTCTGAACTGTTGCCTTCTGTTGGGTTGGAGGTTTAACCTACTGGGGAAGAGTTGATGGCTGTGTTGGGGTTTCCTATTAGACCGGAGGTTTAACCTACTGGGGAAGAGTTGATGGCTGTGTTGGGGTTTCCTGTTAGACCGGAGGTTTGACTTTCTCCTGGGCCCTGGAGACAAAGCTGGGGCCTGCTGCTGGACTGGAGCTTCACTATCCTCAGGGAGCTCTGGAGGGGGAGCGGGGGCCTCTTGCTGGATTGGAGAATATTCTGCCTACATAGGAGGCTCAGGAGACTGAGTTGGGGCCTCCTGCTGGCCTGGAGAAGGTTCGATTTCCTTAGGGGGCTCTGGAGGCTGAGATGAGGCCTTGTGGTGAATTGAAGAAGGTTCTACCTACATAGGAGGCTCAGGAGACTGAGATGGGTCCTACTGCTGGGCTGGAGAAGGTTTTCCTTCTTTAGAGGCCTTTGGCCATTGAGATGGGGCCTCTTGCTGTATTAGAGAAGGTTTTCCTTCTTTAGAGGCCTTTGGACACTGAGATGGGGCCTCTTGCCGGATTGGAGAAGGATCTACCTGCATAGGAGACTCAGGAGACTGAGCTGGAGCCTCCTGCTGGGCTGGAGAAGGCTCTCCCTGCACAGGGGATTCTGGAGGTTGAGCTAGCACCTCTTGCTAAGCTGAAGAAGGGTTTACCCCCTCAAAGCATTCTGGAGGCTGAAGTGGGGCTTCCTGATGGAATAGAG
>NW_006408525.1:31275930-31277690 GCF_000296735.1 Chrysochloris asiatica
GGCTGAGTTGGGGTCTCTTGACTGGTTTGAGAAGGTTCAGCCTCAGTTTTGTATTCTGGAGATATGGTAAGCTCAAGGTCCACAGGTTTAGCTGTCACACTGGCCAAGTTTGAATGCTGATTTATCTTGATTTGTAGGTGGATCTGTCACCTCATAATGTGCTGAATGTTGAGCTACAAAACCCTTAGGAGGTTTTGGAGGCTGAGTTAGAGTTTCCTGCTTGGTTGGTGTAGACTCAACCTCTGTATTGGGTTCTGGAGATATGGTAAGCTCCAAGTCCAATGGAACTGTGGTCTTCTTTAGGGTTGTAGAACACTCAACCTCTGTAGTGTGTTCTGAACTTATGGTAAGCTCCAGGTCTACAGGCTTAATGGTAACTTTGGGTAAGTTTGAGTGCTTAGCTTGATCCTGACCTGCCAGTGTTGTTGGAGAAAGTTCAACCTCCATATTGGATTCTTGAGTTATAGTCATCTCCAAGTCTGCTGGTTGAACTGTGACTTCAGTCAGGTTTGGCTGCTGAGACTGAACCTGCTCTGGATGTACAAGTGTCACCTCAGGGCAATTTGGAGAAGTTGTAATCTTCTGTGTGGTTGTAGAATATTCAACTTCCATAGTGTGTTCTGGGGTTATGGTAAGGTCCAAGTCAGTATATGTTGAGCTGTGACGCTGGGCAAACTTAAGTACTGAGCTTGATATTGGCCTATTGATGGAATTGTCACCTCATCGAACACTGAATGTTGAGCCACACCCTCTTTAGGAGGCTACAGAGGTTGAGCTGGGGTCCACTGTTGGGTTGTCAAAGATTCCACCATCTCAGTAGGCTCTGAAGGCTGTGTTGGAGCTTCCTGCTGGATTGAAGATTCCACCTCATTAGGAGGTTGATATGGAGTCTCCTGCTGGACTGCAGAAGGCTCCGTCTCTTTATGCGGCTCTGAAGGATGCAATCCTCCTGCTGGGTTGGAGAAGGCACAGCCTCTTTAGAGGGCTCAGGAACCTGAGGTGGGACTTGCTGCAGGGATGGAGAAGGCTCTAGTTCACCTGAAGGTGAAACTGGGACTTCTTGATGGATTGAAGAAGGTTCAACCTCTATAGGTGGTTCTGCAGGCAGGGCAGAGGCTGCCTGTTGGGCTGGACATGGTTGGTTATTCTCAGAGGACTCTGGAGGTAGAGCTGGAGACTCCATTTGGACTGGAGAAGGTTCTACCACGTTAGGCGGTTCTGGAAGTGCAGTTGGCATCTCCTGCTCTGCATTTGCCGGCGGCTCATTAGATGGAGTAGGTGTTTCCTGCTGGACTGGAGAAGGTTGGCCTACAAATTCAGGGGGCTGTGGAGATGGACTGGAGACCTCCTGCTGTACTGGATGTGGTGTCCCGTTAGGCCGTTCTGGTGACTGAGTTGGAAACTCCTGAGCAGAAGAAAACCCAACATCTCTAGGAGGCTCTGTAGGCTGAAATGGGACCTCCTGTTGAGTTGAAGAAGGTTCAACCTGCATAGGAGGCTCAGGAGGCTGAGTTACAGCTCCCTGCAGGCCAGGAGAAGGTTCAACTTCCTTAGAGGGCTCTGTAGGTTGAGATGGGGCCTCGTGCTGGATTGGAGAAAGTTTCCCTTCTTTAGAGGCCTTTGGACACTGAAATGAGGCCACTTCTGGATTGGAGAAGGTTCTACCTGCATAGGACGCTCAGGAGATTGAGCTGGAGCCTCCTGCTGGGCTGGAGAAGGCTCTGCCTGCACAGGGGATTCTGGAGGTTGAGCTAGCACCT
>NW_006408525.1:31285275-31289222 GCF_000296735.1 Chrysochloris asiatica
TACTGGGGAAGAGTTGATGGCTGTGTTGGGGTTTCCTGTAGGACTGGAGGTTTGACTTTCTCCTGGGGCCCTGGAGACAAAGCTGGGGCCTCCTGCTGGACTGGAGTTTCACTCTCCTCAGGGAGCTCTGGAGGGGGAGTGGGGGCCTCTTCCTGGGTTGGAGAATGTTCTGCCTACATAGGAGGCTCAGGAGACTGATTTGGGGCCTCCTGCTGGCCTGGAGAAGGTTCGATTTCCTTAGGGGGCTCTGGAGGCTGAGATGGGGCTTGTGGTGGATTGAAGAAGGTTCTACCTGCATAGGAGACTCAGGAGACTGAGCTGGGGCCTCCTGCTGGGCTGGAGAAGGTTTTCCTTCTTTAGAGGCTTTTGGACATTGAGATGGGACCTCTTTTCGGCTTGGAGAAGGTTTGCCTTCTTTAGAGGCATTTGGACACTGAGTTGGGGCCTCTTTCCGCATTGGAGAAGGGTTGCCTTCTTTAGAGGCCTTTGGACACTAAGATGGGGCCTCTTCCTGGGCTAGAGAAGGTTTGCCTTCTTTAGAGTCCTTTGGAAACTGAAATGAGGCCTCTTCTGGATTGGAGAAGGATCTACCTGCATAGGAGGCTCAGGAGACTGAGCTGGAGCCTCCTGCTGGGCTGGAGAAGGCTGTCTTGCTGTTTTGAAGGAGGTTTAATTTCTTCAGGGGGACACAGAGTCTCACCTGGAAACTCCTGGTGAGTTGCAGAAGGTTCAATACCGTCAGATGATTTGGGAGGTTCTGGTGGAACGTCCTGCAGTACTGGAGAAAGTTCTAGTTCCTCAGGGAGCTCCGCAAGTGGAACAACAGTCGCCTGCTCAGTTGGAGATTTGAACTCATGGGGAAGCGGAGGAGCGTGTGCGGGGGTTTCTGGTAGACTGGAGAAGGTTCCACTTCTTCAGGGAGCTCTGGAGGGAGAGCTGCAGCCTCTAGCTGGACTGGAGATGGTTCAATGTCCTAGGGAGCTCTGGTGCAGCAGTTGTGGCTTCATACTGCACTGGAAAAGATTCAACCTCTTCAGGGGATTCTGGAGGTGAACTTGGAGCCTCCTGTTGGCCTGGCCAAAGTTTAATCTCCTCAGAGGGCTTTGGAGAGTGAGCTGGGGCTTCCTGCTGTATTGGAGAAGGTCCAAACTCCTCAGGGGGCTCTGAAGGCTGAAATGGAGCCTCCTGCTGTTCTGCAGAAGGATCACTCTCCTCTGGAGACATTGGAGGCTGTTTTGGGGCTTCCTGCTGGACCGGAGAAGGTTCAAAGTCCTCAGAAGGCTTTGGAGGCTGATTTGGGAATTCCTGCTGCATTGGATTAAGGCTCCAACTCCTCAGGGGTCTCTGGAGGCTGAGGTGAAGACTCCTGCTCGACTGGAGAAGGTCCCACCTCCACAGAGGGTTTTAGAGGGTGAGCTGGAGCCTCCTGCTGGCCTGGAGAAGGTTCAGCCTGCTGGGGAGGCTTTAGAGGCTGTGCTGACGCCTCCTGCTGGCCTGGAGAAGATGCAACCTGCTGGAGAGGCTTTAGAGGCTGTGCTGCTGCTTCCTGCTAGACTGGAGAAGGCTCAACTTCATCAGTGGGCTTTAGAGTGTGAGCTCGGACCTCTTGCTGGACTGGGAAAGGCTCAACCTCTTCCTAGGGCATCTGAGATGAAGCTGTGGCTGCCTGGTGAGTGGGAGGTTTAACTTTTGGGGGAAGTTTTAGTGGCTGTGCTAGGCCTTCCTGCTGAGTGGAATATAATTGAGTTAGGGCAAGCTCTACATCCACTGGTTTAATTGTGACAGTGGGCAAGGTTGAATGATGAATTGGATTCTGCCCTGGAGGTTGAAGAGTCATCTCATGAGTCACTGAACTTGGAGTTGTAACTACCTCAGGTGGCTGTAGAGACTGAGTCTGGGCCTCCTGCTCAGTTAGTGATGGCTCACTCCCCTCAAGTACTTCTAGAGTCTGAAATGGGGTTTCCTGTTGCAGAGAATGTTCTACCTTATGAGGGAGGGGGTCCTGAAGGCTTAGATGGGATTTCCTCTGGGAATGGAGATTTAACCTCTTCAGTGGTCTGCAAAGTCTCAGCTGGGCCTTCCTGTTGGAGTGGAAATGGTTCCATCTCCGTAGATGGGCTATGAAAGCTTTCATTGCCTGAGGAGCCTCTTGCTGGACTGAAGGTTCCTCCTCTTCAGGAAGCTCAGGACCTTCCACATCAGAAGGTAGAGTAGGCTCAAATCCAACCTCCTCAGGGGGTTCTGGAGGCTGACGATGCCAAGAGGTTGGTGAAGCTGGGGTCCCCAGGAATTCTAGGGGTAGGCTGTCTGGAGGATATATCAAAACTTGGGTCTAGAAGGTAGTCATCCTCAGGTTGATATAGCTGGTTAGTTATTTTTGCTAATTGGCCTTAAGTTCCAACAACAACTTTAGCAAGTCATCTATGCTGAGCTAGATCCTTTTTCAGGTTTGGAGGTGAAACAGTAAACTGTTGCTTTCGAACTATGACTTTCTAGAGGCAGCACAAGTATTTCAAATAACTGGTGACCTTCAGCCTGACTCATACCTGGAGTTTCAATCTTACTTTTGAGTTGAGGAGGCAGAGCTAAGGCCTGATTCTGATCCCAGTCTAGCACAGGACCCACCTCTGGAAGCTTCTGATGTGGAGGTAGGTGGTCATTAAGATCTTGATGTGTGCCAGAGAACTGGTCTGGCATTGGGGGTGGCTCTGTAGCTGAATCCATGTCCAAAGTCTCAGTTAATTCCTGAGGCGGGGCCAGCATCTGGGCTGGAACGGGAGAATCCATGGTCAGAGCCCTCTGGATCAGGCAAGGATATAAGCTTGTGGGGCGATTCCGTAGGTGATCAAGGGAGGGCGAAGACCAGGGTTCAGTCAGGTCCAGGTCCGACTCTGGAAATGGGGCAGCCAGGAGCAGCAGCCAAAGGGGTTGCAGCGCGAGTAGGAGCCAAGGGGACCAGACGGACATGACACACGGAGGCTCCTGGGCGCAGCGATCCAGGCCAATGAGGCGGCGCTGCGCCCGAAGCGGGAGCCAAACTGTTTCAACAGCCCTTGATGCACGCGTACCTTAGCAACCGCCAAACCGTTATGACAGCCCTTTATGCACGCGCACCGCGTGCCCCTCCCCCGCCGCATGCCTCATCCTTTATTTATGACACCTTTGTTTATGCACCACTCAGAGGTCATGCCACTATGGCCAGCCCTTTTCCTAGAATCACCAGGTCCCAAGTTTCCCTTCCCCAGAAGATGAAGCAGGGCTTCCTATCCCCCACCCTTACAGCAAAGCAGGATTAGGACTCCTGTCCCCACCCCAGCCCTCAGGCTCCAGCTTCACCAGCTTCTAGGCATACTCGAAAGTGCTGGGCCGTTTCTGGCAGCCAGAACTCTTCCACCTCCAAACTCAGCTCCAGACCTTCTTCCTCTTGGCCATACTGCTTCCAAGAAAAGTAACTGACCTGTAAAATGAGAGCTATTTGGGGACATCAACACCGAGACATTAAAGTGATTCCAAAAGGTTGCTATTTCCTCTAAACTCTCCTCTCCTCTTTGTTCCATATTTATTAACTCACCACTATGTTAGGTAGGGGACCACTACTCCGTGGCGGAAAGATGAGGCTTTCTGCTCCCAGAAAGATTTACAGCCTCGGAAACCCTATACAGGGTCGCTAAGAGTCGGAATCGACTCCACGGCACATAACCCCACCACCACGACTCAGTGATGATGCCAAATTTTCTGGAGGAGGCTTAGACAATGGGCAGTTTCATCTGAGAGGGTTTGAATCCCAATACAAAGCATTTCACATTGACATGGAAAAACTTCCCCCATCTCACCTTGTTTCATTCAACACAGTCACACATCTAGAAAAAATACCCCAACTTTTTGGAGGTCCACCTTTGTACCTTTGTGTACCATGGAGAAGGATGTCAAAGTAGCTAGCATGTTAA
>NW_006408525.1:31290038-31291835 GCF_000296735.1 Chrysochloris asiatica
CTTCAAAACAAAACACTTTGCACCTGTGGGGTGAGTTAAGTAATCAAACATCCAGCAACTCAGTGAAGCTCCCATTGATCCAAGTTAATGAAACACATCTTTCTGCTCCCAACTTCACTGCTATTATCATTATTATTAAAGAAAATAATCCTACAGTTAACAAAGTTTCTTTTAGATATGATCCTGGCAGATTTATGCTTAATTAAGACAATAGAATAATTACAAAAATTCCTTCAGCACACCATTTCATTTTCATATAAGACATGAGGTTCTGAGATCTAGGCAATACACCTTACTTGAAAGGCGTAACAGTTTTCAAAAGTTATAGCCCATTCACACTTACATTCATAGTTCTTTAGTCCTCTAACCCCTGGGATCCTGTTTGAGGGAAGTTCTAAAAGGCCTGGTTCAAGCAGCCTCACATTTTTAACCCCTAAAGAGGGAGAACGACCTTTTTAGGGGTTAAGAACTCTTTAGGTCTGTCCACAGCTGCCAGAGTGCTCTGATGCTTCTCAATCATGCTCTCCAAACTTTAGATAAAGAATCAGAGTTAAGGGGCCAAGGCTTCAGGAAAAGCCCTAGGAATGACTTGCCCTGAAAATCAGTTTCAGAATTTCATGTTCTCATAGGACTGACAGCTTTATGTGAGTGTCTGAGTTCTCCCAATCCTGCTGGGTGTTTGGTATGATGGCCACACTAGCTATGCATCTTCACATACATGAATGAACTCCTGGAGTTCTTCTTCGGTTCTGGAATCTATGATTTCCTCACTGGGAGTATACTCCACAGCTATTTTACCACTTTCTGAAATAAAATGAACAAGGAATAATTCAAAATTATCGTTTTAAAAGTTGTTGCATAAAAACAAAAAAACAAAAACCAACTGCTGGGAACTGCTACCATTTTGGTTAGCCAGCCTTTGAGTTAGCAGCCAACCATTTGTAACACCCTATGACTCCACATACAATGGTTGTTATTGTTAAGTGTCATCGAGTTGGTTCCAACTCATAGCCACTCTATACAGGGTTTCTGAGACTGCAAATTTTTGCGGATGCAGAAATGTTCATCTTTCTCCCGACATACAATGGTTGTTGTTGTTGTTGTTAAGTGCCGTTGAGTTGGTTTTGATCCATAGTGACCATGTATAGGGTTTCTGAGGAGGCTGGTGAGCTTAAAGCACCGACCTTGCTGTTCAAACCGACTTTGCAGTCCAGCGCATTACCCCACTGTGCCATACCAGGACTCCGCACAATGGCAGAACTTAGTAACAATGCATTCTTGTGATTCCTAAGGAGCCCTGGTCCCTGGTGGCACTGTGGGTTAGGCACTGGACTGCTAACTCTGAGGCTGGTGGTTCGAACCCACCAGCTGCCCTGCAGGAGAAAGATGAGACTGTTTGCTCCTGTAAAAATTGAGTCTTGGAAACCACATACAAGATCTTCACTGCGTCGAATCAACTTGACAGCAGTGGCTGGTAGGGTTTCGATCCCTAAAGGAAGACAGTAAGAGCACTTTTCCTTGAAGTTTCCTCATCTCACACTTCAGTTTTAATCATAAACACTTGCTTAAGAGTATATATTATCAACTGTGTTTGGTTCAAAGAACTGTACGATATTAGAAGTAGAAACTGATTTAGGAATCATGACAGGAAATAAAAGCTGTAGGAACAAAAATGTTCAATCAAAATATGACTAAATAATAGTAAGGCATTAGGTGGGGGTCAAGGTGAGTTGAAAATTGGGAAAAAGACTATTGCGCTATAGTGGCAGTGGTGGTGGTTGTGTGTTGTGGAGTTGG
>NW_006408525.1:31294200-31296336 GCF_000296735.1 Chrysochloris asiatica
CCAAACAAATGGATTTAGAATTATTTTCTGAATGGTCGTCTTTATGTCATGTGTTCAAAACAATCAAAACATAACCATTATTCTTAGATGGTGATCGCTGTGATTAAGGGCAAGCATCACACAGGGTATGGTAGAAAGGTTCTGTCATAGGTATACCCGGGAGGTAGACACAATTTTACTGGCCCCTCTATTTTAGAAGTCCCTGAAGCACTAGAAAGGGAGGTACAGCCCAGGATCTTGCCACAAATCTCACATCCCACAGAGATTTCAAACTGACAAGGTGAAGGAACACTCTAACAGTGTTACTGCCTGCCTGTGTCTCAAGGCTGGAACCACACACTCAGAAAAGTTTGGTGGCAAGGCAGATGATCTGGCGTCTCCTTGGGTATCACCAACAGTATCCACTCACCAACAGCTCTGCTCACTTAAAACCCTAAGGCTGAGTATCATGCATTCTAGGAAAAAACTCAGTGCCAACCAAAGTATCTATACTTGACGCTGTTTCTACTCATGACCTTCCATGAGGAAGCAAAGGACTGAACATATATACATGAAAGCTGATTTAGAGCTTTATATGGTGGTGTTGCTGGGATAACTGAGCACTACGAGAGATGCGTATTTGAAGGACTTGCTTTTGTTAAATGCCATCAAGTCAGTTCTGATTCACAGTGACTCTGAATAGGGCTTCTGAGGCCATAAATCTTTTCAGGAGAAGAAAGCTGCATCTCTCCCCTTGGAGTCACTGGTGAGCTTGAACTGCTGACCTTGTGGTTAGCAGTCCAGTGCTTAACAGTGCTCCCAATTGAAGGACTACTTCAACATAAAGCAAGGTCCTTCATCCAATGTTGGAAAACAGCTTTACCTTCAGCTTAGAGTTTTCTGGTAGGTTGCAGGGATCACAATTCAAAGTGAAAGTTTCTATTAGGTATAATTACCTAGGGATTAGGTAAAACTCTGTACTGTAAGGCACAAAGACTCTGCTTTACAATACAGATGGTAGGTTAGCAAGGGGAGGCCTGATAATGCATCTGAAAGGAGTTTTAAAAGAAAACCCCCCTTCCTGCCCTCGCAGTTATCCCCACATGGAAACAGACCTTCTTCCTGTTTCTCCACAGGCCCCTCGGCTATGCCAATGCCAGGACTCCTGCACTCATAGGCTGGCAACACCACCTCTAGGGCACAGAAGAACTTCAGATTTTGCTTCTGAGCTGCCGCCATGATATCTTCATTCTCCCTTTCGTCCAGGTCAGAAAGATCCTGAAGCTGTGAGGATTTGCATTAAAGGTTCTTCTTAGATATCAAAGGAGATTTCAAAACCTTTTCTTATGAGAAATATTAACACATTTTATTTTATTATGAAAAATAAAAAGTAAACTCCAGCTCATAGTTGAAGTGTCCTATAGCTTCAAAATCAGGTAGGAATCACAAAGGAATTACTAGACATAAACAAGCATTTCTGATTACATACCATTCAAACACTGGAGAAAATGAGACCTCACTATCCAAGTCACTAAAATTAGAGATCCTATGGTAGGCCAATGCTCAGATACTTAACGCCTCCCGGCACCCAGTTCAAGTCTTCTCTCAAGTCTAGGATTTCAGCATTAAAAGGAGAGAGATCATCGAAGAGCTACATGCTTTACCTTGATGATTCTTTTTGACCAGCCATTGAAACCAAAGTAGTAATTTGCAAGTTCTTGGCATCGAGAGCTGTTTAGGGCAAGGGCCTGATGTTGAACTGCCTTATGTTTGGTACCAAGATGAACCTAAAGACACCAGAGACAGATTACAAATATAAAAATCTGGCATAGAGACTTTATTTAGGTTATACCTGATTTATCAGTTCTTACTTCATAGAAGAGCTGTGGGAACGTAATGATTACGAGTTGGGCTGCTAACCTGAAGGTCAGCAGCTAGAAACTACCAGCTGTTCTAAGGGAGAAAGATGAGGCTTTCTGCTCCCATAAAGATTTACAGCCTTGGAAACCCTATGCAGGGTTGCTATGTTTCAGAATTGACTCCACAGCACACCCACCACCACCATGCTTAAGTTAAGAGGCCTTTCCTTAGAAATACCTTATGATTCAGCAATTCCTCTACTTGGTATTTACCCACAAGAAATACAAGCCATAACAC
>NW_006408525.1:31297981-31299883 GCF_000296735.1 Chrysochloris asiatica
AGGCAGGGCTGATGAAAGGAAATGCAGATAGGTCTCTTGTAATACAATAGTAATTGTTATCAGGACTGGTTGTGAGGGTTGGAAATGTAAAGATAGATGTTTTGTTGCAAGGAGGGAAGTGATTAACTTTGCAGTCTAGAAGCGGAGGTCCCTGGGACCATCAAGGGAGAAAAGCGGAGAGCGGGACACTACCCAGAGAAGCAGTGATCCCTGAGATGGAGGCAGAGTTGATGACGTGGAGATGGAGCAGCTGGGGACTTTAGACCCAGAGAAGGAGAGGGGCTGTGTGCTGACGACCGGGGTGGGGGTGAGGGGCAGGCTTATAGGATATACCCTTTGGTTGGTTGATGATGCATGGAGGGAATTGTAACCATGGCAATGAAACGGTATATGATAGGATGAATGTTAAACTAATGTTCTCCCATGTAAACTATCACATAATTCACAATAGAACATTAAAAAAAAAAAAAAAAAAAGAGTCCTTTCCTGAACCATTTCCAGGATGCCTTGTTCATAGGAAGCGTTCCCTGTCCTCTGGGAGTGAACAGTGATGAATGCAAGCCAGGAAGTCCTGCAGATGTAAACTCTCGCATTGTGGATGCAAAGAAACGAACTGCTTCTCTCTTTTCATTCAAAGATGGAAACAAGGAGTTAGGACCCTAAACTACAGCACACTCTTCCCCAAGTTACTAATCTCCTTTAGAAAGGGGGATGAATACACATAGCTGTTTAAATATTAAACAAAAAGCCAACTGCCTTCAACTTGATTCTGACTCGTGTGTCAGAGCAGAACTATGCTCCACAGGGTTTTCAATGGCTGATTTTGGGGGAAGTTTATCGTCCAGCTCTTCCTTTGAGGCATCTCTGGGTGTACTCAAATCTCTAACCGTTTGCACCACCCGGGGACCTATAAATATTACTAGCAATTAAAACACAAAAAAGTTCATTTCTATTAAGCTCTTTGAGTAGGCTAATATTTCCGAGTGTTAACTGTAGAAATGATTCATTATAAGGTTGGTGAAAAGACCCTCACTGAGCTGAATTAGCTACAGTAACGGGCTCCTATGGTGAAGAAAGCACAGGACCAAGCAATGTTTCACTCTGCTCTATAAGGGGGTGCTGAGTTGGAACAAATTCATCTAACAACAACATGGATTTCCTATATAACTGATGATGATGCAGATAGCTTCTGCTTCTTTCAACAGTATTTTTTCTCTCTTCAGCCATAGGCAGAAAAAGTTCCCAGCAACACATTTTATTTTAAACCAGAAATTTCCTCTGCTTGTAACCACTTCCCTTACCCCTAGAATTAGGAACCTGGGCAGAGCTAACAACATAGTTGAGCACTTGTAAAACATCTTTGGGTTTGGCTGGCTTTTGACAATGAGCCAAAAGGAGCAGGTTGGAGTGCCCTGGTGCTAGTTTTAGCTATTAAAAGACCAACCACCAGGGTTGGAAACAGTACATAAGACATAATATTTATGATGTCAATATGGTGATTTGTACCCATATCCTTGCCTTGTGACAGGTTTCCATATCTTTGATAAATGATGCGCTTAGTCCCTGGTCAACCCCTGAAGCCTTGCTGAGGCTCTATAAAATACCCCAAATTCTTCTCCTCAGGGAGACAAGTAGTAGCAGAGATCCGTCTCCTTGCTTTCCGAAGAATGCAATAAGAACTGACTTTTTCCTCTTAACCAAGTCTGTCTTGAAGTCTTCTTGGTCTCACATCTGCAGCAGGCAGAGAACTTGAGTTTTGTCCAGCATCTGTTATAGTATTAATTTTATATCTGTTTCTTCTAGTACTGTATTTTTTCTTAAATTCTATTTCCGATTTGTAGTAGATCCTGGGAATGCTGCAAGCTGGACAGCAGTTACATTTGGTTGTGCATGGGGTCACCA
>NW_006408525.1:31300813-31302704 GCF_000296735.1 Chrysochloris asiatica
GTAAACTTAAGCAGGAGTCTTCTTTTGGAGCTTTTAACAATTTAGGGTTAACATGGAATGACATAAGGAGCTCTGGTAGCGTAGTGCTTACGAATCGGGCTGCTAACCTCAAGGTCAGTAGTTCGAAACTACCAGCTGTTCTGCAGGAGAACAATGAGGCTTTATGATCCCGTAAAGATTTACAGCCTCGGAAATCATTTACAGTCTCAATCAACTCCACAGCACACAATCCCCACCATCCTACTTAAGATTAGTGCCACTGCGCCTGAGCAAGGCGTGCCTGCGACGTTTTCCGGAGAACGTGCACGAGGGGCGGGGTCGTTTCTGGGCGGATGGGGTATAGAGCTATTGGACCGGGTGCTTGGCCTCTCCCTTAACCCTGCCAAGCCCAGGCCCGCCTATTCGTTTCTCCAACATTGACTTTAAACAAGGACTGTCCTGAACCGTAAGCACAATCACTTGACCACTCTGAGTTTCTGCATCTGAAAAATGGGGACCTGGAGGGGTCAGTGCGGTGTGGCAATGATGAAAGCATTTTGTGAACCAAAGTGAACAACTTAACAATGTTGTTAGATGTCAGCCAGTAGGTTCCAACTCAGCGATCCCCAGGGCACCATTAAGAAATCATTGCCCGGCCCTGCGTCTCCCTCATTGTCAATCAATGTCATTGAGGGTCTTCTCTTTTTCCATGACCCTTGACTTTACCAAGCATGATCACGTCCTTCTTCAAGGATAACATGTCTCCTAATAACATGTCTAAAGTCAATGAGATGAAACCTCACCACCCTCACATCTAAGGTGCATTCTGGCAGTGCAAATGCTAGCCTAGTGTCACTGAAGTCAGAACTTCATCCTGGTGGAGCTAGGAATCCCACCCACATTTAGACTCACCTTCACCGGACTTTCCTGAAAAAGCTGCTTCCGGTCGCATGCCTTTTGGGCTCTGTGTGCATCCCTTGCCGAATAAAACTTGATGATGGCATAGAAGCCCGGGCGGGCTACTGCAGCGTTTGGGAAGACACGGACGGAATACAGAAGGCCAAACTGGGAGAACACTGTGAACAGAAAGTGCTGTGGAGAGGTCCCACGCCAAGTAAGTGTGTGCAGACAAAAGTACAAACTTTACATTCCCCAAGCCCTTCTCCAAGAGGGCGCGACTCAAACACTTGGCATTTCATGAACACGTTTTAAACCCTCTTCCATTCTAAAACCCGAGAGGCATTAGTAGGCAATGTGTGCTGGTGGTGGAGAGCGTCATTTTCTAGCTCTCTGTAAAATCTGTTGAGGCTAGATGACTGCTGGGCTCCGCTCTCCAGCTAACAGTTTACTTCCCTTGCGTTCAAAGCACTAGAGGAACCGACATAGGCGGGTGAGGAAACGAAGAGGTAACATAGACTTCAGGACTCCCGGTCATCTCCCCATTCCTCCCTCCACCACGGCCCCGGCTCACATGCAAGTCTTCGGCTGTTGGCCCAGAGTTCAGCTCCCAAACCACCAAGGTTTTGTTGCTGTCGGTGGGCACCACAAAAGGTACCAACTCGACCATCCTACCGTCACTGCGCTCGCGCGACTGAGAGTCACGTACTACTGCGCCTGCGCACAGAGAGCCCGCGAAGTTTTAAAAGGAGCGCGCGCAAGGGGTGGGGCCGGTTTGCGTTGGGAGGGGCGTGGGAACTACTGGAGGGTGTAGGTGGCTTTGGGCGCTTGCCTCTCCTGTCCCACCCCAGGGTAGCATCCTAAGGGTGTACTTATGGATACAGACATCTTTATAGGCCGGCTTTATCTTCACTCGAGAAGGGTACTAGAGAATTGTTGTGAAGTGCCATCGAGTCGATTCTGACCCATAGAGACCCTGTAAGAGTTTCCGAGGAGCAGCTGGTGAGCTTGAACC
>NW_006408525.1:31304379-31305679 GCF_000296735.1 Chrysochloris asiatica
GGTTTGCCCTTTCATGGCCCCTTTGCGTTTTCTTTAAACTGCCCTCATCCCTGGTGTTTGTCCTCTTTCTCCATTCAGTATATTTCCACATTTTCTGGTTTTAGAGGGTAGAGAGTGACTGGAACTAATCCCACTGACTCTCCTTTCAGAAAGATTAAGCCCTAATGATGATCAATGTTCCCTGATTGGTGAGGTGTTTTCGTGTAGGCACTGCATTTAGCTGCTTTTGAGCCTGGCTCCTGACTACAAGGTCAGTAGTTTGAATTGCTGCTCCTGTAAAGATTTACAGCCTCAGAAACCCTTTACAGGCCCACAGCCATCACCACCACCCACCCTCACAGTAACGTGTCAAAGCAGCCATTGTTGTTGGTTGATAGAGTCTTATCGACCCTGAATTGGGTTTCCAAGGAGCGGCTTGGTGACTTTGAACCGCCGACCTTGTGGTCACACCACACCAGGCCTCCATAACAGATTTATATATCCAATTTGAAGCTCACGGAAGTGGAGGGACCAACCCATCCCAGTGTAGTCCACCACCAGCGAGCTGACAACTTTGGAAGTGTCTGCCAGCTGATGAGCAAACTTTTTAATGGAAAATACTGCTCTCGATTATGAAGAGGACTGGAAGGATGATGATTTTTACTAACTCCATTCACGAATACAGCTAATTGAACCAAATGGAATCAATCTGATTTTCTGTTCCAGGAACTTGGATTGGGCAACCTCAGTCTGTCTCATGCCTGGGAAGTAGAGAAACCTGGTCTCTGCTGCTGATAGAGTAGTGAGCAAATGCACCAAGAGAAGCAGAACCCTGCCATGGAAAGCTTGCTGACAATTTCCAGCCCTGGTTCTAGTTTCTTCTCAAGATCCAGCTATGCACAGAATAAATTCCTGTCAGCTAACTCAAGTTGTTCAGAGTTTTGTTAATATCCTATCAGAAAAAGAGCCACATCCTAGGTTTGATTACTTGGACTTCCAATCCCTTTCACTATACACCTTTTCTTGACTGCTGCAAGGAAGTGCCCACAAGTCCTTGCCTACTCCCCCTTTCTCGGTTTACTTCGTTCTACAGTATCCTCCTCACCAGTTGTTCAACCCCCCTTCTCCAGACACAATCTTTTTTGCACAGTTGACAGTTGAGAGAAGATCGGGGTTCAGCAGTTCTGAAAGGGAGGAAGAGAGGATCTGTGAGTGCACAGAAGACGGTCCCAAAGACTGTGGCAGAAACTGGCCCACCCTCCCAGGTATATCTTACCCAGAAATCGAGCATTTCTAATTTAGGTAAGGCTTCCCTTCCAGA
>NW_006408525.1:31328339-31338306 GCF_000296735.1 Chrysochloris asiatica
GCTCCTGGAACAGCTGAGTGTCTTGATCCAGAAAATAATGGATTTCTGGATTCTCCTGCAAATTCTCCAGCTATAAACCCTCCGAACCTCCAAACATACCTTTATCTTTGTTCCAGAGTTCCAACACCAACTCATGAGCCCTCTTGGCCCGGTATTCCATGTTGTTGTTGACCGAGCTCCTCACTACACATCTACCTGATCCGCCATCTTGAAGGTGGAAGAATTGAAAACTTAGGTCTATAGAAAAACCTTCACATGAATGTTTGGTGGTGCTAGTGGTTATGTGCCGTGGAGTTGGTTCTGACTCATAGCAACCCTGTATAGGGTTTCCAAGGCTGTAAATCTTTATGGGAACAGAAAGCGTCCTCTCTCTCTTGCAGAACTGTTGGTAGTTTCAAACTGCTGACCTTGAAATTGGCAGCCCGGCTCTTAACTAGTATGCTACCAGAGCTCCTTCACATGAATGTTTAGAGCAGATTTATTCACAATTACCAAAGATTGGAAGCAACCAATATGTCCTTCAATAGGTGAATGGATAAGCAAACGGATCTATCCATATGGAATATTACTTAGCAATAAAACAGTGACCTCTCAAGTCACAAAATTATCTAAAAGAATCTTAAATCCAGGAAAACAGTCTGAAAAAAACATACAAAATGTATGACTCCAACTGTATGGCATCCTGGGAAAAAAGCAAAACCAAAGGAATGAATTGTGGAACATGGGAACTATTTCGGGCAGTGAAAACAGTTAGCTGCTATTCTAACAGTGGTGGGGACGGCAGCGATGGTGTGCCGAGGCATCGATTCTAACTCATATCGACCTTGTACAGGGTTTCTGAGGCTGTAAATCTTTATGGGAGCAGAAAGCCTCGTCTTTCTCCTGCAGAGCGCCTGACTTTGCAGTTAGCAGCCCAATGTGTAATCCACTTTACTACCAAAGTTCCTTATTCTAATGTTATTGTTGCTAAGAGCTGATGAGTCGATTCTGACCCATAGCAACCCTTATAGAGTTTCTGAAGAGCATCTGGTGAGTTTGAACCTCTGACCTTGCGGTTCAAACCGACCTTATGGTCAAGTGCTTGTCCTACAGCGCCACACCAGGACACTGTTCTAATAGTTGTTGTTAAGTGCCATCAAGTTGGTTCCAACCCAAAGCGACCCTATATAGGGTTTCCAAGGAAATTATCTTAAAACTCATAGAACTGCACAATATAAATAATGATAATAACCCGAATATAGACTATGGACTTTAGTTAATGATAATGTATTTATACTGGTGCATCAGTTGTAGCAAATGTACCACATTAAGACAAAATATTGTAAGATCTAATTGGGGGAACCCATGTAATGCAGGGGTGAAGTGCTCAGGGGCTAATAAAAAGCCGCTTGAAGGAAGAAAGATGTGGCTGTCTGTTTCTGTCAGATTACAGCCCTGGGAGCCCCATTGGACAGTTGTATTCAGTCCCTTAAGGTCACTATGAGTCTGAATTGATTAGTCAGTAACGGGTCATATTTGCTCATCAATTGTAACAAATGTAACACATTAAGATTATAACAGAAGAAACTATATTTGGGAACTCTATTTTCTGCTCAAATTCTCTTTAAGCCTAAAGCTGCTTTAAAAATGAAGTTTATTAATTTTTCCAACTAGTATCATCACACAAAATACATATTTTATGAAAAGGGGGTGATGGGTCAGGCCTGGTTGAAATCCCAGCATCAGGGAGATTGACAAGTGCGGGGGGGTGGGGGGGTGGGAAGAAAAAGCGCTCACGTCCCCTTCTTCAGGTCAACTCGCATTTCTATATATTGGCCACTAGAGATCAGCAGTGGCCTAGTTTAAATAGAATGTGAAGGAAGTGGCTGTAGGTATACTGGCGTGCAAGCTTTCTTACCTGAGAATCAAAAACCCAGCACCATGGACTTGATTTTGACTCAGCAATCCTATAGGACAGAGCTGAATTGTCCCTCGGGCCTTCCAAGACTGTAGATCTTTACAGACGCCGACTGCTACATCTTTCTCCTGCAGAGTAGAGTGGCTGGTAAACTCTAACGGTTGGTAAGTCGTCCGGGTGATGGTCAGGGTTGTGTGCCAACTCAGAGCGACCCTGTATAGGGTTTCCAAGGCTGTAAACCTTTATGGGAGTCTGGGAGGTGAGTGTTAATATTCCTATTATACTCAGCAGTACAGCTGGTATTGGGGCAGTACAGTCTTTGGCTTCTGATTTTACCTTGTTGGTTCCTCAATACCATGAAACCTCCCGTGTTGAAATATCTTTTAAAAGGTGTGCCTTGTCTTCAATGGGGCAGCAGCTATAGCTCAAAGTCTGCTATCTTTGGGCTTGTGTGATTGGCAAGGCTGATATAGAATAGTTGGAAAGGTACTCAAGAGTTATGATTTTCAATGTACCCTTGGAAGGCCTCCTACGCTCCCCCTTGCCTGTGCTAAAATTAAGCAACTTCCTAGAAGCCCAGACAACACATTACAACTTCTGGGTGTCTTATCATTAAATATATACCTGTAAACTTAATTAATCCCACACGAATGCTTCTCCTTGTTTTCCCAAGGATCTTCCTCACTTCGAAGTAACAGATGGTAGATATTTAACCTAAAATATCTTTTTCCCAAAACCTATAGAGCTAGGATTTTGTGTATTCCATGTCACTAATTTGTGATGGACAAAGTACAGCTGGAGTGCTCCTTAGAAGCCAGAATGGTGAGACTTCCTCTCCCTTACTTCAGACAGATTATCAGGGGGCCAGTCCTGAGAACAGGACATCAGGCTTGGTAGAAGGGGTCAGCAAAAAAGAAGACCCTCAATGAGATGGATTGGCACAGTGGCAGCAGCACTGGGCTCAAGTGTAACATTTGTGAGAATGGTGTAGGACCGGGCGGTGTTTCCTATGAGTCAGCACCGACTTGACAGCACCTAACAACAACAAGTTCTTCTGCACGACTGTATCACTCTCAAAGAACCAAATGTACATTCTTGTTTTTATTCAGGACTTGGAACCAGTTCATTTCAGTTCAACCACCTGCTGAGAATTTGCATTTCCACCCCAGATATACTGAATCCAAATCTACATCTAACAAGACTCCAAGATGGGATTGTAAAATGGTACCATCACTGTGGGAAACAGTATTGTTGTTGTTGTTAAGTGCCGTCGAGTCGGTTCCGACCCATAGCGACCCTGTACAGGGTTTCCGAGGGTGTAAATCCTTACGGGAGTAGAAAGCCTCATCTTTCTCCCGCGGAGCGGCTGGTAGTTTCGAACCGCTGACCTTAAGGTTTGCAGCCTGATTCGTAACCACTACGCTACCAGAGCTCCATGGGAAACAGTATGGTGCTTCCTTAAAAAGTTCGAAACAGAAGTAGTATACGATCCAGTAATCTCACTACTAGGCATATATCCTAGAGAACATCTCTGTAACAGAGAAAGACACACGCACACCCATGTCGGTCACAGTACTTGTCACAATAGCAAAAAGATGCAAACAATCAAAATGCCTATCAACTAAAGAATGGAAAAACAAACTATGATACATACACACAATGAAATATGATGCAACATTTAAAAAATAATGAATCTGCAAAACACCTCATAACATGGATGAACCTGGAGGACATTATGCTGAGTGAAATTTGTCAATCACAAAAGGACAAATATTGCATGAGATCACTGTTATGAAGAGCCAAGGCAAGGTTTTCACATAAAAGAAACAATCATTGATGGATACTTACCTATGCTGCAAATATATCCATGAGTATAATAGGGCATTGTTGTTGCTGTTAAGTGCCATTAAGTCGGTTCTGACCCATATTGACCCTCTATAGGATTTCTGAGGAGCAGCTGGTGAACTTGAACTGCCAACCTTGTGGTTCAAAGTGACCTTGCAGTCCAGCACATTAACCCACAGTACCACACCAGGGAGCAAAGTTATAAAAACTCCTTATCCCAAATCAAACGCCTTGAGGAACAGAGTCTTGGGTCTGAGGACTCAGAACCATAGTTTCAGAGGCCACCACCGTCAATTCACATAACACAGTCCACAAAGAAAATGTTCTATGTCTCACTTTGGTGGGTAGCAACTGGGGTCTTAAAAGCTATGAGTGGCCATCTAAGGGGCAACTATTGGTCTTTTCCTGTTGGAAGCAAAGACAAGTGAAGAAAATTGTCTTTCTTCACGGAGGGGGAACAGGGTGTCATAACTGGCCGCTCCCACCGTGACTGAATGGAATTAGGAAAGAGTATGTCTATAAAACACAACAGATGATATTTAGGAAAGAAAAAAAATATATATAATATATAAATGACTACTTCTTTGGAGTAAGATGTCTTTACAGTTCTGAATACAACTTTTCCACCTTCCTATCACTGGGCTCTATCTGCTCAAGGGAGGCTGTCTCTAGGCGTTGTCCTGACTCTTCAATGACCTATGACTACTTCCAGCCTTCACAGACTCTGATGCAGGTGACAGGAATAGCCACAACATGCCCTGTGATGGAGCTGGCCTAGCACCCCTTGCTCAAAAGGCCCACCACCTTGCAGAATTTGTACTCTGAACTCAGAATATGACATCAGAGTAGAGGGATGATTTTCCAATTCCAGCAGGGTTCGGCACAGCTACACTGTTAGGGAGGCCAAATAAAGTGTTCTGTTGACCTTGTGGAAGAGTCCCTCCCCCGTGTGCCCACAACTTCCCAAGTCTTACTCTACCAGCACTTTCACACGGATCTGAATGATTCTGTGTCTCTCTGTGTCTCCCTCACTAGACTGAACTCCCTAAGGGCACAGTTTCCCAGCACTCAGCACCAGGCCTGGCACACAGTTGGTGTATATTCAGCGAATGGGTGAACCAGCAGATGACTTCTAAACTTCCATCTCCAGGTCTGGACTCCCTCTTCTAAATTCCCAAAAGATGCTCCCTCCAATTGTCTTCCAGGTATTTCCACAGGCACATCCCCTGGGCACCATACTTACTGTAACCAACCTTCTTCACTCTAGATTTTTCAGTCCTCTCACATTTCCAAACCCAGTGAAAGCCGGAGATCTGAGCAGCATCCCTCAGGTCCAAATTGTTCTGAGCTTGATTGAGCTTCCTCCAGAAGAATCTCGTCCTCCCCAGCGCCTCTTTTACTGCCTCCTTAGATCCTCATTGCTACCTTTCTGTGTGATCAATTGCAGTAGCCCCCAAACTGGCCTTGTGGTGACCAGTCTAGTCTATCATCCATATGGTTGCAAGAGTGATTGTTTTCCTTTGTTTTTTGACAATATTGTTTTTCTTCTGAGTGTAAAAGTTATACATATTATCAACTTTTTAAAAAAACGCAGAAAAGACTCTTTTAACAACCCAAACCAGAATCGTCAAGCTGATTCTGACTCAGGGCAACCCCGTGTGTGCAAAGTAGAAATATACTCCGTAGGATTTTTAAGACTGTGGCCTTTCAGAGACAGGTTGCCAGGCCTTTCTTACAAGGCACCTGAGTGGATTCGAATGACCAACCTTTCGATTAGTAGTGAAACATATAATTATCTGAGGCACGTAACTGTTTGCACCACCTGGGAAATGTATATGACAGACTGATGGGGCACCACCTGAGGGTGCTGACACCTGCCCCTTCAGCCATCTGTTCTGACACACCTCATCACCTTCCACCCTGGCTCCTGCAATTCCAGCCTTCTGAGACATTGCAGGTATTGTTTTCTCCATAGAGTGGCCCTTTCTGTTCTTCTCACCTGAACTCATTGTTCCCCCAGCACGTCACACACACCTGAACATGACCAGGGCCACTGTGCCCAGGACAGTGGGTATAGAAGTTGACCATATAGGATAGAGTCAGGCTGTACACTTGGTCATAAAGCAGCACTGATCTGACATCTCACCTCTCCTCAGTCTCAAATATGCCCCACAGCATCTGAGCTAAACAGGGAGCCACCAATTCACCTGAGCGCTGTCATGAGGAGTTGGCGTCTTGCTACAGTCCCCTGAGGTGGCAACTGGCACAGAGGCAGCTGTGGAAATGAGCACCCAGAAGGGTCTTTCTCTTCCTTTTCCTTCCTCCAGGCTTGTTCTTTCTACTTGGGAAGTCAGATGCTTTGGAGTTTAATTATACATTGCAGTTGGAATCACAGAATGTCAGGGCTGGAAAGGAAGACCTTATTATAAATACTTGCTACCAGCATTTATTGAACATTTACTCTGTGCTTCCAGGCATTACCTCATTTAACCTTTCCAACAATTTGAGGGGGCAGATGCCATTATCATCTCTGTTCTATGGGAAAGGAAACTGAGGCTGAGTTAGATTCCAAGGCATTTCCCAAACTGTGCTGACTGGTACATAGTGTCACTACAAACTGACAGACGAGTGGTGGCATACAATCAATTGGTGTTTAATAAAAGAGGATTCTATTGGCAAAGGCCACCTGCCACATTCTGAATGCTGTCTTTGTTGTTAGGGACTGTCCAGTAGATTCCTATACATGGTGCCAGGTCTTAGCTTGTACAAAGCCACTGAGTGGATTTGAACTGATAACCTTAGGTTAGCAGCCAGGTGCCTAACTGTTGCATCACCAAAACTCCTTATAGCCTGTATGTTGTTGTTGTTATTATGTGCTGTAGACTTGGTTTCAACTCATAGTGACCCTATATAGGGTTTCTAAGAGCGGCTGGTGAGTTTGAACTGTTGATCTTATGGTTTGCACAGTTAGCAGTCCAGTGCTTATTCTACTGAGTCATACCAGCCCTTACATCCTGTATGTTGTTGTTGTTAAGTGCCATCAAGTTGGTTCCGACCCATAGTGACCCTGCACAGGGTTTTTGAGGCTGTAAATCTTTACGGGAGCAGAAAACCTCATCTTTCTCCCACAGAGCAGCTGGTAGTTTCGAACTGCTGGCATTAAGGTTCACAGCCCAATTCATAACCACTACGCTACCAGAGCTGTATACCTCCTGGGAAATTCACAATGAGTTTCAGATTTTAAAGACCTGGGAAGTCCTGTATTAAAGAAACCTTTACGTCATTGTCTCTTCCCTTCCATTGCAGATCTCACAGATCTGCTGATCCCAAGAGCAGTTTGGGGAATGTGGACCCTGACAAACCCCATTTTACAGATGAGGTGATGGAGGCTCAGGCAGTGTTTTAAGGGGTAAGCCAAGACAGACTTTGGGCCCATGCTTTCTGCACCTTCACAGAACCATGCAGCAGAGATAGTCCAACTTGGTCCAACTAGCCCACTTGTTTTTGTAAATAAAGTTTTATTGAATACTATCTAATCCAGCTCCCCTGACTTACAAGTGAGGTCATCGAGGTCCAAAGTGGGTGAATTGTCCAAGGTCACCCAGTCAGTAAAGGGCAGAAATAGATCCCAGATCTCTCTAACCTGGTATTCTCAGCAGCACAAACCAGACAGGTGGCAGGAGGTGTGTATGGAGCTTCCCAATTCCTGTCTCTGTTCTCCACTGCAAGGGTCCTAACACAGCACACCCACCTCTCTACTTCTGCACAGATACCTGAGGTACTTCTGTTGCTTTGGGTAAAACCACCTGGGCCTGAAATGCCTGGGGACTCCCTCTGCCCTATACCCTGTATGAGTAGACAAAGGAGGGGCTGACCCCTGTGGTCTAGGATAAGGAGCAAAAGCTGAACCAGGTGATCCATGTTTAATTCTGCACCAGATGCTGTAAAACATCATTGTCTCCCTGTTGGCCAAGATGAAATGTGAGATCATTTTATTTTTTTAAGTGTTTCTTGTGAATTATGTGATAGTTTACATGGGAGAACATTAGTTTTACATTCATCCTATCGTATTTCGTTTCAATGATTACAATCCCCTCCATGCATCATCAAACAACCAAAGGGTACACCCCGCAAGCCTGCCCCCAGGCCAGCTGTCAGCACACAGCCCCTCTCCCTCCCTGAGTCCAGAGTCCCCAGCCACTCCATCTCTCCATGTCATGTCTCTGCCTCCATCTCTGGCGTCACTGCTTCTCTGGGTAGGGTCCTGCACTATACTCTGTCTCCCTTGATGGTCCCAGGGACCTCTGCTCCTGGACTGCAAAATCAACCACTCCCCTCCTTTTGTTACAAAACATCTACCTTTACATTTCCGACCCTCACAGTCAGTCCTGATAGCAATTATTCACTATTGAACCATGAGAGTCTTATCCCCATCTCCTTTAATCAGCCCCATCCAGACAGGTTGGAAACCACTCAGTGGAGATTCTACCTTCCCCCACATCCTCTGGGACTAGGCTCCCTCTTGAAAGCTTGTAAGCCAGTCACTTCTTGCCATTGTAGGTGCCCCCCCCCCCCATTTTGGGTAGCCAATGTCTAAGTTGCCCATCCCTGTCAACCCTGTATACCGAGGGGGTGGGAATGATCCTCGCTGTAAAGATTTGTTCCCTCTTTTGAACTACTACATCTATAAGTATAGGTCAAGTTCATCAAATTGTAGCGGATTACTCTTCCCCACCCCCTCCGAAATGTGAGCTCATTTTGACAGGAGGTATCCTTTGCCCATTCTAGGAAGAGTTTGCCAAACCAATGAATAGTATATATAAGATCCCAGGGGAGTGTTTGAAACCACCTCAGAAAACAATTATGTTTAAGGGCTCTCGAAGCTCCCTGAAGTACACAGACACACAATGCCATCTATGTCTACTGTTCAGAGGGGTGTACTGTTGAATACACAAATAAAATCACTGCCATCATTTCATTCAAGTGGTCTATGCAAAAGAACACTTTATTAACCTGGTTTGAAAAGTGGACAATTTGAAAGACCTGCAGATTTAAACCTTTTCACTCAGATAGGCCAAATCCTCAAGTGGTACTTACCAGGAAGGTTTTCTTTTACCCACTTGGAACGAGGTGTGTGTGTGGGGTGTTCTTACAGATCCTGGCCAGCCAAGGCTCACCACAAAGCTAACAGTTTCTCTAGAAACAGCTGTAGGGCATAAACGGTGGCCTCTGGATGGAGGCGCTTCCTGGGACAGCCAGACTGCCCAGATGGCCCTTCCAGAACCAGGAGATGCAGATTGTCCTGAAGTAGAGGGTAAAAATAGTCTTGTGTGGGTGGCAGCTGGGCTTGGAATAACCAGCTTTCTTGTCTCTAGACTAGGAGGAGGCACCCAGCCTATAGGCACCTCCTTCGGTTCCTATGCCCCTTCCAAGCCCCGAGCTGGCCCTTTCCCCTAACGTTATAGCATCCAATCCCCCACCAAGTGTTTGAAAGAGCTTGGCCTTTGTTGCCAACCACTTACGAGCTTAAATCCTGGCTCTGTCAGCTGTCAACTCTGCGTCTCTGGGCAAGATTTTTCTCCTTTCTGAGCTTCTATTTTCTCATCTGTCTAATGGGGGAGGGTTTGCTGTGAAGATTAAATCACAATACCAGCTGTCCTGTCTCACTCAGCAGCCTCGCTCTCCATCCCTCTTCTTCTTACCAGTGGCTCACCTTCAAGCACCTTCTTCAAGAGTGGCTCTGAGGCAAGCCAGGTCCATGTTGTAATGACACTCAAGAAACCCTATTGAGAGGGTCACCTGGCAAGGAACTGAGGCCTCCAGACAACATCCACGTGAGGGAGTCATCTTGGGTCCTCCACCCCCAGTCAAGTCTTCAGATGACCCCAGCCCTGTGAACACCCTGAATGCAACTCACAAGAGAGTCTGAGGCAGAGCCAACCAGCCAAGCTGCTCCTGAATTCCTGACCTTCAGAAACAGTGCGAGATAATGTTTGTTTGAAGTTGTTAAGTTTGGGGGCATTTTGTTCTGCAGCAATAGAAAATGAATACACTTACCTTTCAGTTTATTGTGAAACTTAGGAGTTCATGCATATTATAATATACGGGCAGTCTCTGGGTTACAAATGGTCCAATTGACAGACAACTCCTACTTGCCCTTTGTTGTTGTTGTTGTTATGTGCCATGGAGTCGGTTCCGACTCATAGCGACCCTGTACAGGGTTTC
>NW_006408525.1:31338481-31357072 GCF_000296735.1 Chrysochloris asiatica
TGTTAAGTGCTGTTGAGTGGGTTCTGACTCATACCCATTCTGTATAGGGTTTCCAAGGAGCAACTGGTGGATTTGAACTGCTTACCTTGTGGTTAGCAGTCTAGTGTTTAGACTACAATGCCACACCAACCCCTGTTGTGGTGGTGGTTAAGTGACATCAAGTCGGTTGTGACTCACAGAGACCCTGTATAGGGTTTCCAAGCAGCTGGTGGGTTTGAACTGCCAACCTTGTGGTTTGCAGTCCAGTGCTGATCCTCCAGTGCCGTACCAGGAATCCACACCAACCCCTACGCACAATAACTTCTTCATCATAGTCACTTTCATTTGCTGCAGGTGCTGCTTTTAAATCATTGATAAGGCTTCCAGCCTCTTTTTGCACTAAAGTGAGGTTTAATACGAACTGCATGCATCTGTTCCAACGTACTAACCAATTCCACTCAAAGACTGAAAGACACAGGAACTGATCTCATTCATAACTTGGGGACTGTGAAGTGCTTCTTAAAGTTGATGTGCTCCCCCCTCCCACTATGGTGAGTAGTGTCTCGGGTCTTAAAAACTTATGAACAACCACCTAGCACACAACTGTTGGTGTCTATTTGTCTGGAACAAGAGAGAAAGAAAGAAGGAACCCCACGAATCAGAGAAAGAGCTGGACTACAAGATTAATTGTCTCCACATTAAATATTTTTGCTTTGTTCATTTGTGAAATGTCAGATGTGAAAGGGAAGCCTCAAGGAAGAAAGCAGGATCATGGTTGTTATGGGGACAATGAGATTGTACTCATTGAGATGAAACAAAGTGTATCATTTGTTGACTGTCAAGCTGATGATCTATCTTGTCTGTTACCCTTAACTCAACTCAAAATAAAACATTAAAAAAAAGAAAAGACTAATTGTCGCCATGAGCCACTGCATCCTTTACCTTGTGGTCAGAACTAGATGATGCTTGGCTATCACTACTGGACATTCTCAGAAGGGACACAATACATGGACACAATAGAAAGGGAGAGAAATGTGGAACAGAACTTCAAATTCTTAAAGAATCCAGACTTACTGGACCTACTGAGGATGGAGAAATGGTCATCATTGAGATTATGTTTGTTGTTGTTGTTTTTTAAATTATAATACGTATAAAACCAAATGGCCAACAGTTATTTTAAAGCATCGATGAGAAGGTTGGGGGCCGGGAGCGGGTGCAGGGAGTTTAAGTTAGTGGAAGTGAAACAACTAGAACAGAAGTCCAGAGAATGTTGACATACATGAAGAATGTAAATGAATGTCAATGATCATTATGTCTAGAAACTGTTGAATAGTTTGCTGTGTATATTTCTCACTAAAAATAAAATATTCATTGATGCACATTAAACAACTATCAGACTTACTGGAAACAGTGTTTCAAAAAGGGTTGTTGTTGTTGAGTGCCGTCAAGTCGGTTCTGACCCATAGCGACCCTGTACAGGGTTTCCAAGGCTGTAAATCTTTACAGGAACAGAAAGTCTCATCTTTCTCCCGCGGAGTGGCTGGTAGTTTCGAACTGCTGACCCTGCGGTGCGCAGCCCGATTCGTAACCACTATTCGCTATGAGTCGGTTCCGACTCCACGGCACATAACAACAACAACAACAACATGCTACCAGAAAGGGTAGCAGAGAGAAAATGGCTCCCATTCCTGGAAAGAAGTTCAAGTTCCCTCTATCCCTTCCTCCTCCGAGAGCAAAGAGATCATCGTTCACTTTTAACTCTGAGCTGGAGAAACCAGCTGAGATGACAGAAGAGAACAGAAGCACTTTAGAGCGCAGCATTGGGACAGGCCAGATCAGGGTTCGAATCCTTGCTCTGATGCTTAGCTGGCTGTCTGGTCTTGAGTAAGTCAACGAATTAATTACTGTGAGCCTGTCTGCTCATATTCTGGCGTCAGTCAGGCAGCGCCATTCCTTCTTGTCAAATAGTGTGGACTAGCAGCATCAGTCTCACCTGGGCATTTGTTAGAAATGCATGTTCTTGGTCCCACCCCATACACTTCAGAAAACCTAGGTGTGGCCCAGGAGCAGCTGGTGAGCTTGAACCGCCAACCTTGCAGTTCAAGCGGTTTTGCAGTCTGGCGCCTTAACCCACAGCGCCACACCAGGGCTCCCTATACAGGGTCGCTGTGAGTAGGACCCGACTCGACAACACATAACAACAACAAGAAGGCTTACTAGAGTTTCAAGATGGAGCAGAGAAGAGATTTAGGGCCGACTTCCACAGGAATCTAACTACTAAAAATCACCAAAGTCTAGAGTGGACGCCTAGGGGGAGGTTTTCCGGTCTGGAACAGGCAACGGCTGACCCGAGGAAGTCAAGCTTTTCCGGCTCCATAGTGGTGACTGTCCCGGGTCTCCAGACTCCTGGTAGCCTTTGGACAGTGGGGAGGCTGCGCTCGCCTAGGGGTCTCCGCCCCCAGGGACGCGTCGGGGCCCCGCGGGGCGGGGCTGTTGCTAGGGGTGGGGCGGCGGGCAGGAAACCGAGCGCAGCCGGCTTCACCGACGCGCGCTCAGCTCTGACTCCAGCACCTCCGCCGCCTGTTGCTCGCTCCTCTGGGTCGCCGTTTCCCGCCGCGTGCCCAGGGACAGGCGGCCCAAGGGGCGTTCCTGGCTTGGCCAGCCTCCGCCTTCCTCTCTTCGCCACGCACCAGCCGACGGGGCCTCCCAGAACGCCCACCGGTGCGCCCCGGACCGCGCACCGAGACCTAGACCATGAATGCCACCTTTCTGAACCACAGCGGCTTGGAGGCGGCGGGCGGCGTGGATGGCGGCGGGGCCGCCCTGGGGAACCGCAGCCACGGACTGGGCACGTGGCTGGACTGCTGCCCCGGGGGCGCACCTCTTGCCGCCAGCGACGGCGTCCCAGCGGGGTTGGCACCCGATGAGCGTAGCCTGTGGGTGTCGCGTGTGGCGCAGATCGCAGTGCTCTGCGTGCTGTCACTCACCGTGGTCTTCGGTGTCTTCTTCCTGGGCTGCAACCTGCTCATCAAGTCTGAGAGCATGATCAACTTTCTAGTGCAGGAGCGCCGGCCTTCCAAGGACGTGGGCGCCGCCATCCTGGGGCTCTACTGAGCGCCGCCCCGGCTCCCGGCCAGCGTGGCTGGACGAAGAAGGGAATGCAGGACCGTCGACCCCATCTCGGCCTTTGGCGCCGCCTTCAGGAGGGCAGCCCGCGGGGCAGCGACGCGGCTCGGAGCCCGGGACTCGTGGCGGCGGTGTGGAACGAGAAATCTAAGCCCAGCTCGGTCCTGTGTGCGCTTCAACGTTAGGGGGTGGGAGGGTGACAGCGGGGTACTTAACGGGTTTTTAGAAAAAGAAGTTCGGGGTTGGAGCTGAGGTCGTCCGCGTGGAGGTTGTGTCCATGGGTGGCGGTGTTGTGGGAGCGGGCTACGTACGAGCAGGGTCGGGGGAGATGTGACAAGTCTGAGCCATTGAACCTGTTGCCCTGATTTTGCATTTCAAGAGAAGTCTTGTAATAAAACTGCAGCCGCTGGCCGTCCGGAGGGCTTCCCAGCCGCGTCTGTGTTCTCTGTGTGTATGTATGTGTGGTGGGTGGGTGGACGTACACCCTGGCGGAGAGCATTTTGAACCGGTTCGAGGACACCCAGATCTTGCCTGAAGACTTCTGTCCGGCAGACGACGTGGTAGGTCCGAGCCCGGGAGGGAAAATCAACAGTTTTTTCCACGGACAATCGCTGAAGTAGGTCCTGCAACCAACTGGTGGGATGAATTAAATCACTGGAAAATTTGAGTCTGTTTCGTGAAAGGAAGGGGAAAACAAAACAAAACAGTGAGTTGAGCCCAAAAGAGGGGGAAACCGTACAATGAATACATCAGGAAAATAGACAAGTGAAATTCAGTTTGCCAGGGGGGTGGAGCTAGGTCTAATTTAAAAATCCAATTACAGTGCAAAAGCCCCATCTAAGGGCTGGTTGTACCCGTATGGGGGGGGGGAGGGCGCGGGATGAGTAAGCTGTTGGTAAGCCCTTTGTCCTGAGGGAGATGTTAAGTGTAAACTCATTCAGGCCCCTTTGTGGTTTGGGGAGAAAATGGAAGAAAATGGCCTCCAAATGTGGCTGTCTTCAGGGGGTTTGGAACCTCCCACTATGAGACATCACCTGCTGCCCACAATCCCAGGCCTCCTGCAGTGCAGGACTTGGAGGACCTCCCTTAGAGCAGCGTTACCAGCAGTGGGAATGTGGGCATTCTGGGTGCAGGAGTGGGGCTGGACTCTGCTGTGGGAAAAGGGCTGGACTTTGAGGCCACTCTGATTCCTGAGGGAAGTTCGAATGGATACTCTTGGCCGTGGTAGAAGTGAAGAAGGATGAGAAGGAATTTGGCTGAAGCCTTAAGTGGCTCTGGGAAGAGAGTGAAGAGAAACAAGTCTCTTGTCTTTGGCACTAGTTCCATGGGGGGGTGGAGGTGGTTCTGCTCATCAGATGCATAGGTAGTCAGTGACTATGAAAGATCCAGAATCGTCCTGGCTCAGGAACCTTCCTGTGCTATAAAATCATCACAGATGTCCCCTCCCCACCTCTGCCCCATCTCAGACCTGGGAGTCTTTGTCCAGTTGGGCACAACAGATCAGCAAGTGTTGGAGGACCAGGGACTCATTGTAAAGGGTCTACAGAGCAAAACCCTCAACATGGACAATGTTCTATGGATGGTTTGGTGTGACTTGAAGACACCTTCAGCAGAATCCCAGAGGGAAACCCTTGGTGATTTAGGTAACCTGAATACTTGGCTTCCTGTAGAACAGGGTCTAGCACCTGGACTGATCCCATGGCCTCAAGGACACCAGGAAAACAGCAACACACATTCATGTAAAACTCAGATGACCAGAAAATGAGGGTTCCTGGAGGAACACTGGCTTAGATTCTGACGGCCAGAGGAGGGTTAGTTAAGAGCTAAGTTTCCTGAATGGTTGCTGAAAAAGGAAAGCCTTAGTGGGGGAACTTTTCAAGATTTTTTCACTGTTTAAAAAGAAAAACCATCAGTGAAGACATGCAAGTGTAACATCCCATAATCAGTACACCAAGTGTGCAAATAAGCATACACAGGCACATGCTCCTGGACACATGTATAGGAGCATGTGTTCATGCATGCAAATGCAAGCAAAAGCAGGCTCAAACCCCAGCATGTGGGGGTGGGGGTGGGGGTGGGGGTGCAGCGGGCTGAGATGGAATGGAGGGCAAGAGATCGCATTAGTAGCCCGTCTTCATTCTCTGGAAGTCCTATTGTCCTACAATGTGCATATATCGAGCTGCCTTTTATAAATCGAGGGAGGTGGGAGTGAGAGCACTGAATTATATAAGAGCCGAGGAGGCATAGTGCTGCAGGAAGGGTGAGACTGGATCCGAATCCTGAGCTGGAAGCATTCAGGTGGAGGATGAGGAAGGGACATGGTTCTCAGAAACCCTGCCTCCCCCACCCCCTCAACTTCCAAGCAGCAAGGACTCTTCCTACAAGGCCCACCCAAGATGTAGGGACAAATCTCAAAGGGTCCTGGATTCAGAAGACAGAAGGTCTGACACCTGGTCTTTGAAATCTGGGCTGCTCGGCTTGCTAACTATATGGCTTTGGGGAAGTAATTCAATCCATCTGTGCCTCAGTTCCTCATATACAAAAATAGCAATAAGGCCCATAGCTCACACAAGTGGTGTGTAAAATAGCTAACACTGTACCTAGCACACAATAAACACTCAATGAAGATGATTATATAGTTGTTGCTATTTCTGTTTCTTGTCTGAACACTTTCCCAATAAAATACAGTATATTTGGTTCTCTGAAATGAGGTCCTTAGAAAATTAGCAATTCATATATGCAAAGCCTTTTGGAGTTTTCAAAGGACTTTCATAAGCAGGATGCTGAATTACATGAATAAATATTTTAATGTATAAATACATCTCTGCCAGGATCTGTGTGAGGTTCAAATTCAGCAAAGGATGCGGTGAAGGTTTAATTTGGTCTGGTCAACACAAAATGCAAGTAAGTGGTAGTAGGTCAGTCCTGCCAGGTCAAGCCATCATGAGACCCTAGGCAATGCTGAATCAGAGCCTCTAATCAATCACTGGAGGGGAGCCAGGTCCTAGAATGGCCGCACAGGAGAGGCCTACAGAAACCATGGTGTTAACCTCACCATGGTTGTCCTTTGAAAGTTATAACACAAGTAATTCACACTTAATAGCAACAAAAGAGAGGGTGATGGTGCATCAGTGGTAGAATTCCCACTTTCCATGAAGGACTCAGGTCCCAATCCCAGCCAGCACTCCTCGTGTGCAGCCACCACCATCTGTCAGTGAAAGTTTCAGCAGTTTCCACACAAAGATGGACTAGGAAGAAAGACCTGGCAATCTACTTTCAAAAAGAATCCAGTGAAAACCCTGTGGATCATTATGGTCTATGAGTAACCAGTTCTGGGACTAGCACAGGACCAGACAGCATTTCATGTTCCATTGCACATGGCATTGCCATGAATGGGGGTTGACTTGTTGGCAGTTAACGACGACAGCAACGAGAAGAAAAGCATCTGCAAAAAGTTGGCCATGATTTTATAACCTAGAGACAATCACTGTTAAATCTTTGGCATATCTCCTTTCATATTTTTTATGGAGAGATAGATTATAATGGATTCTTTTCCCCCCAAGTGGTTATCTTAGTATACGTGCTATTTTGAACATGCACTGCTCCTGTTTTAGTTGCTGTTGTGTGGATTCCAACTCACAGCGACCTGATGCACAATAAGACGGAATACTGTCTGGTCCTGTGCCATCCTCACAATTGTCATGCTTGAGCCCATTGCTGAAGTTACTGTGCCAATCCACCTCTTTGGGGGTCTTCTTTTGTGCTGACCCTCAACTTTATCAAGCATGATGTCTTTCTCCAGGGCCTGGTCCCTCCTGATAACATATTCCTGGCTTCTCAGGAACATTCTGGCTCCTATGATACTGCACTATATGGTAGTAACGAGTATCCATACCACCACCATCTCAAGGTTGGTACTGTTTCCTCTTCTGTATGCATCACACTTTATTGAAGAATCCCTTACTGGTGGGCACTATGCTGTTCTCCAGGTCCATAAGGCCCTGGAGGGTCAGAGAAAAAGAGGAAGACCCCCAATGGGCCAGGTGGCAACATTGATGGCGTCAAGTGTGGCAGCGGTAGTGAGGTTAGCCCAGGATCGGACATTGTTTCATTCTGCTGTGCATGGGGTCGCTATGAGTCAGTTCTGACTTGATGGTACCTGACAACAACAACAAGGCCCTGTCCAGTGCATGCCCCTGCCTAGCAGATGGGCTCAGATGAAATAATTGAGCAGATGCTCTACTGTCCTGGCTCCTGTCCCTCTGCTGTTATGGGATCTTTTTGCAGGGAGCATCTTCATACTCTAGGATGGAGCCTGCAACCTCTCAGAAGTGATGGTAGAGATGTGGGTGGGGGACAGTGGAAAGGAATCAGTATCCACTGAGGTCACCTATCAGTCAACCACTTCATAAACCTTCTCTAACTATTCAATTCTCACTGGAACTTTATATGTTGGGGATTATCCCTATTTTAAGGAGCTCTGGTAGTGTAGTGGTTATGAGTCAGGCTGCTAATATCATGGTCAGCAGTTTGAAACTACCAGCTGTTCCGTGGGAGAAAGATGAGGCTTTCTGTTCCCATAAAGATTTACAGCTTCGGAAACCCTGTACAGGGTAGCTATGAGTCAGAACTGACTCCACAGCACATAACCACCACCACCAGCATCATCCCCATTTTACAGATGAGAATATCCAAGTTTAGGATTTGATCCCTAGGTATCTGACTGACTGCACACAGCATGTGTCTTGTGGTTCACCTCACTGTTCATTACTAGGGAAGCTGGGGACAGGGATGCAGAGTAAGAGAGAGCTGGCACCCGAGAGTGGGCAAGGTGATCAGTTCTCTTTCACAATGGGAGAGGAGATGGGGCTGGGGCTAAGCTTCTGGTATCCAAGTTATTCACATGTCTTCTACACTCAACGCCTCAGGACAGACAGGAAACACCCACTGGCTCCCAACTATTCACCACCAAGGTTCTTTTATTGCTTTTTCCTTACATGAATTAATTAATTTTAAGGCATTTCTCTACTCAACACACTCCCCTTGTTACAGAATAGTGTAATTGTTTGCCATCTGTTGTTGTTAGTTGTCATTGTGTCAATTCCAACCCCACGTACAACAGGAGGAAGTAGTGCCCAGTCCTGCGCAAAGCTCACAATTGTTGCTGCATTTGAACCTATGATTACAGCTGTGGTAGAGTCATCTAATAAAGCACAGGGTCTTCCTCTTTTCTGCTAAACCTCTACTTTACCAATAATGATGTCCTCCTCTAGGGACTGGCTGCTTCTGATAACATGTCCAAGGTATATGAGATCAAGTCTTGTCACCCTCCATTCTAAGGAACATTCTAAAGCTACATTTCTTCCAAGACAGGTTTGTTTATTCTTCTAGTAGTCCATGATGGTACATTCAATATTCTTTTCCAACAGTCTTATTCAGAGACTTCAATTCTTTGGTCTTCCTTATTCATTGTCCAATTTTCACAAGCATATGAGGCAATTGAAAATACCATGGCTTGGATTAGGTGCACCTTAGTCCTCCTCTTTGCTTTTTAACACTTAACAGAGGTCTTTGCAGTAGATTTGCCCAATGCAATATGTCATTTCATTTCTTGACTGCTGCATCCATGAGTGTTGGTTGCCATCTACAACAGCTAATTCACACCCTGCCCGTGAGGAGAGAGCTACAAGCAGGAAAGTCTGATGGTTCTGTGGTTGTTTAAGGTCTCCAGGCACAAGAGAGTAGCTCTGGGCTCCCAATGGGGTGACCCATGCAGTCATCTCTTTGTGAAATAGGAGAAATTGAGGCCCATCAAGAGGAGGTGGTGGAACTGAAACTTGACCCGGCGGCTGCCTCATATCTGGCCACTCTCACCCCATGATCCACTGCCTTCTATCCTGCCCAAATCAGCCAGCCTCCCTGCCCTATTCTGAGTGCACTTCACAAGAGGAAAGGTAGAATTTGTGCTCTGGTATCAGCATCAGGGGAGTGGGATCAATTTTGGGTTTGGGGCACCTCCTGGGAGGTAGTCAGAGTGGTCCTTCATGGAGGGCAGGGAGGCTTGGGCCACAAGAAGGCTTTAGGCACCTGGGAAAGAGGAAGAGAAAGATATGAATCAGGAAGAGAGACTCAGAGTGGTGGTGGGTGAAAGGGAGGCCCCTGGCTACTGGAATCTTCTGCAATAGCATGTTCCACCCTGCACCGGAGGGCCCAGAAGTAGGTCCACGGCAGCTGCAGTGAGAGCAGATGTTGGCAATGATGCTTGCAGAATAAGGCCTCCTCTTAGAACCTCGATTTCTAGGATTGGCAGCTCATTAGAATTACCTGGAGGAGCTTTTGAAAATTGTGATGTCTGGGTTGCACCCCAGACCAATTAAATCAGAATCTCTTGGGGGTAGAAACAGGCTTCAGAGTTAGAACTCCCTCCTCAAGTTTAGTGAGTGCCAGCTGGTGCTAATTACAAGAGAGAGCCCCTGGTATCTCCGTCTTACACAGTCCTGGGCTTTTGATCTGTGTCTTGGAGACCCTGTGATCATTTGTGTCTGGATACTGGGGTGGGAGACAGGTAAAGAGAATGGAAGGAGTTTAGATTTTAAGATTACATAGAACCAGCTGTGTATCCAAGAGCAAATTAATTAATTTCTCTGAGCCTCACCTTTCTCATCCATAAGTTGAGGATGATAAAACCTTTTTGCTGAGAAAATTCAATGATACAATGATGGAAAAGCACCTCAAAACCCCACTGCTCTTGAGTCAATTCTGACTCATAGAAACCCTATAGGACAGTGTAGAACTGCTCCTTAGAGTTTCTGAGACTGTCAGCCTTTACAGGCCTAGACAGCCTCATCTTTCCATCACCAGGACTGGAGCAGCTGGTGGATTTGAACTGGCAACTTTGCAGTTAGCAGCACAATGTTTAACCCACTGTGCCACCAGGACTCCTTGAGCTTGGCATAGTGCTGTGTAGACAGTAGGTGTTGACTAGTCTCTAGTGCTAACATGATGCTGGTTTCTCCCCTCGCAGTGCCCACAGGGAGGGAGGGGTACTTAATCGGGGCTTTCAGGATGGCAGTATGCGAATGAATCACGTGTGTGCTGGGATGGGTGGAAGAGAAGAAAAGGGAGGCAGTGCTGAGAGTGGGTGTGGGAGACTTTTTATCTGATGATTCGGAAACAGGAGGGATGTTTTGTCTGGGGAGGGAAGTGAAGAGGCTGGATCTGGAGTGGGCGGAGATGGGGCTGTTTTGGTGGTCCTCTTGCCCAGACACTCCTTACTTAGGTGTTCGTGGAGCACTTGACTTGTGCAGGCTGCTCTGTGGGCCTTTGTGAAGGCTGTAGGAGTGGCAGCTAGGAAGAGACAGGAGTCTGTGATGGGCTGCAGCACCATCTCCATGCTCAGCTGAACACTCTCCCACCCCCGAGATGGGCCCCATCCTGTGGCCCTGGTTCCCTAAGGGAAATGCCATCTTCCCAACTCCGCAGTCATGCCATGCCAGACGCTGTCCACTCCTTCACCAACTCTGGCAGATTTCACAGTCACAGCGTCCATCCTCTCCTGTGTCCCTCCCGGGTTTAAGCTTTGAGATTACTGTCTGGGCTGGGCTGCTGCTGTTGGTGTTGCTATACTGTGGAGTCAGTTTTGACTCATAGCGACCCTGTATAGGGTTTCCACGGCTGTAATTCTTCCAGGGAGCAGAAAGCCTCATCTTTCTTATGCAGAGTGCCCGGTGGACACAAGCTGCTGACCTTGCAGTTAGCAGCCCATCAGGTAACCCACTACACCATCAGGGCCCCTTAATTGTTCTCTGGGGCCCTACTTCCCTCTTCCCTGATGCCTCCTTCACTGCTACCAAGGCAGTTTTACCAAGGTGTCATTGTGTTGTTGTTGACCTTATGGTTCAAACCAACCTTGCAATCAGTACTTCCTCCCACAGTGCCACACCAGAACTCTCCTACTAATTAACCTGCAACACGACTCTATTGTCTACAAAACTGTCCAAATGCTTCAGCTGCCATTCAAGACCTTCTAGGAGCTGGCCTACACCTCTATGCCAGTCGGTTTCCAGTCTTTTTCTCTATGCTCCTGTGATCCAGCTCCCACTCTGCATCCTGAAAATACTGCAGAGTTCCACACCTCCATGTCTCTACTTCCACCAAATGCTTCTCGTCTCCTCCTCCATCCTTTTAAAAACAACTTATCCTCCAGGATCAGCTCAAGTGCAACCACATTCATGAATCAAAATTGTAATGGATTCTATTGCCATATTCCCACAACACAATCTCTGGATGTTTACGTAAAAGCAGTTGAAGTTTATTGAACCCTTCTATGTATTAGGCTGGAGTCCTGGTGTGGTGCTGTGGGTTAATGCACCAGACTGCAGACGTTTGAAGTGCAAGGTCAGCAGTTCAAGTTCACCAGCTGCTCCTCAGAAATCCTACACAGGGTTGCTATGGGTCAGAACCGACTCGACGGCACTTAACAACAACAACACGTATTAGGCTCTGTTGCTGTATTAAGTCTCCTAAGAGGTGGCCTCTACTATTACCCTTATTTTATAGACGAGGAAACAGACCCAGTAAGGTTAAGAGACTTTCCTGAGATTGCACAGCCAGTAAGTGGTGGAGTTGGGATCCAAGCCCAGGCAGACTGGTTTCTGAACTCACACTCCTACCCACCAGACTATGTAGTCTCAGTAGGTGTCACCTGACTTGCTCTGCATTGTGCTGTGTTTGCTAGCATCCATGTCTGTCTCCTTCCTTATTTTCTACCTTTGGGGACCAGAACTGTAGCTTCCTTGTGTCTGTATCTTCTACACCACCCAGCACGAGGCTTTATTTGGTGCGTGAATTCCACCGACCTCTGTGGAATTGAAGACACAGTTCCTGTTTTCAAGGAGCTTCCTACGTGGTTGTGGAGAAAAAGTCATTTAATCAAATAAACAAAACACAAGGAAAAGTTGGAAGCACTCCTTTCAGTCAGATGCAAATAGAATTCCCTGGGGCTTATTCCCCTCTGAGGGACTGGCAAGTGAACATGCCATTTAGAGAAGATCTTTCATGCTCCAGGAACAGAGTGAAGCACTTTTAATATTTTATCTCATAATCCTTTCAGATTTTTTACATAACCCATGCTTCACAATTTCTGCAAGGAATTTAACAAGCCAAGGCCCAAAGAGCTTAGGTCACTCATCCAAAGCTAAAAATTGATGGAACCAAAGTTCCATCAATTCAAGTCTGTCTGAGCCCTGGTAGTGTAGTGGATTATGAACTGGGCTGCTAACTAAAGGTCAGCAGTTCAAATCTACCAGTCACTCTGTGGGAGAAAGATGAGACTTTCTACTCCCATAAAGATATTCAGCCATGGAAATCCTATACAGGATTGCTATGAGTCGGAACTGACTCGACAACATACAACCAACCAACCAACTAAATGATTTCAGAAGCTATTTGAAAGGTGAATAGCCGGTACATCTCATAGTTAAATTTAAAAGTTTGAAGTCAAACCAAGCCTTGCTTTTTCTGTTTCATTGCTTGAAATGGTGGAGGGACATTCTCTGGCACTTCTCCCATTTCTTCATTGCAGTGTATAATGGTGACATCTCCACCTCGTCATGTAATACTATTCACGATAAGGATGATGATGAAGAAAGAAATGATCCACCATCATCACTAAACTCTTGAGGTGAATGGCTAGTTGTCATTTGTAAACACTGAAAAAGAGAAAGGTCAAGATATCCACTCCAGCCAGCTCTACATCATCATAAACACCAGCACAGATATTCAAGGAAAATCTGTTAACATTTTTGAGGAAAAGAAGGGGTGACCACAGTGGATGAGAAACCATGACACTCTCCTGGAAAAGGATGTCAGATGAAGTCATGTAGAAAGGGGTGTTCTTGGCCCACAAATCAGGGAAGCAGGGTCTGTGAGATGGGAACAGCTCCAAGGGCCCAGTGTTGGGATGTAGTGGACAAAGATAAGAGGAGGGGCATTCCTGTGGTACCTTAGTTAGAAGTTGTAGCCAGAAGAGTTGGCCTCCCCCATTCTTGCCCCCAGCACATCTTGCCAGTGGAAGCAACTATGTGGTCCTTCCATGGATAGGTTACTAGGGAGGATGCAGAAAAGGAGACATGATTGGTGCCCATGATGAGCTGAAGATGCACTGACTTGAAGAAATAAGGAGAGGTTTATGATGGCAGTGAGTGACCAGAACTGCCCAAAGACTGCTCTGGATGCTGTCTCTATGCCCTGGATCCTGATCTACTCTGGAACCTGCCTTGTTATATCCCTGACTGTAGACTTGGATAATGAGATACTCCATTTCTAAGAATGGATACTCATTTCTAATTTTTCTGGTATGTATACATTGGCAGTCACCTGTGTACTTACCAGAAGGTTGAAAAACTCCAATGAATTGCCATGGAGATGAAACCTGGAACAAGGTTGTCATGGTAACTAAGTTGTTTCTGAAAGATCATATCACCTTGGGGAAGTAGGAAGCTCTTGTTAAGGACTTGCAGTTAGAGGCCAAATCATAGACATTCCAATCAGGGCCAGGTGCTCTTTGTAGCCTCTGTTTCTTTTTCTTTTATTGTCATCTCCAGGGAAAGGGAATTTGGATTCTGGAGACCTTAATTCAAGCTCTGGCTGTGCCACTAATAATCTATGGGGGCCAAGTAGCTGAAGGGCCTGAAAGGTGTGATGCAGTAGGCAACCAGCCATCCTCTCTGTGCTTCACTGTGTGACCTTGGACAAGTCATTTCTTTTCTCTGATTCTGAGTCTCTTCCTGTTCAAAGCAAAGGGAATGGATCAGGTGGTATTAAGGTCACTGCAATTCCTTCATTCCTCTCCCAGGACACTGTCTTGCTGGGTAATTGGCCTCCCACTTCTAGTTCTGGGGTAACAGGCTGGTGGAACTGTCCGTGGTGCTGAATTTTTTGTTGTTGCATTTCTGAATCATGACTGTTCTCAGGCTTCCTGGAGACTGTTGCATGCATGCAAGTCACTTCCACGAGTAGTCCATGAGTAGTGTGCATCTAGAGAGGAGACTCCAGAGAGCTGTGGAGTTCAGAGAGCACTGGCGAAGGAATCTGAACTGTGTTTCTAGCCTGACTGTCATTTACTCTCAATGGGTTTTAATGAAGCCCACCTCCCCTAAGGAGCTCTGTTTTCCCATGTGTGAGACTCAGGTGGGAGCTAAGATGCTCCCTAATATCTTACAGGCTCAGGAGAGTCCTGAGAGTTTGCCTGGCAGTTGGGGAGTGGAAAACCCATAAAGTCTCAGCCCCACCTGCCCTGGAACTCAGACTTCTCCGCTGGTGACTGTGGGCAGGAAAGAAGGCATACACTCTTGATGGGAACATGTGTTCTTCTGTCTGGGAGAAAAAACAGGCAGTGAGCAGATGTAACATTTACATTTTCTCAGATGACAACTGAACACCGCAGATGATTAGTGCTTGTTATGAAATGTGTCAAAACTATAATAAACCCCTCAACTTATATCACTGGCCTACTTATCTGATCATCTTTTCAGAATCTCCTTCACTCCACAGTAGCACAGAATGAAAAAGACAAGGAAAGAAAGTAGAGCTTAAAGCTAGCTCACACTAGGAGAGACACAGCCATTGGAGATTCACTCTGAAACTTCTTGTATTTTTCACCCTCAGTTCTCCCACTCGGCTACACAATGCAATGGTTAGGACAGTGGAATCCATAATCAAGAAGTACTAGATTCAGGACCTGCTTCTGCTCCTTATTAGCTGTATGAAATTCTTTCCAAACTTCAGTTCTTCATTTGAATATGGGGATTAATGACATATACCTCTAAAAGTCTACTGGCTGGATGGAATGTTCAAGATAGATCACTTCCTAGTGTGACACCTTGGTGGGACAGCTGAAAAGTTGCTCTCAGTTAGTACAACTGGACCCCTCTCCTCTCCTGGTGGTTTCCTTCACCACATGACTTCCTCACATGATAGCTCCACATAGTCTCAAGCGGGACAGCTGGACTTGTTACATGATAACTTTCTTCCCAAAAGTATAAAAACAGGAAGTTTCAAGGCCTTAGGAGGCTTAGTCCCAGAATTCAAATGTTTTCTCTTTTGTAAATCATATTTATCAAAATGAGTCACAGGTCCAGTCTATATTTCATGTGGGTGGAAACAACCCCAGAGCACAAATATTGGGAGTTATAGTTCATTGGGGGGAGGTGCATCTTTGGAAACAAGCTACTTCATTGATCAATTAATGGTTTTTATGATTATAATTACAAGTAGGCACCATTCCCTTATCCTTTTTGAAGAACTATCATCTCTGCATTTCTGTTGAGTTTGCAAAGAGGTACTGAACCAACATTTGTCAACTCAATAAACTAGAGAATGTTCTACTGCTATACATAAGGTTTTCCATTGGTGATTTCTTTTCCCACCAGATGTTGACAGCTGGTCCTTCTTCCTAGTCTGTCTTAGTCTGGAAGCTCCACTGAAACCTACCCACCACAGTATTTGAAATATCTGTGGCGTAACTTCCAAATCACAATAAGACACAAAGTAACACACCATAATAGCCACCGCAGTACAATAAACTGGTAGATGAGTGGTTGTACATACGGTCACTACTGAACCAACTCAATGGCACCTAACAACAACAACAACAACAACAAATAAATTAACTTGGAGCCATGTGGTCTCCATCCTAGCTATAGTCCCTTAGGATAAGAGTTGTGTTTCTTTTTCTTCCAAATCAACCCAGAGGGTAAGGCTCTGCATATCATCAGTGTTAAAAAAAAAGGTCTGCATTTTGAGGGGCATTAATATTAATATTAATATATAGGGAGTATGGTGGCTCCATATACTAAGCACTAGACTGCGAGCCACAAGGTCTGCAGTTCAAGCCTGCCAGCCACTCCGGGTGAGAAAGATGAAGCTTTCTACTCCCACAAAGATTTTAAAAGCCTCAGAAAACCTTACATAAGGTTGCCGTGAGTTGGAACCAACTGGAAGGCACTTAACAATAACTGCAACAAATCTTTAAACATCACTTTTCTTTTGGTTAATATTTTCTTCGTATTTTTCTTCTCACCACTTGTTTATCAGTTTGTTGTACAGTCGTGGCTTGTGTGCTGCTGTGATTCTGGAAACTATGCCATGGGTATTTTAGATACCAGCAGGGTCACCCATGGTGGACAGGTTTCAGCTGAGCTTCCAGATGAAGACAGACTAGGAAGAAGGAGAGATAGACCACTTTGAAATATTTAATCACTGAAAACCTTACAAATAGCAATGGAATACTGTCAGCACCAGGATTTTGAATATTGAAACATGATGAAGAGCACCAGAATATTGTCAGATATAGTGCCGTAAGGTGAGCCCCTCAGGTTGGAAGGCACTCAAATTGCAATTGGGGAAGAGCTGCTTCCTCAAAGAAGAGTTGACCATGATGACACAAATGGAGTAAAGCTTTCGGGACCTTCATTTGCTGATGGGGCACAACTCAAAATGAAGAGAAACACTGTAAACATCCATTAATAATCAGAACATGGGTTGCTTGCCCAGAAGACATCAAGGCAAGTGGTTGGGTCCCCTCAGGGCAAACCCCTTCCAAGACTAAGACTCAATGGGAATACATGAACAGACATGCGCTCTGATTGGTGACCACGTTCGTCACCAATAAGGGAAAGTGAGGGAAAAACAGCAACGAACCTGCGAGCTAAGCCTTACAACGTTCAATAGCGAACCTAGATGGAGACCTGGTTGGCCAGCAGTATGGCAAGACCTGGGGATTCTTGGGCCAAGAGTCAGTGACATAGCCACAGAGGACTAGAGTGGAGAGTGAAGCATCCAGCTGATAAGAAGAGAGGACATATGTATAAGAACATCCACACTTGCAGATAATATCCACTTGACCTGGCTTCAATGACTGGATGATCAGACTGCAACTAGAAGAAGAAAGAAGAGGGTAAAAAAAGTAATCTTATACAATTTGATGAACTTGACCTACACCTATGGATGCAGTAGCTCTAAAGAGGTAACAAATCTTTACAGCAAGGATCATCCCCACATCCTCCATACACAGAGTAGACAGGGATGGGCAACTTGGACATTGGCTACCCAAAATGGGGGGGAGGGGGCTACAAAGGCAAGAAGTGACTGGCTTACAAGCTTTCAAGAGGGAGACCCAGAGGGTGCAGAGGAAGGTAGAATCTCCACTGAGTACTATCCAATCTGTCTGGGCGGGGCTAATGAAAGGAGCTGGGGATAGGTTCCTTGTGGTACATTGGTGAATAATTGTTATCAGGGTTGGAATTGTAAAGGTGGATGTTTTGTAGCAAAAGGAGGGGAGCAATTAACTATGCAGTCCAGGAGCCGAGGTCCCTGGAACCATCAAGGAAAAAGAGCAGAGTGCGAGACCCTACCCAGAGAAGCATTGATGCCAGAGATGGAGGCAGAGACAGTGATGTGGAGAGATGGAACAGCTGGGAACTCTAGACCCAGAGAGGGAGCGGGGCTGTGTGCTGATGACTGGGGGGGCAGGCTTGTGGGGTATATTTTTTGGTTGGTTGATGATGCATGGAGGGGATTGTAACCATGGCAATGAAGCAATATATGATAGATGAATGTAAAGCTAACGTTCTCCCATGTACACTATCACAGAATTCACAATAAAACATTAAAAAAAAAAACATTTAAAAAATCATCAGAACATGGAATGTATGAAGCATACTCCAGGAAAACTGGAAATTGTCAAAAATGAAAGGCATAAACTTTGACATCCTTGGCACTCATGAGCTGAAACGGACTGGTATTGGCCACTTTCAATCTGATAGTCCCGTGATTTGTTATACCAAGAATGACAAATTGAAGAGGAATGGCGTCACATTCATCATCAAAAAGAACATATCAAAATCAGTCATGAAGTACAACACTGTCTGTGATAGGATAATATCCAGACACCTACAAGAAAAACTAATTAATACCACTATTATTCAAATTTACACACCAACCACTAAAGCCAGTGATGATGAAATTGAAGAATTCTTCCAACTTCTTCAGTCTAAAATTGACCAAACATGCAATCAAGCTGTATTGATAATTACTGGTGATTGGAATGCAAAGGCTGGAAACAAAGAGAAAGGATTAGTAGTTGGAAAATATGGCATTGGTGATAGAAAGAATGCTGGTGATCACATGATAGAATTTTGCAAAACCAATGATGTCTTCATTGCAAACACCTTTTTCAAACAACATAAAAGACAATTACACACATGGACCTCAACAGATGGAATACACAGAAATCAATGACTACATCTGTGAAAAGAGACAGTGGAAAAGCTCCATATCATTAAGCAAAACAAGGCTGGAGCAGACTGTGGAACAGACCACCAATATTCAAGTTTAGCCTGAAGCTGAAGAAAATTATAACAAGTCCATGAGAGTCAAAATATGACCTTAACATATCCCACTTGAATTTAAAGATAATCTGAAGAA
>NW_006408525.1:31360539-31382643 GCF_000296735.1 Chrysochloris asiatica
CATTATAAATACATTTTTAATTTTAAATGTAAATTTATGTACAGTCAAGTTCACTATTTGTGTTTAATTCCATGAGTTTTGACAAATGCTTAGTCATGTAACCGCAAACAGTCAAGATACATACAGAACAGTTCTCTCACCTCACAAAACCTCTCTCATGCTGTCAGTTTGAGGTGGAGCCCTGCCTTCCACGCTAGCCACTAGTGACCACTGATTTGTTCTCTGTCCCTATGGTTTTTCATTCCAGAATGTCAAATACATGGAATCATACAATGTCATTTATCAGCCTGACTTCTTACACTTTGCTTAATGCCTTCAGGTCTATCCATGTTGGTGCTGCAAGGATCAGTAGTTACTCACTATTATTGCTAAGTAGTCTTCCACTGTATTAATATTAACTCCATGACACTCAACAACAACATCCCACTGTATGGCTGTATCACAGCTTTAAAAATTTTTTTTAGACATTGAAAGCTATTTGTATGGCCTCCAAATACAACAAACACCCAAGAGTAATGGCAATTTATGTACACATACATACACACACCCAGCCATTGTGTGTGTACATAAGTTGCCATTTCTCTTGGGTAAATAATCAGGAGTGGAATTGCTGGCTCATTTAGAGTCCTGGTGTGGCACTGTAGTATAAGTACTGGACTACTCACCACTAGCTTGGAGGTTCAAACCCACCAACCACTCCTTGGAAACCCTATAAAGGGTCACTGTGAGTTAGAACTGAGTTGACAGGACTTAACAACAACATTGTTGTTGTTGTTGTTAAGTGCCATCGAGTCGGTTCCGACCCATAGCGACCCTGTACAGGGTTTTCTGAGAGTGTAAATCTTTACAGGAGTAGAAAGCCTCATCTTTCTCCCGCGGAGCGGCTGGTAGTTTCGAACCGCTGACCTTAAGGTTCGCAGCCCGATTCGTAACCACTACACTACCAGAACAATATAGAAAGTACTTATTTAGGTCAATAAGAAACTGCTCAACAGTAGCTGTCTCTTTTGCATTACCACCAGGAATGGATGTGCGTTTTCATTACCCCACATTCTCACCTGAACTTGCTAGTTTATTTCAGTTTTGCTTTATTATGCTTGTTCTTAGCCTTTCCAGTAAGTGTATAATGTGCTCGTATCTCTTACATGGTTTTAATGGACATTTCTCTAAGAAACAATGATGTTGAGAAGCTTTTCATGTGCTTATTGCCAAAAGGTTGGCAATTTAAATCATGGAATAAAGATGTGGCAGTCTGCTTCCATAAATGTTTACAGCCTTGGGAACTCTATGGGGGGGGTTCTAGTCATAGGGTCGCTATGTGTCTCAGTTGACTAAATAGCCATGGGTACAGATACGGGGAATGTGAGGATTCAGTGAAGTGGCTAGATAGAAATCACAGAACCCTGAACCGTTCTTATGTACCACCATATTCACTTAGAAAATGTAACGGAACTGCAGTAGCAGCAACAGTTATAACAAACAGTATCCGAGAAGACAAACAGGGAGATATGCAAGTTGAACAGGTGTGAGAAAGCAAATGGAACTACACTTGCATTTCAAGAATGTATCAGTTTGGCAGAGGATATTTCTAGACACGTATTTGTATGTGCTGCAAATACATCCATCTATATATGTTACTGGTGTTGTTGTTAGGTTGCCATCAAGTTGGTACCAACTCATAGTGACCTTGGGCACAACAGAACGGAACACTTCCCAGTCAACCTCACAACCGAGGCTATGCTTGAGCCCACTGCGTCTACTATGGTGCCAAGCCATCTCGTTGGAGATCTTCCTTTTTTTCTCTGACCTTCCACTTTACCAAGCATGTGCTCTTCCCCAGTTATTGGTCCCTTCTAGTGATACATCTTGAAGAGCAGAGATGTCAGTTTGAGGACTAAGGTGCGCCTGACCCAGGCCATCGTGTTTTCAATAGCCTCATATGGATGCAAAAGCTGGACAGTGAATAAGGAAGATCGTAGAAGAATTGATGCCTTTGAGTTGTGGTGTTGGAGGAGAATACTGAAAGTGCCATGGACTGCCAAAAGAACCAATAGATCTGTTTTGGAAGAAGTGCAGCCAGAGTGCTCCTTGGAGGCCAGGATGGCTAAGCTTCGTCTCTCATACTTTGGACATATTGTCCAGAGGAAACAGTCCCTGGAGAAGGATGTCATGCTGGGTAAAGTGGAGGGTCAGAGAAAAAGAGGAAGACCCCTAACGAGATGGATTGGCCAGGTGGCATCATTGATGGACTCAAGTGTGGCAGTGGTACTGAGGTTGGCCCAGGATTGGACATTGTTTCCTTCTGCTGTGCATGGGGTCGCTATGAGTTGGTTCCGACTCGATGGCACCTGACAACAACAGTGATACATCTGAAATATGAGAAGTGAAGTCTCCCCATTCTGGTTTCTAAGGAGCATGCTGGCTGTACTTCTTCCAACACAGATATGTTTGTTCTTTTGGTGGTCCATGGTACTTTTAATAATTCTCCTCCAACACCAGAACTCAACTGCGTCAATTCTTCTGCAGTCTTCTATATTCCTTGTCCAACTTTCAAATGCGTATGAGGTTATTGAAAATACCATGGCTTGGGTCAGGTGTACTTTGGTCCTCAAACTGACATCTTTGTTCTTGAACACTTTAAAGAGGTCTTGTACAGCAAACTTGCCTAATGCAATACATCATTTGATGTCTTAACTGTTGATTCCATGAGCGTTGATGGTTGATCCAAGCAAAATGAAGTCTTTGACAACTTCAATCTTTTCTCCATTTATATGGATGGTATTTTTTGGCCCAGTGGTGAGGCTTTTTATTTCTTTACATTGAGGTGCAACCCATATAGAAGGTTGTGTGAACTTTGATCTTTATCAGAAAGTATTTAAAGTCCTTGTTGCTTTCTGCAAGTGAGGTTGTATCACCTGCATATCACAGGTTGTTAATGAGTCTCCCTTCAATCCTGATGTCACATTCTTCTTCATATAATCCTGCTTCTTGGATTATTTGTTCAGGATACAGCTTGAATAAATATCATGAAAGAATACAACACTGGGACATACAATGCCTGAATTTAAACCATTCAGTGTCCTCTTGTTCTGTTTGAACATCTGCCTCTTGGTCAGCAATGATATCTCTCATTCCACATCCTCATCTAACCTGACTTGAACCTCTGGTAGTTCCCTCTCCATTTCCTGTTGTAGCCATTTTTAAGTTATCTTTAGCAAAAATTTACTTGTATGTGATATTAATGATATTATCTGATGATTTCCACATTTTGTTGGATCACCTCTGATTCTCTTCCAGTCAGTTGTCCAGGTATTTATTTTCCAAAATTTCTTAGCATATATAAGCTGGTGCTTCTAGTGTTACATCAGTTGAAAGATTTCAATTTGTATTCCATCAATTCCCAGAGCCTTGTTCTTTGCCAATGCTTTCAATGCACCTTGGACTTCTTCCTTTAGTATCATTGGCTCTTGATCATATGTTTCATCTTGAAATAGTTGAACATCAACTATTTCTTTTTGATACAGTGGCTCTGTGGATTACTTCCATCTTCTTTTGATGCTTTTTGCATCATTCAATATTTTGTTCACTGTTGGTGATGTTGTTAGTAAGTGTGGCAGTGGTAGTGAGGTTGGCCCAGGATTGGACATTGGTTCTGCTCATAGAGACCCTGTATAGAGTTTCCAATGAGTAGCTGGTGAGCTTGAACCATCGACATTGTGACTCAAACAGATCTTATAGTCCTGCATATTAGCCTGCAGTGCCGCACTAGGACTCAATTTTGTCCATAGAATCCTTCAAGATTGTAAATCGAGACTTGAACTTTTTTCCTCACTACTTTCAACTTGAGAAATGCTGAACCTGTTTTTCCTTTTTGGTTTTCTAACTCCAGGTATAGTACTTGCCTTTGTGTTCTCAAGCTGACCTTTGAAATTTTCTGTTCAGCTCTTTTACCTCCTCATTCTCATTTCTTCCATTTGCGTTAGCATCTCTGTGCTGCATAGCAAGGTTCTGAGTCTCCTCTGACATCCATTTTGGTCTTTTCCTTCTTTCTTGTCTTCTTAATGACCTTTTGCTTTCTTCCTGTATGATGTTCTTGATGTCACCCCACAACTCTTCTGTTCTTTGGTCATTAGTGTCTAATGCATCAAATCTGTTCTTGAGATGATCTCTAAATTCAGGTGGGATATGTTCAAGTCATATGTTTACTCTTGTGGACTTGTTACAATTTTCTTCAGCTTCAGCCGGAATGAACTTGCATATGAGCAATTGATGGTCTATTCCATAATCTGTCCCTGGCCTAGTTTTGACTGATGATATGGAGCTTTTTCATCATCTCTTTCCACAGATGTAGTCAAGTTGATTTCTGTATATTCCATCTGTTGAGGTCCATATATGTAGTTGTCTTTTATGTTGTTTAAAAAGGCTTTTGCAATGAAGAAGTCACTGGTCTTGGAAAATTCTATCATGTGATCTCCAGCATCATATTTTCTAACTACTGATCTTTCTTCTTTGTTTCCAACCTTTGCATTCCAATTGCCAGTAATTAGAAATACATCTTGATTGCATGTTTGATCAATTACAGACTGAAGAAGTTGATAGAATTCTACAATTTCATCATTAATGGTGTTAGTGGTTGGTGCTTATATTTGAATGATAGTATTAACTGGTCTTCCTTGTAGGCATATGAATAGTATCCTATCACAGTGTTGTACTTCATGACTGATCTTGATATGTTCTTCTTGATGATGAATGCTACGGCATTCGTCTTTGATTTGTCATTTTCGGCATAGTAAACCATATGATTATCAGATTCAAAATGACCAGTCCCAGTCCATTTCAGCTCATTAATGCTTAAGATATTGATCTTCATGCATTCCATTTCATTTTTGACACCTTCTGATTATCCTAGATTCATACTGCATATATTCCATGTTCTCATTATTAATGTATGTCTCCAGCTCTTTCTCCTCATTTTGAGTTGTGCCCCACTAGAAAATGAAGGTCTCGAAAGCTTTACTCCATTTGTGTCATCACAGTCAACTCTACTTTGAGGAGGCAGCTCTTCACCAGTTGTATTTTGAGTGACTTCCAACCTGAAGGGCTCCTCCTTGGCACTGTATCTGACAGTATTCTGGTGCTATTCATAATGTTTCAATATTCAATATTCTGGTGCTATCTGACAGTGTTCCCCTGCTATTCATAAGGCTTTCAGTGGCTAAACATTCAGAAGTCTTCCACCTCACATTCTTCCTAATCTTAGTTTTGAAGCCCAGTTGAAACCTGCCCACTTAAGTGATCCTGCTGGTACTTAGAATACTGGTGGCATAGCTTCCAGCATCACAGCAACACACAAGCCACCACAGTAGGACAAACTGACAGACAAGTGGTACATGTGCTTAATTAGCCATGTATATATCTTCTTTGATGATGTCTGTTAGAATATTTTGCTTGTCTTTAAAATTGGGTTGTTTTCTTACTGTTGAGTTTTAAGAGTTCTTCAGAGTATTGGGAGTCTTTTGGCAGATATGTGAGATGTGAACAATATGTCCCAATTTGTGGCGGTGAGGTCCTGCCTGAAGGCCCACCCACCCTTCCTTAGATGAGCTCTCTTTTGTGTCTCTGTCTTCCTGCTCAGTACAGAAAGGAAGTTAGTGCCAGAGGTGGAAATAATATCTTCTGAGAACTTCCACTCCAGGGATGGGAGGATTTTCCATAGTAAAAAAGAAAGAAAGGTAATTAAAGGGAAGGGAAAACATTTGGGTCAGACAGAGGGATGACAAAGCAGAGAGCCTGGAGCAGGAAATGTGCCTGCCTTCGTTCTAGTGCTGCTATAACAGAGACACCACAAATAAATGTCTTTAACAAACAAATGTCTTCTCTCACAAGTTTAAGAGGCTTTAAGATTGAATTCATGGCACCTGCTACAGGGGAAGCCTTTCTCTTCTCATAGTTCAGGAGAAAGTTCCTTGTTTCCTTTCACCATCTGAAAGCCCGGCATTCCTTGGAGATCTGTGTGTCTTGGCATCAGTCTTCCCCTGGGTCTAGGAGCATCACATGCACAGACTACAGGTCCAAAGGACACTCTCCATTCCCAGCTCTTTTTTCTTGGTGGTGGTAGGTCCCTATGATCTCTTCTCTCTCCTTTTATCTCTTACAGGATACAAAGTTTTCACACCCCAGGGAAACTCCCCATACATCAGGTCAGGGCTGTGATGGGATTAAGAATGTTGCATCCCATCCTTAATCCTCTTACTGGTTTATCACATCAGATCATATCATGATAGATCATCACATAAATGCCACATTGCATCATTATATAACCGCCAATCCACTGAGAATCGTGGCCCAGGCAAATTGACGCATATTATGGGGAGACAATTCAACCCATGACAGTGCCCAAGAAATGCTCTCACTCAATCCCTTCTAACCTTAATTCACTGTGAGGGATTGCTAGCTAGGGGAGTTGGTAGGAGTTTAAAAAGCTATTTAATTGCATATTGCTAAGTGAAAGACTGGGTTAATGCGCTGGACTGTAAAGTTGGTTTGATCTGCAAGGTCAGGCATTCAAGCTCACCAGCTGCTCCTTGGAAACCCTATACAGGGTTGCTATGGGTCAGAACTGACTCAACGGCACTTAACAACAACAACAAGTGAAAAATGGCTAAGTGAAAAGGCTACTAGAAACTGTAGTGCTCCAACTTTGTGGCATTCTGAAAAAGCAAAACTATGGAGACAGTGAAAAGATCAGTGGTTGCTAGGGATCCAGGGGGAGGCGGAGGGATGAACAGGGGAAGCACAGGGCACTGTCAGGGCAGTGGAACTATTCTGATACTGTGATTGTAGACACATGACATCAAGCATTTGTCAAAGCTCATAGAACTGTGCAACCAAAAAAGTGAACTCTAATGTACATGATGTTGTTGTTGTTGTTGTTAAGTGCCAGCTAGTAGGTGCTGACTCATAGCTACCTTGTGTAGGGTTTCCAGAGTATCTGGTGGGTTTGAACCACCGATCTTTTGGTTAGCAGCCTAGTGCTTATCCCATAGTGCCATACCTTCAGTTAATAATATGTATTAATATTGGTTCATCAGTTATAATAAATGTACCACAATAATGCAAGATGTTGTAGGGGAAACTATACATCTAAAAACCCCAAACCCACTGCTGTGGAGTCGATTCTGACCCATGGTGACCCTACAAGACGGAATAGAACTGTCCCACTGGGTTTCTAAGGCTGGACATTTTTACAGAAGGAGCTGCCCCCTCTTTCTCTCATAGACTTCTTGGTTGGTTCAAACTGACAACCTTTCTGTTAGCAGCCAAGGGCTTTATCTACTGTGCTGCCACCAGAACTCCTATCAGCCTAAAACTGCTTTAAAAATGAAAGTCTATTAGGTTTTTTTTTAAATGCACAGTTAAAACAAAACAAAACAAAACACAGTTCATTGTGTTGGGTGACCTCTACCCCGTAAAACGAAGAACAAGTACATGGTTAAAACATCTGTAAAGCTCATAAGCTCCTGAGTGTGGGTTTCTATAAAATGCAGGTGAGACCCAACAGAACATTTTTTCTTTGCTCTTGTTGTTAAGTGCCGTTGAGTCGATTCCAACCCATAGCGACCCTGTATAGGGTTTCCAAGGAGCAGCTGGTGAGTTTGAACCACTGACCTTGCAGTTCAAATGACTTTGTAGTCCGATGCATTAGCCCACAGCACCACACTAGGGCTCTTAGGATGCTCAAAATGGACTATTTTTCTTAGCTTCCAAAAGAAAGAGGACAAACTGGTCCTTTCTCCAGAGTTTTCCCTGCAGCCTGAGCTAGGGAATCTGAAAGCATGCCAGGTACAGCCTCCTGGGCATTAACAAGCAGAGAGAAATGACCTTGAAGTAGGGTGGAGGGCTATTGTTATTGTTAAGTGATGTCAAGTCTGTTTCCGACCCATAGCGACCCTGTATAGGGTTTCCAAGGAGTGGCTGGTGAGCTTGAACCACCGACCTTGTGGTTCAAATGACTTTGCAGTCTAGCTCATTAGCCCACAGCACTACACCTTGTCAAAAAAGATAGCAGCGAAGTTTTGCTTTTGAGCCAAATGTCTTTTTTATAAGTTGGAGGTTGTACACTTTGCTGGAGGGCCTGCCTCTAAGGTCATTCTATCAGTCTGTCTGTCTGTCTGTCTGCTGATAGACAGCAGTTAACGCTTTTCTGCTAAACCACTCCCCATCCCACATCTTCCTGTTCCCTTTCCTTGTCCATCCCGACACTGACAATTGCTCCTCTTAGGAAATGTCTGCTTGTACAGGAGCCTCATTGGTGGTGTTAAGTGCTGTCAAGTCAGTCTGACTCATAGTGACCCTGTGTAGGATAAGCACTGGACTGCTAACCACCAGTACAAGGAGCGACTGGTGATTAGCAGTCCAGTGCTTATCCTACAGCGCCACACCCAGGACTCCTTGTTGTTGTTGTTAAGTGCTGTAGAGTCGATTCCTACCCATAGCGACCCTTCATAGGGTTTCCAAGGAGCAGCTGTTGAGCTTGAACCATCGACCTTGTAGTTCAAACGACTTTGCAGTCTGACGCATTAACCCACAGCACCACACCAGGATTCCTTTGATGTGGTACCATTGACTTGGTACAGATTCATCCCCAATCCTAGGCCAACTCACAATTGTTGCCATGCTTGAGTCCATTGATGCTGCTACTTTGCCTTGTTGTTGTTGTTGTTAAGTGCTATTGAGTCGGTTCCGACCCATAGCAACCCTGTATAGGATTTTCAAGAAGCAGCTGGTGAGCTTGAACTGCTGACCTCGCAGTTCAAACAGTTTTGCAGTCTGGTGCATTAACCCACCGCACCACACCAGGACTCGCCACTTTGCCTTAGGTGCATCTAATTTCATCAGGCTGCATAGAGACCTTTTGACTTTGCATGGGATGTTATTTTCATAAAGGAGTTCCTGTGTGGTGCAAAGAGTGAAGGACCAGGCTACTAACTAAAAGGCTGGCAGTTCAAACCCACCCAGAAATGCCTTGGAGGAAAGGCCTGGCAATCTCTTTCCAAAAGGTCACGGCCATGAAACCCTATGGAGCACAGGTCCACTGTGACACACAGGTCATCATGAGTCTTTTTTTTTTTCTTTTTTTAAACTTCACTTAGGTCAAAGCATTTTCCCATTCCTTTTGCTATCTCACTCAGCCTCAAAATAGTTTGTCAAGGTAAGCTGTGCATATCACTGTGGGGAAAACTGAGGGAAGATAAGGCTAGAGCTCATTTCTTCCAGCCCATGGAGAGCTACATAGATGTTTATGGATTGGGCTCAGTCTACAAGTAGATACCCAACCAGGAAGTTGGGTCCATTTTCCTTCCACATCCCAAGGTCTCTGGAGGTCAGGAGAACTTCTCCACCAGAGGTGAGAGGTGGTAGGATGGATACCCCATCCCTCATGGCCCAGACCTCACCCCTGAGCCTAGCATGGCTCCCTGGAAAATCCTACACTCAGGACTCAGAGTAGTTCATCTTTAAGTTTTCTTCTAGCTCCTGCTTTCCATGACTCTTGGCTTAGCCAGGCTCCAAGACACTTTGGTTTCAGCCATCAGCACTTCCTTGAAGAATAAAAGGAAGCCATTCTCTGAGCCCCCCACGCACTTCTCCCACCCCCAGAGTCTTCTTTGCTGGCTCCTGCTGTTGCGACTGTCAGGAGTGGATTTTTTTTGGGTAATTGTTGCCATGGATACGTGTTTGAGTTATTGTGCAAATGTGTCCCATCGGTCTCCTTATTTGGTGTGTGATATGGATGCCTGTTAAATAAGGAAGTTGACGCTTCTTCACGATTCTCCCTTATTTTTCAAGGTAGTCTACCTGGGCCCAAACCCCATGGTCACCTGCTCCCCATGACAACTACCTCTGAGGTCCTTTGGCCAGTCATTCAAATGGAAAGAAAGTCCTAGACAACTAAGGACTAGGATACCTGCTTTCCACTGGTTATGGGAGGGAAGACCAAGAGTCTATGGCATTTGGCAACAAGTGACCCAAATGGCAGCCCAGACTCCTGGTGTCGTCTGCTCCTTGATGGAGCATTGAACCAGTCAGTGCTCCTAGGACTTTCATCCACAATATAAAGCCCATCTAAAAGGTAAGGAACCGATAAGGGGAAGTGAGGGAAAAACAGCAATGAAACTGCAAGCAAAGCCCTACAATGCTCAATAGACTCCTGTGAACCCAGGTGGAGACCTGGTTGGCCAGCAGTGTGCCAAGTCCAGGGGACTCTTGGACCCAGAGTCAGCGACATAGCCACAGATGGCTAGAGTGGAGAGTGAAGCGTCCAGCTGATAAGAAGAGAAGGCGCATGCATAAGTACATCCACACTTGCAGATAATACCCACTTGACCTGGCTTCAATGGCTGGATGATCAGAGCTCAAACAGAAGAAGAGAGAAGAGGGAAAAAGGAATAATCTGATACAATTTGATGAACTTGACATACACCTATGGAAGCAGTAGCTCAAAACAGTGAACAAATCTTCACAGCGAGGATCATTCCTACCTCCACCGCATACAGAGAGGACAGGGATGGGCAACTTAGACATTGGCTACCCAGAATGGAGGGGCTACAGAGGCAAGAAGTGACTGGGTTACAAGCTTTCAAGAAGGAACTTAGATCCAGAGGGTGTGGAGCAAGGTAGAATCTCCACTGAGTAGTATCCATTCTGCCTAGTCAGGGCTGATGAAAGGAGATGGGGTAGGTCTCTTGTGATACAATAGCAAATAATTGTTATCAGGACTGATTGTGAGGGCTGGCAATGTAAAGGTGGACGTTTTGGGGCAGAGGGAAGGGAGTGATTAACCTTGCAGTCTAGGAGTGGAGGTCCCTGGGACCTTCAAAGGAGAGGAGCAGAAAACGGAACCCTAGCCAGGGAGGCAGTGATGCCAGGGATAGAGGCAGAGACGATGACTTGGGGAGATGGAGAGGCTGGTGACTTTGGACCCAGAGAAGGAGAGGGGTGGTATGCGGACGACCGGGGGACAGGCTTGCAGGGTATATCCTTTGATTGATGGATGATGCATGGAAGGGATTGTAACCATGGCAAGGAAACAATATACGACAGGATCAATGTGAAGCTAATGTCCTCCCATGTAAACTATCATTTAATTCACAATAAAGCATTGAAAAAATAAATAAAAGATATTGAACTCTCACCCAGATCCTCAACTCTGTCCTGCATCCAGAACCACTTCCACACACTGGTCCCTGTGGCAGAATCCTGGGCTAGCTCTTTGCCCCACTTCCCTTAGTCCTCATCCTCCCACGTGCACCAGTTGTCTTTAGCACACTTTTTACACATCTCGCTCCTGTCCAAGATCTGGAACATCTCTTCACTGTGTTTTTACCAAAGACAGACTCAATTTGCACTCAAGAGATTCCATGAACTTCTGCCACCAAACCAAGCAGCCCTTCGTGTCCTCTCCCTTCATCCTTCTTCCCCTTGGGCTCTCTGTTCTCTAGAGTTCTGATTCAGCTCTCTGCTGGCAACTTGTCCATCTCACACATGCTGCCCTTACTCAGACTATTTTTCCATCTGGAACGGCTTTCCCAGACTTTTTTGGGAAACCATCACCTCCTTCAAGACCCTACAGTAGCATCCTACTTGCAATAACTGCTCATGACTCGGTGGTTGCAGTTGAAAAGGCTTTTGGCTTGGATTCAAGAAGGGACAAAGCCAGAGCCAGCATGTTGAATAGAGCAGAACTGTGGGGCCCTGCCCCCACCAACACAGATAGCTACACAGGGGCTCTCACCCAACAGGAGCCCTAAGACAGTACACCAATAGTTGCCTCTTTGATAGCTACTGAAATTTGACAAGCTATCCAATAATGGGATCCATAGTCACATGACAGTGAGGAAAAGGAGAAAGAAGAACATCTTGTAGAGCCAGTTTTGGCCTCAAGTAGGAAGAGTTTTCAGGCTTCATTGCTGTGTGGGAAGGAGGGACAGGACCTGAGTTAGAATACGGTAAAAGTTGTTGAATCACAAATTCTGAGCCAGGATTAATTTGCTTGTTGTTGGTAGCTGCTGTCAAGTTGGATCTGACTCCTGGTGACGTAATGTACCGTCTTCACAATTGTTGAGATTATGTGTCATTATTGTATGTACTGTATCAATCCATCTCTCTGAGGGTTTCATCTATTTCCACTGACTCTCTATTTTACCAAACACGATGTTCTTTTCAAGCAATTGATCTTTTATGGCCTGTCCAACGTAAGCTAGGCAAAGTCTTAACCATCCTTGCTCCTAAGCAGTCTTCTGCTTGTATTTCTTCTAAAACTGATTCATTTGGTGTTTCAGTCTACAAAGTAATCTTATGGACTTTTCATTCATTTTTCCTGAACGATTAAGATGGGCCCCTTTGCTAACTGCACACTATTTCCTTTTTTCCTCCCACTCCTCAGCTCTACAGGATTATAGTTCAGACCATAGTTTCTTTCTTGCTAATAAGGTTTCATGAGGCATGGAGAGGTGATTCTAGATTGTGTAGTTGCTAGCTTGATGTGAGAGAGGCAGTATCTCCAATCCCAACTGAATGGGAGAGATCAGAATCCCTGCCCTCAGGAAGTTTCTAGTCTGAGGCAGAGACACGGCCCTGTCTGGGGAGCTCTCAGTCAATCAGTGGAGAGGAAGGAACCAGGGAATGCTCTGTCACTTCGTGGTAGTGAGGAGAATGAGATATACTCAAATAACACATTTAAACTGGACCCAAGTGTTAACAAAGGCAAGTAATCACAATGATAGGAAGAACAATGAAGCTGAGACTTAGTTTGGAAGGCTTCTTGGAGGAGGTGAGTGCTGGATGAATGGATTGGTGAGAGGTGAAGGGCTTTCAACCCATCCACGGCTGGAGCTGAGATGCCCATACAGAACTGATGAGTTTGTTCCTTACTGAATCTAGTTCAGGAGTCAAGTCCTTCCAAAATTGTATTTGACTTGGGTTGAGATAAGAATTCTTTGGGCTCAAAGACGATTTGAATGAATATTTATTGCATTCTAACTATGCACTCAGAATCTTACAAGGGGTAGCTGGGGATGGGTAAACAAAGACATAGTTTTGGTTCCTTGGAGGGTTTTATTCGAGGCTCTTTCGCTGCAAGTGACAGAAATCCAATGCAAATGTACTTAATTAGAGAAGCATTTAATTGACTCCCAAAATTGGAAAGTCTTGAGGTTGATCCAGCCTTCAATCATGGCCCAATCACGGCACTTAGCTGATTTTGTCATGGTATGTGTGCACCATCTCTAGATTTTGTTCCTGTTAGATGGCTTCATTCTCAGAGAGCTTCTCCATGCAGCCGGGGGTAAAAACCCGTCCATGTTATGATGTCTTGCTCTCACAGAAAAAGTGGTCAGTTATGATTAGGTCTAAAGGGACATGCCACCTGAGTCTCTTCCTTTTGAAACCCTTCCCCAGAAATCCCTCCCAGTAACTTCTACCTACATCTTCTTGTCCAGAACTAGGTGAGATGACCACTTCTAGTTACAAGAAAATCTGAAAAGGAAAGTATTTTTAAATTCTTGGTAAACCAATGAACTTTGTTGGGGTTGCTAGTAAAAACAAGGGGGAATAGATATTGGTCAGCTAATTGGTAGTATCGACAACAATCCCGGGGAACATTCTGATTGGCTCTGCATGATCATGTGGTCATCCCTGACCCAGTCTCTAGGGCCTACTGATAGAGCCCTCTGATTGGTCTCAGGCCTGCTTCAGGCTCTTACTCCTGTTAGAGACGGCAGTACTAACCGAATCCCATGGAATGGGTTTTATTCAGGAAGGAAAGATTATATTACCAGTACAAAGGGGCCAAGAGCTTGTAGGGGAGGGGAATCATTGGGCAGATAAACAACAGCTATCTACTACAAGAACTGTTCAGTATAGGGAGAAAAAAACAACAACACAAAAATAGCTTCAGGGGAAAAAAAACCTTCTAGAATCTCCTCCTCTCACTGACGCAATATAAAGTTATGTTGTAGGAACCAAATATAGCGATCCTGAGAGGATGTAAAGAGAAATGGTTCAGAAAGGAGATTTCCTGGTGGGCGTATAGTCGCTGCTGGGTTTTGAAGGCAGTGATGGCGAGAGAGGAGGAGCAGGGTGGTCAAAGGCAGTAAGCAGAGGGTTCAGGGCTGGCTGGGAGAGTGACGGAAGATGGAGTGGACCCCCAGTCCTGTTTTTCTCACCCTGGGGCTGTGGAGGTTGTTTTTTCTCTCTCAGACAGCTAGGGACTTCCATTCCCCTGGGGTCAGCAGCTGGCTTTAGGGAGGTCCTTAGTAGCATCCCCTGTAGGTGGGCTGGGTATAGGAGAGTGGGGTGAGAGGGGCAAGAGGCAGCCACTTGAAGCAAGTCTCTAATCCAATTAGGAAATGATTACAGGCTACCTCAGAGATATTATGGGTTTGCTTCCAGACCACGGCAATAAAGTGTATATTGCAGTCAAGTGAGTCACATGAAGTCTTTGGTTTCCCAGTGCATAGAAGAATGAAGTGTACACTGTTCTGTAGCCTGTTAAGTGTGCAATAAATAGCATTATGGAAAAGTTTGAAATAACTACCAAAATGTAACACAGAGACACGAAGTGAGCACACGCAGTTGGTTGACTTGCTCCAGGCAGAGTGGTCAGAGACCTTCCTGTTGTGAAAAGTGCAGTGTCTGTGAAACGCAGTACAGTGAAGTGTAAGCCAACAAGCTGGGCCTCTCTGTGTGTGGTCATCTCAAGGGTCCTGCTAGATCTCAGGTCCTTCCCAAGAGCCTGCCGGACAGCTCAGTAATTCATAGTTCACCAAAACCTGGGATCGGGAGCCCAGGGCAGGGTGTTGATACATTGGCAGGGCGAGGAGCAAAGGCTCAGCCTTTAAGGATGAAAACGATGGAGAAGAAGCTTGCTGTTGCCATGGAAACTGACTCTGGCTGGATGAGACATGGTCAGATGGGTAACCCATGGAGAGAATGCCACCCACCACAAGACTTTACTGTGGGTGGTAAGCAGGTACCTCTGGTATCTGCTGCTCCAGCTACATTCCTGGGTCCTGTCAACCTTTGTCTGACTCCTCCTGCTAGGGTTGTCACAACCTGGCAATATGTGTGTGTGATGTATGTCAATATCTGAAGGGTCTGAGGAGATGTCCCCCAAACCAGAAGAGCCTTTGATATGACTCCTGCCATCCCAAGTTCTCGGCACCTGGCAGGGATATGACACAGTGCCAGGCCATGGGCCTGTAGTTAGAATGTGGGCCACCGTCTAGGACTTAGGATGAGAATGCCCACGGGCAGCAGGTTAAGATAGCAGAAGCACTGGATTGGGAGGGGATGACGTCCACTCAGACCCCAGATCTGTCCTCACCAACCAGCTGGCTGACACTTGGTAACTGACTCTTCCCCAGGTCAGCTTGGTGTTTCCTCTGTAGCTCACTGAGATGCACATCATATGATGAGATCGTCTCAGGTTATGGTGTGGGGGCCCCAGGCTGGCAGGAGGCAGGGGCAGCCCCATCCTGCTGGCCTCAGCCATGGGGGCCTCCTTGCCCACACCTCAGGGTGTCTGAGCACAGAGGGACACTCCAGAAGCCCCTGGAGATGGACTTAATGAGTTGATTGTTACAATGGCTCTTCCCATTTCACTAGGCGCTATTATAATTGGGCCTTTCCTGGGACGAGTGTGAAGCAAACATCCATTTGCAGTGTGGGCTCTTAGCTCCTGGCACTGAGCACACATGGACTCACTCCCCTCTCCTCTTGGCTTTCACTCTCTCTCTTCCCTTCCCACCCTTTCACTCCCCCTCTGCTGCTTCTAAAGAACCCTAGTGTCACAGTGAGTTAAGCATCGGGCTGCAGTTGGCAATTCAAACCCACCAGTCACTATGGGAGACAGCTGAAGCTGTCTGCCCCTGTAAAGATTTATCCTCTCAGAAACCCTAAGGACCAGTTCTAGCCTGCCCGATAGGGTTGCTATGAATCAGAATGGTCTTGATGGCAGTGGGTTTGTTGTTTAGGCTGCTGCCTCCCCAGCTTGTCCTGAATGTCTCCCCCTACAAAGGTTGGAAGGGTGGAAGAGAGCTGGCCCATCTCAGTACTCATGGAGGAGGTACCTGCGTTGTAGAAGCTGTGGCCAGCGTTTGGGACAACTTGTGAAGCTTGTAGAGCGTGTTGGTTCTCCTCCCATCTGAGGCCCTCCATCCTGCTTGCCCACCCTCAGCGCTTTGCCTTTTTGCTGTCACCTGCCCTCTGGAGAAAACTGCTGTTAGAACAAATTTCTTCTCTCAGAAGCACAGACACAAATGTTTTAGATGCTTGTATGGTGCTGTAGGATAAGCACTGGACTGTCAACTGAAAGCTCAGTGGTTCAAACCCTCCAGCCACGCCTCAGAAACCCTATACACACAACAACAACAACAACAACAAAGGACCGAAGCTCTAAGGCTGGGCACCAGGGCTGGGTAGAGGGTGGTCATATTGGAGTGGGGAGAAGCCAGAGTAGGAACCTTAGAGAGTCTAAGGAGGGGAGGGGAGAGGAGAGGAGCCAAGCAGGGAGGGGAAGCCCATCACCCTCGCAGGACCTCTGACCCCTGGCACTGCTTTCAGGAAGAGCACAGCATCACTCTGAGTGGTTTCTCCATTCCTCATCACTACACCCTTCCACCCCCATCTGTCTGAGCAAGGTGCTCGACAGCCCAGACCATGATGCTCCCCTGACTGTGGGGTAAACTGAGGCATGCGTGTCTGAGGAGGAGCAAGACTTAGCAGTGAAAAGACCTTAAGCAGCAGGCAGGCCAGTCAAGTGGGCCACTGGGCCATGTTAAGCTGAGCGAGGGTTCTAGGCATCTCACCTTAGAAGAGAAAGGAGGAGCCTGTTGATTACGTGATCAGTCTATCCAAGAAATAAGAATTACAAGTGGTATCAGAATGAAGAAAAAGTATTATAATTAGTTTTTAAAGGCTGTCTTTCATGTTTTGTTTTGTTGTGTATGGGGTCACCGTGAGTCAGAGCCAACTTGATGATACCTAGCAACATCTTTTAGATATTCAAGGACCCCAGGAATGGTAGGTAACCTAGCTAGCCATGATTCCAGGTCAATCCAATAGAAGCAGTTTATAGAGTGATGAACCACCCACTCTACGCATGCCTGGATAGTCAACTACAGTAAAGTTATTTAAGCAGCTGTCTGGGCTCAGTAGGAGATGAGCTTTAGAGATATGGAGACTGAAGTCATTTCACCTCCTGGAGACTTGATTTTCAATAACATCTTCTTCCCAGGATTTATAAGGATTAAATGTATTCCAACTAACAACGTCATTATATCATTAGTGCTGTTAGGTTGGCGAGACAGAGACCACACACCGACCACCCTTGTTGTTAGGTGCTATTGGATCTATGTTAACTCACAGTTACAAGATGTGACAGAGTAGGATGGTCCCAGAGGGTGTTTATGGGGCTATCTACAGATCTTTCTCCCATAGCGTGCAGGGTGGGTTTGAAATGCCAGTCTTTGGTTAGCAGCCTTTCATTTGTTTTATCAGAAAAGGACAAATCTGCTTTTCTGATTGTTGTTGTTAAGTGCCAGTGGAGTCAGTTCCCACTCATAGTGAAACCGTATAGAGATTGTTGTTGTTAAGTACTGTCGAGTTGGTTCCCACCCATAGTGTCTTTGTATAGGGTTTCTGAGGAGTGACTGGTGAGCTTGAACTACCAACCCTGCAATTCAAACCGACCTTGCAGTCCAGCGCATTAACCCTCAGTGCCACACCAGAACTCCATTTTGCCTGTAGAATTCTTAAATTTGTAAGTGGAGACTTAATTTTTTTCTTCATTTCTTTAACTTTAACCACCCCAACACTTGGCCTTTTTGCTGTCACCTGCCCTCTGGAGAAAACTGCTCTTAAAAAGAATTTCTTCTCTCAGAGAAATGCTAAGCATGCTCTTCCCTTTTGGTTTTCTAACTCCAGGTGTTTGCACATTTCATTATAATGTTTGCCTTTGTCTTCTCGAGTTCAGTTCGTTTACCTTCTCATGTATTCCATTTGCTTTAGCATCTCTATGCTGGAGAGCAAGTTTCAGAATCTCTTCTGACATCCATTTTAGTCTTTTCCATCTTTTTTGTCTTTTTAATGATCTTTTCCTTTCTTCCTGTATGATGTTCTTAATGTAGCCCCACAATTCTTCTGGTCCTCTGTCATTAGTGTCTAATGCATCAAATCTGTTCTTGAGATGATCTCTAAATTCAGGTGGGATATGTTCAAGTCATATTTTGGCTCTTGTGAACTTGTTTTAATTTTCTTCAGCTTCAGCCTGAACTTGCATATGAGCAATTGATGGTCTGTTCCACAATCTGCACCTGCCCTTGTTTTGACTGCTATATGGAGCTTTTCCATCATCTTTCCCATAGATGTTGTCCATTTGATTTATATGTATTCCATCTGGTGAGTTCTTTTATGTTATTTTTAAAATGTTATTTGCAATGAATAAGTCATTAATCTTGCAAAATTCTATCATGTAATCTCCAGCATTGTTTCTATCACCATTCTGCAGTTATTGAAAATACCCGTGGCAAATCTTCCCACATCACAACAACATGCAAGCCACCATAATACAACAAACTGACAGAACGAGTGGTGCTTGATGTACCACCGTTATCTTCAGCAAAATGTTACTTGAATGTGATATTAATGATCTTGTTAGATGGCTTCTGAGTTCCATTGGGCCACCTTTCTTTGGAATGGGCACAAATATGGATCTCTTCCAATCAGTTGGCCAGGTAACTGTCTTCCAAATTTCTTAGCACAGATGATGACTGCCTCCAGTGCTGCATCCTGCGTCACTGTTGTAAGATTTCCATTTGTATTCCATCAATATCTGGAACCTTGTTTTTCACCAATACATTCTGTTCAGCTTGGACTTCTTTCTTTAATCCCATCAGTTCTTGATCATATGCTACCTCTTGAAATGGTTGAACATTGACCATTTCTTTTTGGTACAGTGACTTTGTGTATTCCTTCCATTTTCTTTCTGCATCATTCACTGTTTTGCCCATGGAATCCTTCAATATTGCAAGTTGAGGCTTGAATGTTTTCTTCAGTTCCCTCCACTTAAATGCTGAGCATATTTTTTTCTGTTGGTTTTCTAACTCCAGGTCTTTGCACATTTCATTATAATATTTGACTTTGTCTTTTTGTGCTGACCTTTGAAACTTTCTGTTCAGCTTTCTACTTCCTCATTTAATTTGCTTTAGCATCTCAAGCCTAGAGAGCAAGTTTCAGTCTCTACTGACATCCATTTTGGTCTTTTTTTTCAACATTACATTATAGATGTTCACAAATAAAGTTTGGCCAAAAAATACTTATGGAACATTCTTTGAGTATATCACATCCTTGAAAAACAATCACACTAGCTGAATAAACACGTGCCAGACCCAAATCTATGCAATGGTAATTAACAAGAACAATGACCCCAAAACCAGAGGCTACCATCTAGTTCTGTTCCAGGTTCTGCAGTAAGCACACTGCAACATACAGCTACCTTGTGAAATGTGCATTATCCAACCCAATATCGTAAGGGCACTGAGGTTTAGGAGAGATGATGGAACTTGTTCAAGGTCACATCACTAATAAGAGATGGGCTTCAAACAGAGGTCTGCTGGACTGTAATCACTTAAGCCCTTCTGTTTCCTTACAAAAACGACTCCCACTGCCAGACACTATCTCTAACACAAGCACATGCATCATCATTATGAGGTAGCTATTATTCCCATTCCATCACTCGTTTGTCAGCTTGTCGTACTGTGGTGGTTTGCATGTTGCTGTGGTTCTGGAAGCTGTGCCATGGGTATTTTAAATACCAGCAGGGTCACCACAGTGGATAGGTTTCAGATGAGTTTCCAGACACCGCAGACTAGGAAGGAGAGACAGACTACTTCTGAATATTTAGTTACTGAAAACCTTATGAATGGCAGAACACCGTCAGCACCAGAATATTGGATACTGAAACATGCTGAAGAACACCAGAATATTGTCAGATATAGTGCTGGGCCCCTCAGGTTGGAAGGCACTCAAAATACACTAAGGAAGAGCTGCCTTCTAAAAACAGAGTTGCCAGTGATGATGCAAATGTTGTAAATCCTCCGGGACCTTCATTTGCTGATGGGCATGACTCAAAATGAAGAGAAACAGCTGTAAACATCCATTAATAATCAGAACATGGAATGCATGAAGTATAAATCTAGGAAAATTGGAAATTGCCAAAAATGAAATGGAACATGTAAACATTGATATCCTAGGCATTAGTGAGCTGAAATGGACTGGTACTGGCCATCTGAATCTGACAATCACATGGTTTACTATGCCAGGAGTGACAAATTGAAGAGGAATGGTGTCACATTCATCATCAAAAAGAACATATCAAGGTCTGTCTTGAAGTAAAACACTTATGTGCAAAAGGATAATATCCATATGCCTGCAAGGAAGAGCAGTTAACACCACTATTATTCAAATTTTATGTACCAACCATTAAAGTCAGTGATGATGAAATTGAAGAATTCTACCAATTTCTTCAGTCTAAAATCAACCAAACATGTAATCAAGATGTATTGATAATTGCTGGTGATTAAAATGTAAAGGTTAGAAACAAAGAAGGATCAATAGTTGAAAAATATGACCGTGGTGATAGAAATGCTGGAGATCGTATGATAGAATTTTGCAAGACCAATGAAGTCATCGCAAATATCTTTTTTAAACAACATAAAAGACAACTATACACATGGACCCCACCAGATGGACTACACAGAAACCAAACTGACTACATCTATGGAAAGAAATAGTGGAAAAGGTGATATCATCCGCTAAAACAAGGCCAGAGGCAGACTATGAAACAGACCATCAATTGCTCATATGCAAATTCAGGCTGAAGAAAATTAAAACAAGCCCACAAGCCAAGATATGACCTTGAATATATCCCACCTCAATTCAGAGATCATCTGAAGAACAGATTTGATGCATTAAACAGTAAAGACTAAAGACCAGAAGAGTTGTGGGATGACATCAAGAACAACATACAGGAAGAAAGCAAAAGGTCATTAAGAAGAAGGAAAAGACCAAAATGGATGATAGAAGAGACTCTGAAACTTGCTCTCCAGCATAGAGACGCTAACACAAATGGAAGAAACGAGGAGGTAAAATCTCTGAGCAGAAAATTTCAAAGGGCACCTCAAGAAGACAAAGTCAAATATTATAACGAAATTTGCAAATACCTGGAGTTAGAAAACCAAAAGGGAAGAACACACTTAGCATTTTTCAAATTGAGGAAAGTGAAGAAAAAAATTCAAGCCTTAACTTGAAATATTGAAGGATTCTATGGTCAAAATATTGAGCAATGCAGAAATCATCAAGTGAAGATGGAAGGCATACACAGTCACTTTATTAAAAATAAATGGTCAGTGTTCAACCATTTCAAGAAGTAGCATATGATCAAGAGTCACTGATATTGAAGGAAGAAGACCAAGGTGCATTGAAGGCATTGGCAAAGAACAAGGCACTGCAAATTGATGGAATATATATTGAAATCTTTCAACAAACTGATGCAACACTGGAACACTACCTTAGCTATGCTAAGAAATTTGGAAGACAACCACCTGGCCAACTGTCTGGAAGATACATATTTGTGCCTATTCCCAAGACAGGTGACCCAACATAATGCAGAAATCATGGAACAGTATCATTAATATCGCATGCAAGTAAAATCTTGCTAAAGATAATGCAAAAATGACTGTAATAATACATTGACAGAAGATTTCCTGAGGTTCAAGTCGGATTCAGAAGAGGACATGGAACGAGGGATATCATTGCTGACGTCAGATGGATTTTTGCTGAAAGCAGAGGATATTAGAAAAATGTTTGCCTGTGCTTTATTGACTATCCAAAGGCTTTCGATTGTGTGGATCATGACAAGCTATGGACAGCATTGCGAAGAATGGGTATTCCGGAACACTTAATTGTGCTCATGAAGAACCTGTACATAGATAAAGAGGCAGTTGTACCAACAGAACAAGGGAACATCAAATGATTTTAAATTAGAAA
>NW_006408525.1:31383528-31400012 GCF_000296735.1 Chrysochloris asiatica
ATGACCAGATTTCGTCTCTCATACTTTGGACATATTATCAGGAGGGACCAGTCTCTGGAGAAGGATATCATGTTTGGTAAGGTGGAGGGTCGGAGAAAATGAGGAAGACCCCCAACAAGATGGATTAGCACAATGGTGGCAGCAATGGGCTCAGGCTTTGCAATGATTGTGAGGTTGGTGCATAGGGTTGCTATGAGTCAGTGCCAACTCGATGGCACCTAACAACAACAAGAACAAGTATTCTCATTATAAAGCCAAGAAAAGTGAGGTGTTTGCTAACAGGTGGTAAAGTCAGAATCCTGAGCGATGTCTGTCATCCCCATTAGAAACACAGCCCCACCTCCCCATCACATTGTGTTGCTTCTCCAAAGAGTCCCTCCAGGTCCTGGGTGGTTAGGCCCAGATCGTCCCTCCTCATAGAGCTGAGCTTGTCCACTAGGTCTTATTAACCAGTTAATACCCCGAAAAGCAGGCTGTATGACACTTTCAGACTCTGCAACCACATCAGCCCTGTTCTCCATGCATCTGGCCACTTAGAGGTTTCCATAGGTCTGGGGAGTCTAAGTTGTTGGATACTCCTTGAAGAGAGTGCATTCCAGAGGCCCAGCACACCCTTGCTCCTTAGAGGAGGCTGTTGACTAGTCTCTAAGGTGGGGCTGGCTTAGGAGTCTCCACCCACCCAGTCAATTCCCAGGTCCACAGAGTCCAGGGCATGGCAGGAATCCTTCTCTACCACTTCTGACTCCAGGTTGGCAACTAACAGTCCCTACATCTGCATTCCCTGGAGAGCTTCCTGGCTGTCACCCCTCCTTCCCCCATCTCCAGTTTCCACCCGGTACGTCCCTGCACTTTCCATGATCTACCCCCAAACCCAGCCATCTGAGAACTGAGCCTGTACTCTTTCCTTTCCAACCAGTATCCACCTCCCCTTCCAGCCTTCCTCCCCTGACAGCCCTGGGAAAATCCGTCAGTGCCATTTACCTGGTCCACCAACCCCTTCTCTCTCCTCCAGGAAGCCCTCCCTGGCCACACCTGCTCCCACTGGAGGAGCTCTCTACCCTCTGAACACACTACGGTTTCTGGCCCACTTGGTTGGCACCTAATTGCGTTAAACTGGATTTTTATGTTAAGAGGGCACAAAACTGGGCTCGAGTTATGACTTTTTCCCCCCTTAAGTGAACATCATAAGCTTCCCTATGCCTTTAGTAATGTGTTTTTCCTACCAAATGGGTGACCACAGAACATTTATTTCATGGTATGGTCTCATCCAAGAAGGTGGCCATGGTGCACCTGTCTTCTGACATTCTACTCTGGACACTGTCTTTGCAGGCCTCTGGGTTGTTGTGGTGAGCCCTCTGCTATAGGGGGAATGAAGGGGGAGAGAGAGATGAATTCCTGGAAGAAATCACCATGGAGATGGAACTTACACCCACCCTATGTGACAACAAAATTTGGATAACATCCAGGAGTGCTCTGGGTTTTATCTTCTAATATTTACAGCAAATTAGAGATGTGGGGGTTGGGGGGCAGGCACGATTATTCTCCCCTCTTCACAGAGCTCCCACTGTGCCACCCTCCCCTCCTGCATGTTCCCTGGGCACAGGAGACTTAGAGGAGCCAGAGGGGCTTGAATGGATGAATGTGGAGCCCACTGCCCCAGCAGGGAAATGATGGAAGGAAGTGTTAACAGCCTGCCCTGTGCAGAGCCCATGCCTGGTCATTTCTGATGTCCTACTGGCCACATCAGGTGTCTCAGGTCTCTGAGCAGCAGCCACCTCTTGGTGGCTTCTGTGCTGGTGCTGAGGCTGGGAGTCAGCTGTGGTGACAGCAGGGAAAGGCTGACCCTTGAGTGGACTCTAACTCATGACGCTGCCACATCTGTAGAGCAGAGCTCTGCCCCAGCAGGTTTTCTAGGCTGGAGGCAGATCACTAGACCCTTCTAACAAGCTACCTCTGGGTGGGCTCTGATGGCCAAATTTATGGCTAGTCGTTGAGCACTGAATATTTGTACCACCAGAGCTCCTGAAAGCTGATTCCAAACCCCAAAATCAAACCCTCTGCCATGAGTTGGTACCAACTCACAGTGACCCAGTTTCCGAGGCTGCACTCCCTATAGAGTCCTGGTGTGGCGCTGTAGGATACATACTCCACCACACGGTCGGCTTGAACCACAAGGTTGGCAGTTCAAACTCACCAGCCACTCCTCAGAAACCCTATACAGGATCACTACGAATCGGAACCGACTCAAGGGCACTCAGCAACAGCAACAGCAACACTCTCCACAGAAGCAGACCATCAGTATCTTTGTCTTTGGAGCAACCGGTAAGTTTGATCTTCAGTTAGCAGCCGAGCACTTAACCATGGCACCAAACCTACTGCCTTTGAGTGGATTCCGCCTCATAGTGACCCTCTAGGACAGAGCAGAACTGCTCCTTAGGGTTTCTGAGACTGTCAGTCTTTCTGGAAGCAGACTGCCTCATCTTTCTCTCTTCAAGTGGTTGGTGGGTTCAAAGCACTGACCTTTTGGTTGGCAGCCTAACTCTTAATCCACTGCACATCAAGGGCTCCCATCAGAGACTAATTACCTTTGTGGTGAGCAGTCCACTTATCCGACAGCACCACCACGGTTCCTTTACTGATTCCTCTATCCTCCCCATTCCTTTCCCTAGCGTTTCCCCACAACTCTTCCCCTTCACCCAAGACAGACTGTCACCTCCCACAAGCCTTTCCTGCTAACTATCCCCATCGCAGCTGCTCTAACTACAGTCCCTACAGCTTGGGGGTTGTTACTTGGACTTTTGGTTCTCTCACCTGTGAGCTTATCTTTTCAGTCCCACAGACATAACATCCCATCCTACCTGTCAGGCACTGAGAACCAGGTTCTTAGTCATGGGAAGCTCAAAAGACAAGTCCCACCCAACAATAAAAAAAGGTCTGGGCCCAGCTGGCTTTACTGGTAGATTCTACCAAACATTCAGGGAACAGCTGACACCAATTCTACTCAAACTATTCCAGAACATAGAAAAGGATGAAAAACTACTAAATACATTTCATGAAGCAAGCATAACTGTCATACCAATAAACCAGGTAAAGATACAACAAAAAAAAACCACAAAAATATAGACCAATATCCCTCAAGAACATAAATGCAAAAATTCTCAACAAAATCATAGATAATAGAATTCAGCAACATATCAAAAAATAATACATCATTACCAAGTGGGATTCATAGCAGGATGGTTCAATATTAGAAAAACAATCAACATAATACACCACACATAAATAAAACAAAGGGAAAAAAACCACACATGATCATTTTGATTGTTGCAGAAATGACATTTGACAAAATCCAACACTCATTCTTGAGAAAACTACTCACCTAAGTAGGAGTTGAAGGGAAATTCCTCAACATAATTAAGAGCGTATATACAAAACCAACAGACAACATCACTCTCAAGAAACTGAAAGCCTTCCCTCTGTGAACAGGAGCCAGACAAGGATGCCCTTTATCACCACTTCTATTCAATATTGTGCTGGAAGTCTTAGCCAGAGCTGGAAAGAATGGGAAACTAAAGGCCTCCAAACTGGCAAAGAAGTAAAGCTCTCTAGTTGCAAGTGATATGATCCTACATATAGAAAATCCCAAAGACTCTGCAGAAACATTATTGGAACTCATTGGAAGAGTCAGCAGAGTGGCAAGCAAAAGATTGATGTACAAAAATCAGTTGGATTCAAATACCCTAATAAAAATGAAATCAGAAAAACAATACCATTTACAATAGCCACCCAAAAGATGAAATACTTAGGAATAAATCTAACCAGAGAAACAAAAGACCTATACTGAGAAAACTACTAAATACTACTATAAGAAACCAAAAGAAATTTACAAAAATGGAAGAATATACCATGCTCATGGATAGAAAGACTTAACATTGTGAAAATGTCAACACTTCCCAAAGCAATCTATAGATAGAATACAATCTCAATCCAAGTTCCAATGTCATTCTTTTAAAAGATGGAAAATAATCACTAACTTTATATGGAGACCTCTCACTTCCTGATATCAAAATCTACTATATAACCATACTGTCAAAATAGCCTAGTACTAGTACAATGACAGATGGAAAATAGTGAAGAACTCAGAAGTAAATCCATCCACTGGGCTTACTGGTCAGAAAGAGATTGGAGGAACCTGAGACTTCGGCCCTTGACCACCTGTCAGATCTGGAAAGGAATGCAAGCAGTAAATAGGTATATAGGGGAACAACCCTAGTAAGGTATGCTCACCATGGAATGCTCAGTCATTAAAGATCAAAAGGACATTTTCCTAAGGACAACATTGAGAAGGGATAGGAAGGAGGGTAGAATGGAAATAAGAACCACAGGGAGGAAGTGGGAAAACTATTGTTACATCACTGAGATGAAACAAAAGTATATGATGGCTTGATGAATATTAAGTCTGATGATCTTCTCTGTAAACCTTCACTCAATTCACAATAAAACGTTATATACACAAAAAAGAAAGAAAAGTCCCAACAGCTAGGTCCCACTGCAGACCAAGCAGCTGGGAATCTCAGGGGTGAGACCCAAGAGGAAGAGTGTGGAAGTTCTCTCCATGTGAACCTAGTAAAATAGCTAACAGTTGGAGCCACAGAGACCCTCCGGAGTCTGCCATCAGCAGTAGGCCCCCGGGACTTCATGAGAAAGCTCAGTGAGGAGTCTACCATGTAACAACCCAAACAGAACAAGCTTGAAGTCAGGTGTCTAGAGTCTGGGTCCAGGGCTTCTATTACTGACTCACACCTCTGCTGTAAGCTCAGAGGTAGGGGGTTTCTCTTCTGTCAGCTCAGTAACATCCCATGAGGTGCTGAGCACATGGGAATGGAGCAACTGAACAAAGCAATTATAACTGAATGCCCTCCCTCATGCTGCTACCCACTCTTTTGAGGTGAGCTGCATCTCCCTGCTGGGCCTGGTCAAGACTGCACCAGCTCTCCAGGAAGAGCACCCGAGTCAAAAGAGCCTGAAGGGGATGGGCTGGTGACCGGGAAGGATAGGCCAAGGAGTCAGCCTTGAAAATCACAGGGACAGAACTGAATTTGCAAGTGGTCCAGCCAAAGATAGGGCCATGTCTCCCCCTAGTGGTAAAATCTGGGCACCACTCCCATTTTACACATTCAGAAGTTCCTCCCATTACCCCCTCCATCTCCCATTTTTGGGGAAAATATTTGATCTTAGCAGGCCACCAAAGTCCTGGTGTGGTGCTGCAGGAAAAGCACTGGACCACAAAGTCTGAATCACAAGATTGGTGGTTCAAACTCACCAGCTGCTCCTTGAAAACCCTATCTGAGCCAAAGAAAATGACTAGATGACAGCACACAGACCACCTGCCATGTATTGTCTGCAACCGTTGCATTAGAGTGCTATCCACGGTTCTGGGCAGGCTGCACACCACTTAATGACTGCTCCCAAGTGGAGCATCTCTTGTCAAGCACAGGAGCTGGCTGGTACACTGGTTGAGCGAGCGCTCAGGCTATGGAACCAGACAAAGGGCCAGGCCCTCCATGACTCCCAGCAGTACACTGGGAAAGTCACCAAGGCTCAACCTCCTGCTGCAGAGAAATATCAGTGCCTGCTTCCAGGGAGGGCCAAGGGTAAGCGAGCTTATTAAAGGTATGGAACAAACTTCCCCAGAGCAAAGGACTGATCTGTCTCTCTCCCTCTCCCATCCCCAGCAGCGGATCAGGCTTCTTTTTGCCTTGGCTGTTGGGGGCTCAAAGCCCAATTAGGGTTTTCCCAGAACAGATCATCTAAGAAGCTGAATGAGGCATCAGGATTGGAGCAAGACTCATTAACAACCTGTGATACGCAGATGGTACAACTTTGCTTGCTGGAAACAAAGAGGATTTAAAATACTGATGAAGATTAGAGTACTGCCTTCAGTATGTATTGTGCCTCGATGTAAAGAAAGCAAAACCCTCAGTAGACCAATTAACAACATCATAATTAATGGAGAAAAGATTGAGGTTGTCAAAGACTTCATTTTGCTTGGATCCACTATCAACACTCATGGAAGCCAGCAGTCAAGAAATCAAACATGATATCCTTTTCATTAGATGAATTTGCTGCAAAAGACCTCTTTAATAGCCACAATAGCAAAGATATCAGTTTGAGGACTAAAGCACACCTGACCCAAGCCCGTGGTATTTCAATTGCCTCATATGCATGTGAAAGTTGGACAATGAATAAGACCACAGAAGAATCATGGGATTGAATTATGGTGTTGATGAAGAACATGAGAAGTCCCATGGACTGCTAGAACAATGTTGGAAGATGTACCGTCAGAATGCTTCTTAGGGGCCAGGATGGTGAGACTCGTCTCTCATGCTTTGGAATTATTATCAGGAGGGACTAGACCTTGAACTAGTAGAGGGTCAGTGAAAAAGCTCCCCATCACGGTGGACTAACACAGTGGCAGCATCAATGGGCTCAAACATAACAATTTTGAGGATGGTGTAGAACCTGGCAATTTTGTTGTGCACAGGGTCACCATGAGTTGGGACAGATTCAAGGAAAACTAACAAAGCATTTCTGTAGGATCTTCTAACTTGCATTTGTTTCTTACCATTCTTGGTCCTGATGCATTTATATTTGACCATTTTGTTTTCTACAAACCAAAAAACCCAACTTGTTGTCCACGCATCAATTCTGATTCATGACGACCCTGCTTTACCTATTAGAACCGAGATCACCGAGCTTGTCTTGTATCATTTACCACTAGATCTTTTTCCCATGGTGCCACTGGGTGAGTCTGAATTGCTTGCTTTTTGTTAGCAGCTGAGTGCAAACTGCTTGCTCTGTCCAGGGGGTCTTCACTTATGAGGGTCAAAAAGTATTGCTACAAATCTCAGAAACTTAAATCTCAAAGTATGAAGCTAGTTTCTCAACATACCCTCCATCTAGGTCCATATATTTCTGAAGGCAGTGTTTCATTCTAATACGGTGCTGTAGGATAAGCACTGGACTGTTAACTGCAAAGTCAGATGTTCAAACTCACCAGCCACTCCTCAGAAACCCTATCTATACAGGTCACTGAGTTAGAACCGACTCAACATTTAAGATCCTTCCTGTACAATTCTGTACTCTGCAGTTTACACGCGAAAATGGCAGCTTCAGCATCCTTGAGAGGCTAAACTGTTGAGTCTTTTTAAATGTTGAGTTTGTGAAACAAAATGAAGTCTGCAGGGGTAAGGTCAGGGCTGGAGGGCAGATGGGGTATGGTGTCCCAGTGAAATTTTCCTAAGACAGCACTTGGTAGCTTCTAAGAAATCATGACGTCAACCTTTCCAGCCTGCCTCACTAATGCAGTTTCTAATTTCAAACTTCTTCCTAATGGACCCCTGTGATTGTCCTGTAGCCTTCAAGAGATCTCCCAAGATGACCCCTGTGGGATTACCCCAAAAGAGTCACCATAGCCTTCTGAGTTGACCTCTGCCTTGAATTTAACTGACCCAGCAAATCCTGTTGGAAGTCACTATTTAGACTGGTTCTTCTGAAGGCATCCTACCCAATGAGACTAAGGCAAGGATATGAGTCACCGAACTTGTCAGCAGTCATCCACTGACTGCAGGGACACACTTAAACACCTTTTGTTTGGAATTAACCTGTACATGTATGAACTGGAACCCTAGCAGTAACATTCTTTGTCTTATTTATAAGACTCCTCTAATCTTTTCTGGAATAAGATCAGATGTAAATAATAAGACTTTATTTTGGACTTGACAAGCTCTGTTCTTCATATATACATGCTGAGTTAGTTCATCATCTATTTCCAAAGGCTATTGTCTCAAAGACAAAAGCCTTGTCTTAGAGACAGTGGCTTCTAACTACACACCTTAGAGGCTTAAAACAAAAACCCAAGCCACTCATATTCCACTTCTGGGTATTCTAATTCAGGGGTTGGAGCAGTGGGTTAAGCAGTGGGCTGCTAACTGTAAGGTCTACGGTTCACACCCACCAGCCACTCCACAGGAGAGAGACAAAGCTCTCGCTTCCTGCTCCCATGAAGACTGACAGTCTCAGATACGTCAGGGAGCAGTTCTACTCTGCAGTATGGAGTTGCTATCTGCTAGACTTGACACGATGGCAGTGGACTGGCCCCAGGAATCTGTAATAACAAGGCTCGGCTTCAAGGGAGGCATCCAGCCCAGCCCTGGTCCTGGAGCAGGGTATCTCTGGCCTGAAAATATAAACAAAGGTCATTTGCTGTAACAATAAATGTCAAATGCCTACTGATTTTCTAAATAAAATAATTTGCAACTTTATTCAACTGATAATGTTTAAAATATCCAGAGTAAATCCAGATTTCCAAATCAAACCCATTTAAATTCACCAGGACATATACTCAGGGAAAATAAAACCAGTAGGCAAGCCTTCCAGAAAACGAACTACTTACTTGGTCTTTGAGTTTGGTTTCCCTTCAAGTGGTCCTAGCCAGAACAAACTGGCGGGTAATCAAAATAGTCCCAAGTCCTTCTTGATAACCCACTATTCCAACAGCAAGGGCATCACAATCCTGTAGAGGGCAGAGGCTGTCTACTGGTGTGTCTTGAACCTAAAAACTCACTTCTAACTCCACTAGAGGGTGCTCCTGCCCTGGCCCCGGAGTTGGCCCTACAATCTGGGGCTGTGGAAACTAAGGCACCGGTTTCTCAGAGGACACAAAAAGGGAAACTGAGAGAAGGCAGTCAGGTGATACCACACAGTCTCAGTAACCCCATGTCTCCAGACACAATGTGACTGCCATTCTCTTGACCTACAAACTGCCTCCATATTTTTTTAAATTACCAAGTAGGGAGTCGGGGCCTGGAAGGGGCAGGGTGGTTTATCTAGCGCTACAAAGGCTAGATGGCTGGAGGGTAGACTCGGGGCAGGGGTGTGGAGGGCAGTTCCTGTCTCCCAGAGTTCAAGTCCAGTTGGCTTAACTGCTCCTGGCACACCTTCCTCCAAGGTGTGCCATCTGGTGGAATCCTTGTGCCAGGAGAGGACAGTCAAGTCTGGGTAGTTAGACCCCAGAAAGGCAAGGGTGCTGGGCTGAGATGGAAATGTCAAACTCTGCCTCCCCAGTCAGAGCTACAGCTGATGCCTCAACCACAGTAAACCCTCCATGCGACCGCATTTACTCCGGTGAAGCCCAGTCCCTATATGAAGGGATTGGGTTTCCTCTCGTTTGGTAACCTGAGGTCTCAGAGCAGAGGCTGGAAGCAACCAAGATCCCATGTGACTCAAAGTGTGACATCAGTATGACATCAGTACCGAGGAAATGCCCACTGGAACTCCATGGCAGCGAACTGATGACCGAGGGGGTGGGGGTGGGGGATGGGGGGGGCCGGCTTGCAGGGTATACCCTTGGGTTGGTTGATGATCCATGGAGGGGATTGTAACCATGGCAATGAAACAACAGGATGAATGTACAGCTGATGTTCTCCCATGTAAACTATCACATAATTCACAATAAAACATTTAAAAGAAAAACAACAACAAAAAAATGCCAAGAAAATTACAAGAAGTTCACCAAAGGGGGAGCCATGCCACAGACCAATGTCACAGAAACAGGGGAAGTCATATATAGGTGGTGGAACAGGAGTCCAAGAGACAGGTACAAAGACAGGGAGTCAAGGGAGGGAAGACAATCAAAAATGGGGTAAATACTGACCAGGTCTCCAGTTCTTCTGGAGAATTCTGAGTGTTACTTTTTATCTTGCCATGAGGTTACCTATCCTAGAAGGGTAGGTTGGCAGGGCCTAAGACAGATGAAAAAAATATGCTAACCAGGTCTTTTGGGACTTTCAGAGACTAATACGTAAGTTAGACAGACTAGATTTTATAGTAAATTCCATAACATACAGCCTTAAGCCACGGGTGACCAGAGAAGGAAAAGGTCCTGGTCCCTGCAAACAGCCACAAGGACACACACACACCAGGGACATAAACAGGGAGCGGTCTGCCCACACTGAATGGGCAGAATGAGGGTTTGGCTGGCAATTGCGAATATTATTCAAGGAAGAGAAGTGAGCCCCCAGTCACTGGCAAATCACCAACCTTTGCTCACAGCTCCTCCTATGGGGCACCATCCCACCCCCACACATCTGGGTGTGGGCACCAGGCTGTACACACCGAACTTCACTGGCCCACCATTAGAGCAGGAAAACCCAGTGACCAGCGACCGGGTCTTGAGCTTCCAGACAGAAGTCTTGGAATAACACCAGCTTTGCTTTAGAAAGAAAAACACCTAATGGCTGTAATGTGGAAAATCTTACTCCTTATCAGCAAGTTTCACTGCCTTTGTTTCCCCTGGGTAGGGAAGGGTGACAAGTGTCAAGAGCAAGTTGTTTGCATGTCATTTGGGAGTGAGGGAGGGTGGCTGGGCAAATGCACATGTAAAGGGCTCATTATAACGGGGCACCCTAAAGGCCTCTTTCCCCTCCTTCACTCCAGCTCACCCATCTATCAGTTAGGGGCCAGAAAAAGCTAGAGAATGGCAGAGTGGGCACAGTTCTGTCTGCAAGGCTCCTCAGGAACTTTCCCAGGGGGCATTCGCCATGTGGACAAACTACTTGAACCATTCTTGTCCAGGCCTTTCCTCCTCCTTTCTCTTCCCCACTGGTAGGGGTGAGGGCAGAGATGGGAGACGGGGAGGGGGAGAGAAGCAGGTCTTCTATACATTCTGCATCTTGGTAGGATGCGTCCTCTCCACAATGTCACAGAAAACTGAGCATGTTTAACATTTCCTCTAGGTGACAGATGACAATTCCCTCGTAGTGGTCTTCACAGTTAGGATAGACAAACATTGCAACAGGCAGCCTCTTGGCCCCGTCTTGCACACAGACACACACTCACACACTCATTCACACCATGGGGATGCTGTCCAGCTGCTGAGCAGGACGTGCTCAGGTCAGGTACTGCACCACGAGGAACATGACCACGCAGGTGAGCAGCATGCCGCCGATCATGAAGTACTTGTCCTGGAAAGCCCGCTTCTCAATGAGTCGCATCACCGTGTTGGACAAGCCCAGCATGTTGGCAATGTCGAGGATCTTCTTCTGAGTCCCCTGGGAAGGACGAGAAGAGGAGAACCAAGATCAGCTCCTCTCGCCATGGGTGGGAGCACAGTGCCATGAGGTGGGGCTTTCCCTCCAGGCATTCTCTTGGCCGTGTACAAAGCACAGACAAGGCAGCCCCACACAGACACACACCCACTCTCAAAGGACAACTGACCTGCAAACAAAGTGCCAGAGCAAATTTAAGAGGAAAACAAAAGTTTTCCTCACAAATTATGCTGTAACAACTGGCTTTATGATCATATGACCCAGGTCAGCATCATATACATATGCGAGGGGACTTCAAAAAAGCTCGTGGAAAATCAGAATGAAAGGATAAGTTTCCATGAATGTTTAGAAGCTTCCTCGTGTATATGTGTGTGTTGGGGGGGGAGGGCGGAAGGGTTGTGGAGGGAAGATGAGCCTTGAGTCATAGATACACAAAACTTAAGAGATGGATCATAGACTCAAACACGAAAGTTGAAACTTTAATAAAACTCCTAAAACAGAATATCCAGAAACTGGGCACAATCCAGGTGCCCATCCACAAGAGTCTGGAGACACCAATTATGGAATCCTCGGCACCATTAAACGGTCCTTGGCAAGAAAAATGATCCCATTACCAGCACACTCCCAAATATGCAGCAGAACAGAAGGATGCACCTTACACACATGTGTCATGTAGTGGATTTATGACTGTTTCTTCTCACTATAATCTGTAACTCCCACCAAACAGCTGGGTCCATCCAATACTGACAGGATGACATGATTCAGCAGAGTTCATTGTCATTGTAAACACTTGGAACACTAGCACGGGTCTAAAATGCACCCATGCTAGTGGTAGTAGGGAATCTCACCACCATCAAAGAACAGCCAGGAGTGGAGCATGTCCTTTGGAACCTGAGATCCCTGTGCATTGAACACCCTGGACCCAGAAACGGAAAGCTGTGACACCAGAGGAGTGGCAGAGGAGCAGCAGAACCGAGAGTCAGAGAATGCAACAGAGCAGTGGGCTTCCCACCCAAGGAGCAAGTAAAGCTGAGTGATTCTGAGCAGGAAGCTTCCTTGTAGAATGGGGGTCTCCAGGCACTTCAGTGGAGGAGCTAGGTTTGCTCACCCATGGACCTAGAGCTGAGAGCCTTCAGGCTGCAGTTTATGGTGAAGTGTGTGTCCTATGGACATTTATCAACAACGAACTGGAACAACTGTGCCTGGTGTATTTCTGACCCCAAATGGTAACCTGTTCGCTTCCCTATGAGACCCCATAACTCTAAGTATGGTGTCAGTTCTGTGTGACCACTGCAGTGGATTATGAACCAGTGAGGAGAGAGAACTGTGGGAGGAATGGTTTGCCGCTTCCTAGTTTCTGCAACATGACTGAACAGGAAACAGTCACATACAAGGAGTAGTAAGACTCCACTTATCGATGAAGTTCAGTAACAGGCAAAACTAATCTAGGGTCAAACAAATCAAAAGCGTTAGCCTGCGTACGCACATGCGTGTGTGTGGTCAGTTGAGTGGGAAGGGGATGGGAGGGTCTTTCGGGGCTAACTAGAATGTGCTGTATATTGACAGGAGGGTAGGTTAAAAAGGTACATGCGTTTGTCAAAATCTACTGAACTATACAAATAAGATCTGGGCACTTCATAGAAACAATACCTCAGTAAAATTTTTAATTAGAATCTTTACAACAAAATATAGTATCTAAAAACTTTCTCGCTGCTCCCTAACTCCAATAATCCTTGATATCAACATGTTCACTTGGCAGAGTGATTCTATGCTCGGGGAGTCTACTGAGTGCCACGTGTGTCCCCACTTATGGGGTTTGGAGTGGGGAAGACAGACACCAACACAGTGACCTAAAACTCCTTTCAATAAACATCACCACCCAACCACCAAGACAAACGGCTGTTCTATTCCCAAACCATCGAGCCTGCCCTCCCTTATGTGACTTTCTCATTTTCAAGTTCTTATGAAGTAACAAATACAAATGACTGCTGACGGACCCCAAGTTACCTGCTTAGACTAGCACACCACCAGCGGCACTAGCCAACTGCCCCAATATCCATTCCTTTAACGAACACATGTTAATGATCAAGTGGGGGTAGAGGCCAGAGAAGACAACACCACGAAGTGTCACAGTGTTCTGCCCAGCGAGGAACAAGCCTCATTGAGAAAGCTCTCTCAACTTAACCTTGGTTGTTGCCAGAGGAGACAGTGGAGATGCGGCAGTAAAGGCTATTGTTTTGCTAAAGATTCTGTTTAGCTCTGAATTAAAACACGGATTATTTCATAGTTGTATGTGGTCCAAGGCTCAAACTTCTAGGATCATCTGAAAAATCATCATAAATTGGAAAAGAAAAAACGCATTCATTTTCAACCATAAGTTGGGCCTTATCAGATTACGCCCCTAAGTTCCTTTCCAATGGGTTAGGCAGGAAATTCCCAGCAGAAGTGGGGTTGCAAAGGAGTGGGGAGAATCAAGAGACAAAAAGACAAAAATCAGGTAGTTGGAGGTATGTGGCGATAACTGAATTAGGTATCTTAAATTTCCAACCTGAAGCACCCGGATGAGCCCCCAGCACACGCCCTGGGTAACAGTAGCAATAGCCGATGCTGCTTGGACTCCTGGGTGATGGGTGGCTTCGGCATTTTGCTATACCGGGGCTATTTAAGTGTGACGGGCAGTCTGGTCCTAAAGGGAATCCTACTGGTTTTCTGTGCTATGGGGAGGAGGGCATATCTAAATGGATATGCCAACATATACCCATTTAGATTACTGTAGGCAGCTGTTCTGAAAGGGTGGCCACCCGCTGCACTGGACTGTCAGTGGAGGGCAGCATCCCCTCCCTTGCCTGACCCTCTCCTTGGTACAGTTGGCAGGGACTGCTCAGAACTGTCCTGAGGTCCAGCGGAGCTGACAGGCTCAGGGTGATCCAACAAAAACGAAGATAAGCTCAGACTTCCGCGTGACTGTTCCTCACAGTGCAGTGACTGGGGTGCTCCATTCACAGGGGACCACACCCTGATAACAGGCGCAGCCCACACCCCATTATCCATCAGGGCTGCTCCAGGAAAAGGGCTGAGGCTGAACCGTCATAATTGACAGTAGAGTCTGTGAAATGTTTCTGTAAACCACTCCCAGGGCTGAGTCTCAGCAGTGCCAACAGGCAGGGCTTCTGGGAATACCTGTGCCAGCAGAGATGGAAGAGTCGATACAACCTCCGTGTGCTCTAGAACCTATGTTGTGAGTCAACCAGGGCAGCCCGAGGGCTCCAGGCCCAGAGACTATTGTTGTTGTGATGTGCCGTGGAGTCGGTTCTGACTCAGAGTGACCCTGCATAGGGTTTCCGAGGCTATAAATCTTTTACAGGAGCAGAAAGCCTGATCTTTCTCCTGTGGAACAGCTGATAGTTTCAAACTGCTGACAATGAGATTAGCAGCCCGATTCATAACCACTACGCTACCAGAGCTCCTTCAGAGACTATTAGTAAAGTACAAAGTCTGTTATGAGGTGGTCCACCGCCTCAGTGAGGCACCAAAGCACAGGCCGATTTTCATTCTTCGGAAACAGATTCTATGATAGCCTTTCTATGATAGCTTTTCCTCATAGTCACAGTTACTTCCATGATCATAGGTTCAGTAAATGGAAAAAGACCTGAATACCAACAGAAGCGCTAAGGTAGTTCATTTCAGCACAAGAAACATTACTGCAAAAGGGGTCTGGTTACGTTTGGGTTCATAATAATCCAGTTCCAACATGGAGGACCCCAAAGTCAATGGGCTCGCCATCACAACATCACAACTTGAGGATACATAATTAAAATGTAAACATAGACACAATCTGTTGGAGGAGGCCAAAACAAAAGGCCTACTTCCTGTCCTCAACAGGGAGCCCACCTTCAACGTCAGTCTCTGGGCCCTCAGTCCCTCCAGAATACTGTGGCCTCCTCCAATGAGGTCATCCATGCCGTGGTGGACTTTCTGGAGGGAGGAGTTAAACTGCAGAGATTCGTCCATTGGTATGGTGGTGTCAGAGTCCTGTGAAAGAAACGCAGGGCCTTGATTAACTTGTGCTTGCTGCTCACCTCCTGGAGTCCCTTCTGACTGAAGTCGAGCCAGGAGAAGAGTGCAAAACTCAAAGGAACCTAAGAGAAGGAAAAGCAAAGCTCTGGACTGGCTTCTGTTCACAGAGGAAGATGAGCTTTTCAGACTTGCCATTCCCCCAGAGACCCTGCTGCATAAGTGGGGTTCATTCCTGCTTCTGTATCACTACTCACACATCCTACGCAGGAAAAACTCTGACTTGGCTCCTTCTAAAGATTCCTCTGACTCTTTACTAACACAGCTTGCTCTAATGTTCCTTCACTTGGCTTCCCCCAAAGCAAAACTATTTTTGTTCTTTTAGTCATGTCATTAGTTTCTCTCTCCAATTAGACGGAGACTGACCAAGGGCAGCGAGGTCTGTGTCTCCACGCAAGAAGTCCAGGGAGCACAGTACTGAAGCACTTGGCTACGAACCGAACATCAGTAGTTTGAATCCAGCAGCTGCTCTGAGGGAGGGGAACGATCATCACCATCTGTTTCTGTGAAGATCTGCAGCCTGGAAAGCCTAAGGGGACAGTTCTACTCTGGCTGACAGGGTCCCAAGAAGTCGGAATTGACTTGAGGGCAATGGGTTATGCTCCAGAGTAGGCAAGAAAAGTTTGCTAAACAAATGAAGGGGAAACAACTAACCCTGATCCAGTACTTTCTACTTCACATGTTCATCAACCCTAAAGTACGGCAATCCCCATATCAACCCTATGAAGTCATGTTTTATTTTTATCCCCACTTTACAGATGAAAAACCAGAAGCCCTGAGATGGGGAAATAGCTTGTATAAGATTACACAGCAGGTGAGGAAGTCGGGTGGGGTGTGAAACCTGGGACAGAGAAAGGCCAGCCCCCGACAGTGGACTGCAGAGAGATACAAGTTCCTACTAGCTCTGATCTGAGCCAGCCGGCCTCTCTTCCAGCTCCTGACCACCACACTGTGTTGCTGGGTACAGCTGCTTTCACCACTCCCAGGCCAGTTTCAACCTCACAAAGGAGCGAAACCTCCTTTTCTCTGCTGCTCAAATACACAGTGGGTTTTACATCTTGTTGACAAATGCGCTTCTCTCAGGAAGGTGGCATGTCTCTTCATTTTCCCAAAGGCCTTACACTTAGCACTTTAAACAGTGCTCTGCAGACAGACAGCTAGTGCTGAGCAGGTCTGAAGACTCCAGTGTTTGAATGAATCCATTACAGATTTCTCTTCAATTTGACCAGCATTTATCACACACCTTTTTTTCTTTCTAATGCCATGTGGTTTTTAAAAAATGTTTTATTGTGAATTATGTGA
>NW_006408525.1:31401653-31470502 GCF_000296735.1 Chrysochloris asiatica
TCAAGTGTCTATTTTATAATGGTATGCAAGGGAAACCAAGATTCAAAAGACAGCCAAGCATCTTAACATTATTCCCCCCCCCTTTTGCCCATTCCAACCATATCTCAATCCCTGTATCCCAGAGCCCTGTTGTTTCAAGGTTGTACTGCACATCTTTTACATATAAATCTTTCTTATTCTCCCATCTGAAAGGGTATGGCTGATGGACCACTGTCTCCTAGAGAACAGCATTGTAGACCTGACCAGGAAGTTCGCTAGGCAGGTCCATGTATACTAAGAGCCCACTGTATGAACAGAATCACAACAGACTATCAGGAAACAATGATCTTAACTGAGACCATCGGGTCTAGGAAAGGTCTGAATACAACCTCTTTACGAGAAGCCCCTCAGCAAGCCTCTTATTGTGGCGTAGAGTTTAGAAGTTTTGAATTGGTAATCACTGCTACTTGACTGCTTACACTGGAGAAGTAACTGCAGTGGTACATTCTCAACACTCAAAGAAATTCACTGGTAAACACGGATGCAGCCACCAGCCTTAAACATCTGCAAAGCAAGGGCTGATCTGAATCCTGATGGCAGACTTAGAGAGCTAACACGGCTTTAGAAAATCAGCCCTTCTGTAAAAAAAACAAACAAAACCCCCTCTCATTTGGTGAAATGTATTATGCAGAACAGAGAAAGGCCAGTGTGTGTGCAGAGACTAGAGACAGGGACAATGGTTCTAAGAAAACAAACACCCAAACCAACAGCTACCTTCAAACATGCTCCAGTTCAGAAGTCCATCTAAAATTAAACATCTGTTAACAAAGTCCTCCAAACTGCTGCTTTGACAAGGGGCAAAAACCTTTCAATGCCTCTAACACTGAACGCCCCTCACTGCCAACACAAACTCAGAGCACAAAGGCACTGCCCGAAGGCAGCTCTGAAATGCAGCCTTCCCCGCAAATGGTCTCAGGTCTAATCATCTGTCTCTATCTGATCAGAAAACGTTTCCACCAGGTGAACTGCCACTTCGGCATGGGACCAGTCAAACCAGGTCATTTTCACCTCTTCTTGTTCCCCTAATTGAACAGCTTCTTTAGGATTTTGTGTGAGAAAAAGAGATTCCCCGTTGAGGTCTAGACTCTGTGGGCGCACAAAGTCCCCAGTCATTTCCAGTTGGGCTTGTCCTCATCCCTGTGAAGTGTGTCAGGACCTGAGCGCAGGGACCAGTAGTCCAGCCACAGCTGGGGTCCAAGTGCCTGCCGCCCCCACCCCTGTGCTTGGCTTACGTTAGTGGTGAACGTGCGAGACAGAAGCTCCTCTCGCTGCCTCTCCTGCTCCTCCCTTGCGTAGCGCTGGTGCTGGAAGTTTCTGAGAGCAGTCTGCAGGTGCTGGACATCATACTTTAACTGGTCAACACGACTGGAATTGATGAAGAGAGAGATTAAATTCCAGGAACCCAATGTGCACCATCAGAGGAAGCCGGCTCTGTGTGCAGGAAAGATGACATCTCCTTACTTCTCTCTACAACAGCGGCTCCCGCCCCCAACCTGATTCTGATCAACGACATGGAGACTAAAGAAGAAGCCTGTGCTTAATGTGAAGGTATAGATCTCTGAGTCTGGGTGCCCCACAGGGAACAGGTGACAGGAAGCAGGCTCAATGACCTCTTCCTGACCTTCTAAGGATTATATCGTGCTCCTAGAAGAAGCCCAAGGGCACCTTTGGCATTAAGTTTCAGCAAACTTTTGGGAGCAGGGACTGGGGGTCTAGGTGGTGAGGGTGGTTTCAGTTTCATTTCATGGCGGTGTATTAAGCACTAGATCAGTCCTTCATTATAAACAGACTGAAGGAAGTGATTAAGAACAAGCAGGATTCCATCGCAGCCCAAGAACGCAGTGGGAAGCACAATTCCCTGGGCTGCGCCTCAAGTGGCTGCCGCTTTGGTCAGAAGAACTGCAGTGGAGGCAAAATGGCCAATGCCACAGAAGTGAGGAGACGCGCGTGAGGCTGCTGAGCCCCAAACCTTACAGGCTTTTTATGTTGAGGGCCCATCGCTCAGAATTGTGCCCTTGATGAGGACTCCATGTTTGCATAGTCTCCAGTCTTTGCATATAAAAACAAAAGGATTTTCCAAACATCCTAGCCCTCCCAGGGAGACACCGGCCTGGGGTGTGGAGCCTGTTGGAAGTCAGCACTCACAGTTTGGCATTCTGCCTTTTGTTAGGGGGCTCCTTGCTGGACAAAACCTCCAGACGGTCTAGATGGCTGAATATCTGGTCTATTCTTGCTTGGATTTCATTTTCTACCACTGCATAAAACAGAAAAAAGAATTAACTGCAAGAAAAGAGATCGTGAACTTACATTAGAAAGATAAATGATATAGCTTTTTTTTCCATACTCAGTAAGTTCAAAAATATATATTACAGAAAGAGAAAAATACATACACTAATGAATAATGGAGGAAAAAATTCAAAGTATTCTGAGCAACCCTGTAAATGCTGTTTCAAAAAAAAAAAAAAAATCTGTCTCTGTTAATGCCAAGTTTTTAAATCAAACTGATGGCTGATAGTCTGTAAAAAATGAAAAAGAAAAAAGAAAAATAAAGATTGACTCGTTGTAATAAATACTTTAAGTTAAAGTATTTTGATACAGAATGAGGTCTTTTTTCTCTTGAGAATGCTCTTAGATATGGATTACAAACACCTGGTAAAAAGACCACCAATTAATTCCTTACAGTAATGAGGTAACAAAAAAATCATCGAGAGAGAGATTAGTATGTGAAATACATGGAGAAGACTTCCCTTAAGACTTTCATAAGACTGGGAGGGCTGACAATGTTGGAGTTCCCAAAATAGACCAACTATCGATAGGAAAGGCCCAGGAAAGAATCCACAGAGGTAAAGATGTGATAAATCCAGTCATTTTCCTTCTAGTTTTTGATAAGACAATCAATGTGACCCCTTGTCCATCTCTAATCCTGAAACAATGGGGTTGTTGGGAAGGCAAACCAAGCCTGGTGGCAGAAACTGAACTGAGCACGAAGGTGTCCAGACATAAAGAAATGACAGCAGTGGGGCACTGCCTTCACGCCTACAGTGAGCACACAGGTTAGATTCGAGCAAGGGGAGGCTCTAGAATAGCCCAGAGGTGTGCAGCTTTGGCAGCTGCAGAAGGAAAGCATGAGGAAACAGGAGAAGTGGGAAGAAGATAGGTGAGAAGGTGGCTCTTAGGGCTGTGACCATAGGACAGATTCCGATGAAGGACCTTGTCTAACAATCAAAAACAAAAAAGGCACTTGTCTCAAAAGAGACCACAGGGTGAGACTGAAACTAATTAATAGTGCTATTCATTCCTAAGCAACCTCCCTGGAATGACCAACCACTTCCAGTTAAACCTCTGAATTCTTATGGAAAACATTCCACTAAGGATTCGGTAATTAGATTAAGACAGCTGGAGGAAAGAACTTTCACTCCCAACGGGCCATGTCAGGTTGAGTGGAAGGGTAATGGGGGATAAGACATGTGGGATTCCAGAGGGTACAATCAGGGAAATTAGCGACTTTTTCATGGGGTGTTTTGTCCACCCTCACAACAAAACTCATTCCCGTTGAATCATTGAACCCCGAAGCAGAAAGGCAGGCAGGAAACCCAGCCCATTAGCAGCGCGTGTCATCAGAGAAAGGACTCTGGTCTCAAAGTTAATTACTCACAGTGCACAGACTGCTTGTCGGCCGTCTCCAGGTGTCCCATGTGAGACTGGATCTCGTGGACCTGCCTGGCAGAGGGAGGAAATGAGTGAGACAGGAGCAACCAACAGTGCTTCAGCCAGGAAGACAACTGTTCTGATGCCAACGTAGAACGGACTTAAATTGATAGCATCGCGGAACTGTAAAATCTGTAGATGACACTTCAGACAAGGATTCTAGTGGTACTACTGATAACCAAAAAACCCCCAGAGTTAATTTCGACTCTTGGCAATCCTATAGGGGTTTTTCACTTTTTTACTGTAAATCTTGATGGAAGCACACATCCTTATCTTTCTCCTATGGAGTAGCTGGTGGGTTTGAATCGTCAGCATTTATAGAGTGCTTGCCACAAAGAAGACACTCTGCTAAGTCAGCAAGTCTCTGAAGAGGGTACCATTAGCATCATTTTATAGACCAGACAACTAAAGTCCAGCATGGTTATGTAACTTGTTCAATGTCACACAGCAAGTCCCAGGCCTGAATCTGCACCAACCCATCCCACTTTCTATATGATAACTCAATGTGTTGAGTACCAGTCTATATGGATCCATTTACAAACCCGTGCTATCACGTTGATTCTGGTACCAAGCAACCCTACAAGACAGAGAACTGTCCCATAGGCTTTTCCATGGTTGTAACTCTTTATGGAAGCAGAGTGTCCCAACTGTCTCTTGTGAAGCAGTTGGAGGGTTTCAACTGCTGATCTCTTGGTTGGCAGTCAAGTCCTTTAACCACCACACCACAGGGCTCCTTTGGTCTGTGCCAGAGTGCCAAAGGGCAAGGAAGAGAGAGTCGTCCTTGTTCTGGAGATGTATACGATATAATCGGGAATAACAGGCCAGAGAGACATGATACGTCCCAAGAAGATCTAAGAGGAAAACAACACACAGAGGCGCACACACAGAAAACTGAGGAGTGTCACATCATGGTGCCAAGCAAAGGCAATCGAAGGGCTGCAAAAAGGTGTGGGAGAGTTCTGAGCGTCACCTAGAAGGGAGGCATGATGTGGTGGAGGAAGAGGTGACGAAAACGATCTGCAAAAGCACACACAAGGTATGTCATGTGGGTCACATGCATGTCGGCAGTCAGGGCAGAATGCAGAGGCCATTTGTGGGAGGAAATCACTCAAGAGAAGGCCCCGAAAGATGGGACTCTTCTGCTTGGTAAACTCTCTTTCTGGCAATTGGCATCTTGGTTTGGAAATGCAACACTGTACCCTGGACCTCAGACACAGAATCTGCGCTTCAGAGAGGAAGGAGGAATGGGTTGTTCTCTGCTGCTGCAGCTCAAAGGAAACTTAAGAGTGGAAGTTTCAAGATGACAAATTTCAGCTTAACAGAAAAAAAAACAAGAACTATTATGAAATGTCTTAAGTTAAAATGATGGAGAAAAAAAAGTGCTCCTGCATGATTAAACACTGGGTATGTGGCTACCTTATAAAGGTCATCATAGACAATACAGCTTCATTGACTAGAGCTTTCTAGAAAGTCTTCCCACCCTCCACAAGTTGGAATATCTTGGCAGTCTCTTTCAATTCATAAATTCTAGGAGGCCAGCCAGGAGAGATGATACCAACACCCACAGAACCCCAGTAACACTCTTCAGTTGGTTTGGCTATACAATTTTTTAAGCTGAAATGGATAAACTTTAAGAAGCTGCAGGGAAACATTACTGACTTTCCCCATCCAATTTCTACTTGCTTTGAGTGAACTACAGAAGATATAGTCAATACAGTGATTCCTATCTTTCCATTTCATGGCTGAGAGGAAATAAATCCAAAACAACAAAGCAAGTATGAATGGCATGATGGGAACAACATGCCAAGTGGCAAATCAGTTTTACACTAAACTAGAATTCAGACCACTTACTCGAAGCCAATAAGGAACAGGTGATACACAAGTATAACTCAGGAGTGTGGACATTAGAAAACAGAAGTCCTAGCCCATCTAGCATGAGGTCCATGGTGGGTTTGGGTGACAACACCACCAAATAGAGACCTAGTAGCAAGAAGGCAAGGGTCACTGTGCCAAGTTGCTGTTTTAAAGGGGGGTTACAGAAGATCTAGAAAGCATGTAAACATTAGACTGTTTCTTAAAGGTCCATGAAACTCCCAACTCTACATGCCCCACGCTGCCTCTAACCAGAGTAGAAACAGGGTTTAGGAATTAAAATATTAAGATGAAGTTCTGATTCTAATGTACTGTGAGGGACACAGAACAAGCCATTTACCTCCTTGGTGCTTCAGACTCTCACTATAAAACAGTGACACTTATGGTAACAATTTACTTAAAGGGTCTCAGATCCAAATGCAATATGAAATGCAGTGTAATCTACACAGCACCATACAAAAGTCTGTTTGCTATTTTTACTTAACAGTAGTGGAAACCACCTATTTTGACCTCACCCATTTTGCCTCTACTGGAGTCCTGGTGTAATGCTGCAGGATAATGCGCTGGACTGCAAGGGCAGCTTGAGCCAAGATCAGAAGTTCAAACCCACCAATCGCTCCTCAGAAACCCTATACAGGGTCACTATGAGTTGGAAGCGACTCGAAGGCACTTTAACAATAAGTCTGCTTATATTTAGCCTTTACCTCATAAGAGGGCAAAATATAAAAAGGAATAACTGATCTTGAAATGAAATTGTTCTTAAAGTCAGATGTTTATCAAAGCCATCTGGTTGTTGTTAAGTGCTGCCGAGTCAATTTCGACCCATAGAGATCCTGTATAGGGTTTCCAAAAAGCAGCTGGTGAACTTGAACCACAAGCTTCCAGGTCCAAGTGGACTTTGCGGTTCAGCGCACTAACCAACAGCGCCACACCTGGAGAGATGGTTAAAATTGAGCTTCCTGTGTCCCAGGCCTATTAAATCAGAATTTCTAGGGTAAGGTCCAGGACGCTGGATATAAACAAAGAAAACCCACTACTATCGAGTCAGTTCTGGCTCATAATGACCCTACAGGACACAGCAGAACCGCTCCCTACGGCTTCTGAGGCTGTAAACCTTGACAGGAGCAGACAGCCTCCTCTTTATCCCATGGAGTGGCTGGTGGGTTTGAACTGTCAGCCCTGCGGTTAACAGCCCAACATGTAATCCACTATGCCGCCAGGTCTCCTCATTGGACTATTGTTGTTAAGTGCCGTGGAGTTGGTTCCGACTCATAGCGACCCTGTACAGGGTTTCCGAGACTGTAAATCTTTATGGGAGCAGAATGCCTCATCTTTCTCCTACGGAACAGCTGGTAGTTTCAAACTGCTGACCGTGAGGTTCGCAGCCCGATTTGTAACCACTATACTACCAGAGTTCCTTTCACAGGACTATAGAGAGGAAAAATGTGGGCACCTTTATAACCACTGAGACACCAACAGCAGAAGGCTGGCTATTATCCTCTATAAAATTCATCCTAATGCAGTATTATTTAAATACAAAACATTTAACTGATTTTCATCCCCTCATCCCCTCCCACCCCCACCACCTGCCATTACTGTTTAGGTAGGAGTTTCCAAGATCTTGAACTTTAAAATGCTGATCTAATTCCAATGTACTTTCAGGAACACGGCAAGAGATAACTACAAATTGGGTTCAAAGTTCCAATAAGATCAATGTGATCAGCTACTCTCGTGTCAGTTCAGCTACAATCACTAATTTATATAAGTGCAAAACCTAATTGCTGGGGCTCATTTCCTTTCAAAGCCACTACTATTAAGAACTGAAAGGAGCCTTGCAGTTGTACCCACTCAAAGTTATCAACTTACATATGAGGAAAACCAGGCAAAGACTTCTAGAGTCAGATCTCCCACTTCTGGTTGAGTCCTTGAAGGGAAAGGTCCGACTGGAACACATTGTGGCTCAAAGGAAGGGAATCTCCATGAGGGCAGGGCTGCAGGGCTGTACTGACAGCACTGAGAAGGGTGCCTTCCACAGTAAAACCAGTAGCCATCAAATTGGTTCCACATCAAGGAGACTCCACGTGTGTTAAGGAGAATTGTGCTCCACAGAGTTTTTAATTTTAGGCTGGCTTTTTGTAAGCAGATTACTAGGCCTTTCTTTTAAGTCACCTCTGGGTGGCCTTGAATCACCACTCTTTTGGTTAGCACGGGAGCACAGGGACTCCTGACATTTAATTGTGGTTGTTGCTAAGCGCCGTCAAGACGATTCTGATCTTGTACAGGGTTTCTGCGGAGCATCTAGTAGGTCTGAACCACCGACCTTGTGGTTTGCAACCCAGTGCTCATGTGACAGCACCACACCAGATGTCCCTGGCACACAGTAGCAACACAATAACTACTCACTGACTGACTGACTGACTAATGACCGATCTAATAGTGAAGGACGGAACCCTGGCCCACTGCTTGCTTCTGTAAATAATGTTTTATTGGAACACAGATACATCCATTATTTAGATTGCTCATATGGAATCTATACATGGACCAAGAGGCAGTTGTTTGAACAGAACATGGGAACACTGAATGGTTTAAAATTAAGAAAGGTGTGCGACAAGGTTGTATTCTTTCACCATACTTATTCAACCTGTATGCTGAACAAATAATCCGAGAAGCTGGGTTCTATGAAGAAAAACGTGGCATCAGGATTGGAGGAAGACTCCTTAACAACCTGCAATATGCAGATGATACAACCTTGCCTGCTGAAAGTGAAGAAGACTTAAAATATTTACTGATGAAGCTCAAAGACCACAGCCTTCAGTATGGATTGCATCTCAATGTAAAGAAAACAAAAATCCTCACCACTGGACCAATAAACAACATTAGCAACGGAGAAAAGATTGAAGTTGTCAAGGACTTCATTCTTCTTGGATCAACTATCAACACTCATGAAAGCAGCAGTCAAGAAATCAAATGATGTACTGCATTAGGCAAATCTGCTGCACAAGACCTTTTTAAAGTGTTGAAGAGCAAAGATGTCAGCTTGAGGACTAAGGTACGCCTGACCCAAGCCATGGTATTTTCAATAACCTCATATGCATGCAAAAGCTGGACAGTGAATAAGGAAGACCGTAGAAGAATTGATGAATCTGAGTTATGGTGCTGGAGGAGAATGCTGAAAGCACCATGGGCTGCCAAAAGAACCAACAGATCTGTGTTGGAAGAAGTGCAGCCAGATTGCTCCTTGGAGGCCAGGACGGCCAGACTCATCTCTCATACTTCGGACATATTGTCAGGAGGGCCCAGTCACTGGAGAAAGGTATCATATTTGGTAAGGAGGAGGGTCAGAGAAAAAGAGGAAGACCCCCAGCGAGATGAACTGGCAAAGTGGCAGCATCAATGGGCTCAAGCGTGGCAATAATAATGAGGTTGGCCCAGGATCAGGCAGTGTTTCGTTCTGTTGTGCATAGGGTCGCTATGAGTCGGTACTGACTCGATGGCACCTAACAACAACAACGTCTGTTTTTGCCCTAAACTGCAGTACAACAGCTGCCGGGGGCTATATGACCCACAAAGCCTGAAATATTTACTATCTGACCCTTTAAATTAAACTGTGGGGAACCTTAGAGAGAGTCTGTGCATAGGTTGTTGGAGGCCTACACAGTTAAGTGGTTTATACTTCAAACTTGTTTGGGACAAGTTTGCACAGAACTGAGTCACCCACAATTCCATAGGGCCGGCTGCCACCTACAGTGCTAAGAGGTACAGCCTCTAAACAAACTTATTCTTTAAAAGAAACTGGATATCTTGTTTTAGATTGGTCTGGTAAAGAGATGGGGATAAGATTCTTATGATTCAATAGTGAGTAATTGTTATCATGACTAATTGCGACTCTCACAATTGTAAAGGTAAAAAGTTTTGTAACAAAAATGGGGAGTAGTTAATGTTACAGTCTAGAAACAGGGGACCCTAGGACCATCAAGGAAAAAGAGCACAAGCGGAATGTGAGACCTTATCCAGAGAAGCAGAAATACCAGAGATGGAGGCAGAGATGGGGGTATAGAGAGAGGGAACAGCTAGGACTCTAGATTCATGGGAAGAAAGGGACTGCGAGCTGGTGGCTCGGGGGCCCTGCCAGCCAGGGTTTTCTAAGGATTCCAGCAAGAGGGAGGATGGAATGGCAGAGATGCAGGACTGATGGTACTGACTGTCTCACCTTCAGAGAACTGGTGCTCCCATGATCGGAGTTGCTTATTAGTGAGAGCGGAGTGACAAAGTGCCGATTTCAGGTACTGGCCCCTTTAGGCTGGTTTCAAGTCTGTTTTCTGTACTTTTTTGCTTAGATACACTCCTTGATAAGTTCATTTTCCCCTAAATGTTTGCCTATTGTTCATGGCCTGCTGGGAACAGGCCTTCAAAGCTGGCAGCTATGTCTGGAAGGCTATGGTCCAAGGACATTTTGGCTGGTAAGAAACACGATCTTTGGAACCAATGTGAACATACAGCTCTTCTTAAAATTGAAGGTGTTTATGCTCAAGATGAAACCGAATTCTATTTAGGCAAGAGATGTGCTTATGTATACAAAGCAAAGAACATCACAGTGGCTCCTGCTGGCACACCTAACAAAACCAAAGCAATCTGGGAAAAAACTCAAGTCCGTGGAAAGTGGCAATTTCCGAAGCAACCTTCATGCTAAGGCCATTGGATATAAAATCCTTGTGATGTTGTATCCCTCAAGGATTTAAATGTATTGAAAAGTAAATGAATGAAAGTGTGGATTTTTAGAATTAAATAAATGCCTGTTTTATTCTTTCTCCAGTTGACACAAAGGTTTTCAAGTCCCTTCTTATGATTTCCATATAAGAGTGGAGTCCCTAGAGAAAGAGCAAATTCTCTAATTTTATACTATTACAAAGCAGGTGCTGTGTTTCACCAACCCAAACCAAACACTACATCGGCAAAGTAAAAAGAAAGAAACCCATAAACTTAGAAAAAGAAAAATAATATGAACATCATCTTTTTGTTCCTAATGCTCCAAAGTATTTTTGTGTGTGTACGAATCCATTAAAGGGGTTGGGTGCCTATTTTATTTCATTCCCAGGCCCTGGGAGTATCATTTTAACTATTAGAACAAAACTATACTATACATCTGAAAGTTGTTAAAATAGGAGAGATAGGGCCCCTATTAAGTTCCATCGAGTAATTCCGACTCATAGCGACCCTGTATAGAGTCCAGTGAGCAGCTTGTGGGTTTGAACTGCCGACACCTTGCGGCTCGCAGTTTATTGCTTATCCTACAGCAGCACACTAGCCATACAGATCTCAGCAAGTTCCACTCAGCAAGGCCACTACCAAGAAAGTCATGAGAAGCTAAACCAAAACTCGATTTCCCTAAAGGTAGCCCATAAACCACATATTAACAACAAATAGCAATACGGAATGCTACTTGTACACCAACTTCTTTGTACCGTAAAAAGATGGTCTTTAGGGTAAACCAAATCAGACGTTAAAAACAAAACACGGAGTGGCAGCAATAAGCTGTGGGCCCATCCCACAACGACATCGCCTGGAACTGTGAGCTACAATGAACCCTTCTCTGACCTCAGTCCAGTGATGGCTCCTTCTAAATTGCTTAAGGAAATCCTGTTTGTACTGCTCATTTATCCTTCGCTCCATCCTGTCACACGTTAGTTATTTTTTCAAACTTCAATTAAACAGTAAACTCCTATGGGCAGGCCCCGTGTCTCCTACTTCCCGCGTCTCCCCACACATTCTACGAACTGGAGCACCGAGGTGTTGCTGCTGGACAGTTTCAGCCAGTAAGCGAGCCTTTCCCTTTATTTAGTTTGCCCGGCCTGTAGGCATGGACTCGCAGAATCGCGTGGCAACCCCAGAAACCACCTGCCCCAACGTCTCTAGGTCCCATGCGAGACCCTCTGTCCACCGTGGACCTGGGCATCGAACTAGAGATTGAACCGCCCCCCGCGGAGGGATTCGGCGTCCACACTAGTGGACGCCCCATGTCTCAGTCCCGAGAGCCGGCGGCGCCCAGCTTGGCCTCACCCCCACCCATGCCCCACCGCGACCCTCACTTGTGCGTTTGCTGGTACAGCGGCTCCATGGCGCCGGCCTAGCCGGGTCCAGCTCTGGCTTTCCTAGAACACGTCCTCACAACCCCCCTTCCTGCTTCCGGTTTCCGGTCACAGGACCCTCCCATCCCCGCCTGCCAGGGCTGCCTGCATGGGCGCCTGATTGGCAGCGGGAACGAGAACGAGAAGAGAAACAAGAAAAGAGGCTGAGAGAGGAAGAATAAAGGTGATCAGAGTCTTAGTGTTAGATGGGAAACAAGGCGGTGTAGATTTGGAGAGAAGGTTGGCTTCAGGTTTGAGTCAAACATTGGCAAGGACAGCCGCGGAGTACTGACGTGAGGTCCTCAGAGCAAGGTTGGAGAGAAGAGGAGAGAAACTTCCGCTGTCCTGAAAGTTAAGTGAGGAAAGGCTCATCCTGGGCTTTCGCTTAAACACCTGCAGTCTTCGGTGTTAACTGGAATCTCTGGCGCAAACATCTCTTATATTGTTAAATGCCGTCGAGTCAGTTACGATTCATAACAACCCTGTGTAGGGTTTCTGAGAAGAGTTGGGCTTGAACCGCCAATCTTGCGGTTAGCAGTCCAGTGCTTGCCCGACACAGCCACACCAGTATTCCCTTGTCCGTCCCCCCTCTCCTTTTATCTACCCAATAAACTCACATTGAGTGAGTGATTACTATGTCATTGAATGAGTGATTACTATGTGTCATGTGTGCTGTGGAGGAAACCAGTTCTTCCTGCCCTCAGAGTTCGAGATCTAGGAAAGAAAACTATGTACGAAAACAATTCTATAGGTCGAAAGTCCAAAGAGATCCACAGAGATTGAACCAAGCTGGGGTCGAGCTCGGTGGGAGACTCGGCCTTCACCAAGGAGGCAGCATTTGAATCGGAACTTGAAGGATCTGGATGTGTTTTGCATCTGCATAGACCTAGCCCGCTTACGTTCTCCCTCCCAGGCTTATCTATAGTCCTTCTCAAGGGAGGAGATGTTCCTCTTCCTTTGACAAGTAGATGCTTCCATTTTCCTGTATCCTGAATCCCACCCAGTTGTGTGACTTAAGAGGCTGTCCGCCCACGTACATTTCTTTCCCTAGCATTAATTTTTCCATTTATTTTTAAATTTATTGACCACCTCCTATGTACCAGGCATAAACATAGATACATAATAGTTGTAAGGCACCAATGCTGTTATTCACAATGACATAGTTCTTCAAGACTTATTCGTATGGAACTTGTCACCTCAATTCTTAATGACATTTATTTAATACTTGTTATAGTATTACTCATGAGACCTCATCATTCTTTATGCTTCCCATGAATGCTTCTAGTGACACTAATGGGAAATCTTACATAGTGTATGCAGGAAACTGTGACTAGTTCACTATCCAGAATTTTCTAAGGATCCCTGGGGATTCAATGGGTTAAGCCTCAGGCAGCAAACCGAAATGTCGGTGACTTGAACCCACCAACCCCTCTGAGGGAGAAAGATGAAACTGTCTACTTCTGTGAAGATTTACAACCTCAGAAACTCTATGGAGCAATTGTATTCTGTCCTTTAGGTCACTAGGAGTCAATGAAGAGCAGCACGTATCTGTTTACCCAGAATTTTATAGTATAACTATAAAATAATTTCTTCCAACCATGCCTTCTTTTGAATTATTTAAGTCTTGATGCTATAGTCCTAGAAAACTATTTCTTTCTATCTTCCACATGCAACCAGTTTACAGAGAGTTGTTGTTGTTAAGTGCTGTGGAGTTGGTTCCGACCCATAGCGACCCTGTACAGGGTTTCCGAGGCTGTAAATCTTTACGGGAGCAGAAAGCCTCATCTTTCTTCTGCAAAACAGCTGACAGTTTCGAACTGCCAACCTTGAGGTTAGCAGCCTGATTCGTAACCACTATGTTACCAAAGCTCCAGTTACAGAGAGTTGTTGTTGTTGTTGTTGTTAAGTGCCGTTGAGTCGATTCCGACCCATAGCGACCCTGTACAGGGTTTCCGAGGCTGTAAATCTTTACGAGAGCAGAACACTTCATCTTTCTCCCGTGGAGCGGCTGGTAGTTTCGAACTTCTGGTCTTAAGGTTCGCAGCCCGATTTGTAACCACTACGCTACCAGAGTAGGAAGTGAATATTCAAGGGGCTTGTGGATGGAGCAAGAAGTGAAGACCCATTAATGCAAGGAACATGTGGCCCTCACTTGAAACAGTTGTAAAGCCAGTTGTCATTACAGAGTAATAGTCTAGAATAGAGAAGATAGGTATGGCCACTCCCAGGGGACTACCTAGCATGTAGTATGAAGCCCATGGAGGGGATGGAACACACCGGGTCAAGAATCCCACCAGCATCACCATCCCCACCCCATCCTTCTGGAGGCATGCTATGTCTGGAGGCAGTACTACAGTCAGAACACAGGCCGAGGAGACCAGTGGCATAGAGCCACACAAGCAGCTCAACCCTGTGGTCAGTGGTGGCCTGTTAGTAACCTAGAGTTCCGAACTCATCCTGTATCCATTGTGAAAGAGAGTGAGCCCAAATCACCAAAACTATACCATTCTGATAACTACAATGGAAATGCTGTGCTGGTCAGCAGAAGCAGTCTGCTTGCTTGCTAGGTTGCCCTGAACAGCCCCACAGATATGAGTCCTGAAGCTCTTCCTGGTCAACATTGAACGTGGGGTACAAGGTCAGAGAATACCCTGAAGTAGAAAAACAGACTGGATCTATCGTAGCCACTGAAGGAGGACTTAGAAAATTCCAAGATTAGCTCTCTAAAGTGTGGGACCCTCCCCATCGGAAGCTCTTGCCTAGATCTAAGGGCAATACTGTATGGAAGATTATAGATAGCCTCATGTCCTTTACTATAGCTTCCATTGAGAGGTGGAAACTAATTCCATATCCTTCTAATATGAGCTGACCTTAAGTGACTCACTTGACCAGTAGAATGCAGCAAAAGTGAGATTCAAGACTAAGTCATAAGAAGTTATGTAGCTTCCACCCAATGGAATCCTCACTCTGGAAGCCCTGAGTCCAATGACCTTAAGACCATTATGCTGGAGAGGCCACGTGTAGGTGTTCTGGTCAATCGTCCCAGCTGAGCCCAGTCTTCCAGCCATTCTTACCAAGGCAACAGACATGAATGAAGCCATTTTGTACCTTCCAAACTAGACTTCCCACTAGTTGAATGCCACCAACTGACCTTTGTAGACACAACATGAAACAGAAGAATCATCCAACAAAGCCCCTGCCTGGATTCCTGTCCCAATAAATCAAGAGATATAATAAAATAGATGTGTTAAAACCGGTGAATTTCAGGACAGTTGGGTATAATAGATATCCAGCTTCCAGGAATTCACTGTCTAATTGGGGCCACAGAACACAGGGCTTATGAAATGATAACAATGCAAGACAATATAATAAATTGTAAAAGCAATTATGCTGTATCAGAATGTAGGGAAGGAAGAGATCCCATTGAATTAGGATGATGAGGGAAGACTTTTCAGAAGATATGGGGTTTCAGCTGGACCTTGAGGTACAAGAAAGACAAAAGTGTATGGGGAGGCAGGCATAGGGTGTTCCGGCAAGCAGAGTGGTAAAGTTGAGATGATGTAGATAGGCCCAGGAGGCATCTGTGTAGTTCCTCTTGGTTAAAGCAGAGGGTTTCTACATTAAAGGAGATGGCCATGAAAAGTATTGGTCTCCATCCTGCAGACTGTGAGGAAGGTGTGGAGGGCTTTGAGTCTTGGGGAAAGGGAAGAAGTAGCATTTCAGTAAATCAGTGTAATGACTTGTACCCTCACCTCTTATTTGAACTTCAAGCGGTGCCTCCCAGTTCTAGATTTCAGGATTCAGCAAACCAATTCATAGTCTGTTTGTTCCCTTTGCAGTGTGTCTAATGTGGAATATCCTGTAGATTTCTCTCTCTGACCTAGAGACTTTTTTGGGTCTGCCCAACTTAATGAAATGTAATTCTTATCTTTGAAACCACATTCATCTGTAGTGTCACTCTGGTCATCCCAATCAGATTGAATAGGATAATTCTGTTCTAACAAAGCCAGTGCCTCCTACACTCTCCCTTCTCTGGTTGCTCCCCCACCCCAGTATATCTTCTAGTTCTGTTTCCTCTTGAACTCCGCTTGTCCCTATTATCTATCCCAACTAACCCAGTGCTCACACATGCCTTGTACAACTGACACCAGCTATGAACATGTCTCACTTCCTCTACTAAACTGTCTGAGCCTATCAAAAGAGCCTCACCATTTCTCAACCACAAACCTCCCATAAAGTCTTCCTGTTTCCTATCCCTTCCCTTTCTAATCATCCTCTTCAATGTTGCCAAAAAGATCTTTCTAAAACACAAACTCAATTCTATTTGATAGCTCCCTGGTGTTCACAAAACACAGTAATAAATCCTTATCTGGCCTTATCCTTGACTATGACCCCAACATGAATTGTGCAATTACAGTTCTCACAAAGGGACTGTGCCCTTCGCATCTGTTGTGCCCACTACCTCAAAGATCTTTCCCTCTACCTCAAACAGTCCTGATCAACTCACACTCTTTCTTCAAGTCTCAGCTCTGGCTCCACTTCCTTTAGGAAGTGGCTCATCACTGAGGCTGCGTTCTCCATGCTCCCTGGGCACCCGCTCTGTCTCAGCACTAGTCCCAGGTGTCCCTATTTTGTGTTCACCAGTCTGCTTCCCCTACCAGACAGTGAGCCGGCCGGAGGGCAGGGGCTGTGTCTTTCATCCCTGTATTTCCACAGCATCCGGCTCAGTGCCTGGTACAAGGTCAGTGAGTGTAATATATCTGTCACCTTGAAATGGATCCCATTTAATCAGCTCATTATTCTAAATATTCTACCTGATTGGCATTTTGTTGTTGTTGTTATTATGTGCCATTGAGTCGGTTCCGACCCATAGCGACCCTGTATAGGGTTTCCGAGGATGTAAATCTTTACGGGAGTAGAAAGCCTCATCTTTCTCCCGCGGAGCAGCTGGTAGTTTCGAACCGCTGACCTTAAGGTTCGCAGCCCGATTCGTAACCACTACGTGAGTGTAATATATCTGTCACCTTGAAATGGATCCCATTTAATCAGCTCATTATTCTAAATATTCTACCTGATTGGCATTTTAGAGGTCCAGAATTATTCAAAAGTTGACTTTTAGGCAACTATAAACTTCCAGCAGTAGGGAGGCCATTCTTGCTGAAAGAGTCATCGTTTAAAACTTGGTTTATTCTGTACTCATGACCACCTGGTGAGAGGCAGGACAGGCATCATTGTCCCAGTTTTCAAGGGAAGGCCATGGACTTCAGAGAAGTGAATGTGCTTGCCCAAGCTGACCAAGCTCATTAGCCGTAGAAGACCAGGCTGCGGCCACACACCTCCAAGTAGCCGTTGTGACATCCCGCCTTTCAACCCAAAGAGGAGGGCCTTGCCACAGATGAATAGGACACCGTTGAATCACTTCTGCATGGAGCAGCAAAAACAACCCTAGCCACATACACACACCCAAAGCCTGAGAAACACAATCGCACTGTCTCTTGGCTTGCTGTCTTTCAGTGTGAAATTGAACAGACAGAAAGGATGTTGTTTTTTAATTCAAAGACTGCCAAGGACTAAGAAAAACAAGCAGGTATGGGCCCCCCAGAACCCACCAGGTGAAGCGATGTTGCCCCGGGTGGTAAGGGAGGTGGGTCTCCAAAGAAGCTGCCCTCCACGAAGAGTCCATCAGCAAATTGTCTCATACAGTCATAGCAGCCAGGAGCAAGGCGAGGGGGAGAGGGTTTTGTCCAAGGAAAGCCAGTGTATTGTAAACAGGATAAAAGGGTTTGGAAAGCCCCACTTATCATTGACTAATGTGTCCCCAGGTCATCGGGGAGCTGGACTCCCTCCAGCAGCCCTGAGTGAGGGAAAGAGAATTCCTGATTAACCTCATCACCTGTGAGTGGGGGGCCAGGGCAAAGGTCTGACTTTTTCACTTGCTAAGTGATTCCCATGGTCCTTAGGGGCTCACAGGGTTCAGCACAGGTTGGAGAACACCCTCTAAGACCCTTGCTTTTTGGGGCCACATGGAGCAGGGTGTATGTGTCGGGGACCATCTGTGGGAAGGCAGAGGTGGCTTGAAGTGGGGTAGTGTAGGGGGCAGACAGTGACCTCCTGGTCATAACAGCCCTGCAGAAGACGGAGGCAGTATGTCAGCATATCAAGCCATGGTTTGGCTTAGTTTAGACCTGAAGGACTGACTGAGGGAATCTATCTCTCTGCACTCTTAGTTTTCTTATTGATTCCTTATTGATGTCTAACTTTGCAGATGAGAGGCTCAGAGATGTTAGGTAACAGACTCAACATCACACAACTCATCAGTGGCCAACTAAGACCTGAGTTTAGCTCACTGACTCTCACCCTGGGCTTGCAAGGACCAGCGGTACCAGATCAGTATCTAAGCATGAAGACCTCTGAGTATTGCTTGAACCACGTGAATGCTGCTTTCCTCTGACTGCACTTCACCCCTCCAGGGCACCCTTCTTGGCTAGCTGTTTTCTTCTTTGGGACCTCCATGCTTCTAGACCATTAAGACATGGGGTTATAGGAAGAGTTCAGGATTTGGATTCAGAAAGCCTGTGTTTGAATCTCCAGTTTGGCCCCTTTGGATAAATAATTTCATTCCTCTGAGCCTCAATTCTTAATAAGATGGGGAAAAGAATGCCTGTTCTACTTAATTTCACTGGGTTGCAGGAGGATTAAATGGAAAGGGAGAACAAAAGACGTTTTTATATGACACAGTGCATGCTGTGAGTCAGAATCGACTTCACGGCACTGGACTATTTGGTTCCTTGGTGATTGTCACGAGAGCTCTTGAATAAGACTTTCTTGCCTCCAGTTTCCCCCTTTCAGCACCTGTCTCTCCAGGTACTTTGCCTTCAGATTCATCTGCCTAGAATAGAATACATTTTAGTCACGTACTCAAAAACCATCAGTGGGTCCCTGCTAAATGCTTCCTCAGTCTGGAACTTCACCTTCCCTGGACTGGCCAACCTGTCACTCCCAAACCTGGACCCCTTGCTTCCCTGCCTAACTATGGACTTTAGTCATGATCCTACTGGCAACATAAGTACAGTGTATGTTACACCTGTGCTGGCTTCGTGAACTGATGTGTCCTCTTTTCTAAGCCAGCTCAGTTCCTCCTCCATCAGCCTTCCTGACCCTCTAACCTGTTGCAGTCCTTTCTTGTTGTCATTGTTCTCTGACCCTCCGCATTTACCGCCTGACTTTCCGTGTCAATTCATTTCCAGGTTAGATCATAAGCTTCTTGAGGACAAAGATCTGCTTTTAATAAGCATTCTCACCTAGTCAGGGCTAAAGAGGCAGGGGGTTGAGAGGACGGATGTCCTTAGGAATAAGCCCATTTACACATTGAGAGAGAATACCTTCTGTTATTCCACCATATCCCAGCCACGTGAATGGTGGCACTTTGAGGATCTGGTATACATACTGACCTGAGCTTTGGCAGGCCAGTGTGGAAGGGGGAGGCTGTTTTTGCCAGGTGGCAACTTTATGGATCTGTCAAAGAGTGCCAAGCTAGCAGTCTATAATCCCATAGGCTTTGCCCTGAACACACAGGGGACCCTGGGTCATACCATTCATCTCCATAATTCACTGAGTTATCCAGGTTTCAGGTGGGGAGTATGAGACAGAAGGTTGAGTATTCCCTTCCATGTTCTTTATGACCAATGAACTGTCACACCCCTTCCCCAATCAGCTGGCTCATTTTCTCACAGGGAGGTTGAAGTTCAGAGATGGGACACGACTTGCCCATTTCACACAGAATTTAAAGCCCACCTGAGTTCAGTCTGGTGCTCATCTCCCTTCCACATGCTGCCTCTTGGTGATACACATAGCAGCAGGTGAGGTCCTGCAGACAGAAGGGTTCTAGAAACGCAGGTCTGGGAACCAGAGCTCAGGAATCACTCCTGCATCCAGATTGTTTTCAACCACCAAGACTGAAATGACTCCAAAAATGAATCTCTATGTCCCTCTCCAAGGTCCTCATGTCTGATGTGCCTTGGTGTACCCCCAAATCTTCACTGCTGTCCCCATGGCCACATTATCTAGAACTACACCCTATAACATGGTAGTCACTAATCACATGTGGCTATCAAGTGTGGTGAGTGCAGATTGAGACATGTTATCTGTGTAAAGGAAGACCGTAGAAGAATTGATGCTTTTGAGTTATGGTGTTGGAGGAGAATACTGAAAGTGCCATGGGCTACCAAAAGAACCAACAGATCTGTGTTGGAAGAAGTGCAGCCAGAGTGTTCCTTGGAGGCCAGGACGGCCAAACTTCGTCTCTCATACTTCGGACATATTGTCAGGAGGGACCAGTCGCTGGAGAAAGATATCATGTTTGGTAAGGTGGAGGGTCAGAGAAAAAGAGGAAGACCCCTAGCGAGATGGATTGGCAAAGTGGCAGCATCAATGGGCTCAAGTGTGACAACCATAGTGAGGTTGGCCCAGGACTGGGCAGTGTTTTCGTTCTGTTGTACATAGGGTCGCTATGAGTCGGTACCATCTCGATGGCACCTAACAACAACAACAATCTGTGTAAAATAAGACACCAGCTTTCAAAGATGTAGCACATAAAAATCCCATGAAATAGCTTAGTAATACTTTTTATGCTCATTGATGTTAGAACAATAATATTTTCAATATCTTAAGCTAAATAAAAATATTATAAAAATTAATTTCACCAGTATTTTTTCCTGTTTTCTACTGTGCCTATGTGACTTATGTTTGTGGCTTGCATTGTATTTCTATTGAATAACACGGGTCTTCGCTACAAGACTGTAACTCCCTTAAGGGCAGAGAGACCTGCCTTAGATGGTACCTCCCCACCCAACTCACCCCTTCCCAGCCCTAAGAGCCCAAGACCTGCACACACTGATGCACGAATTGGGTACCAGTTCTCTAGATTGAACAGCCCCACACTGTATGAGCTCTAAGTCCCCTAGGGTCCAAACAGCCTTGGAGTGAGGAATAATGGTAATCAAGGCAGGCTTTCTGTTGACGCAAACCAGGCTTTGGGACCAGGACTAGGATTAGGTCTAGGGCATTACTCTCAAGGTGATGCAGGTACTGACCCTATGGCACCCTGCCTGCCTCACCCTAGTCCCAGCCCTTTTAGGCTTCAACATGGTGGCTCCAGTGCAACACAGGTAGCAGTCACATCTCTGAAGTGATCATGGGTAGTCCTAATAGTCCTCAACTTCAGAAACAAAATCCCCACTTAACACCCAACCCAGTGGCCTGTGCAGCTTCCCTTATTACACGCAGCCCAAAATAAGCCAGCTCTAGCTCCTGGCTTTCAGAGCTCGGGTACCCAGGGCCTCCTCCTCCCTCGCCTTACTTTCAGAGCTTCCAGGAGACAAGCTGCATTAATGGCGATCACTTTGCAGCTTTGAAAGGGAAGCGCCCGGGAGGCATGGGGGAGAGGAGCCCTCTGAGGAGAGGACAGACGGCAGGCATCCCTCAGAGGACTCCATCCGCTGCAGGCCATGGGGCCAACGTGTCCCAACACTGACAGGCTTCATGCACAAGCCAGACCTCACAGAGTGAAGGGGCACATGAGGAGGGGGCACTGGAGGCTCTACAACAGGGTCGGGGGCTCATCCATCAAGAACCGTCAAACAGCAGGGCCATAGGCCTGCCCCAACATTTGGCTTTTTAAAGGGGCCTTCTGCAGCTCCCCCACCCCCAAACTCTTAGCCTCCTGGAATCAGGCACATTCCATTGGTGGGGGATTAGGGGATCGGCAACCCAGGATGAGTTAGCCCCAACCCTGTTCACCCAAAGATCCAGGACTGAACTCCCCTACCCCACCCCCCAACTGGAGCTGTGGTTAAGGGGCCCAAGGCAAAATAGAAATTGGTGGGGCCTCTGTCTGCCCCTGCTTTTAAGAAAATAACACACAGTTTGAGAGGCAATCTTGATTTAAAAAAAATTTTTTTTTTCAATCAAGGGGCTGAGTTGCAGTGGGATCTGCAAGGCCAAAAGCTGGGACTGGAGAGTCCAGATAGAAGTGAAGGAGCAGCGGACCTCCCCACCAAGCTCAGCACCTGCGCCTGGCCCACCTTCTGCAGCACTGAGGCAGGTGCCCTGAGAGCTCACTGCCAAGGCCAACCCTGTGCTTCCAGGTGGGTCAGAAGTATGACCTTCCCTCCTCTCCTTCCCTCCAAGGGGAGCCAAACTGGAGGCCTCCAGGCCAAGGAACAACACTCAGCCTTTGCAGTTACTCACTGAGGCATGAGAAAGACTGTGTTGGAATTAGGGCTCTGTTCCTGCTGTCTGTGTGATTTCTGAATTCTCTGAGCCCCTGGTTCCTTAATGGATATATATATGTTCCTAGTACATTCCTGGTGCAGTCAGAATCCATCTGTTCTTGCTATCACAGAGACCTGGGTTCACCCAGTGACTGATTGTACATCCTTGAGCAACTTACCTGACTTTTTTGACTACCATTTCCTTATAAGATTTGTGTGAGGATTCAAAAAATCATGAATTTGGAAGTAACATACGTGTATAGTGGTTGCTCTCCATCCAGTCCCTGAAGAAGGCCATCATGCTTGGTAAAGTGGAGGGTCAGTGAAAAAGAGGAAGACCTCCAACGAGATAGATTGGCAGAGTGACAGCAGCGATGGGCTTAAGCTTAACAATGATTGTGAGGATGACACTGGACTACTGAACAGTGTTTTGTTCTGTCCTACATAAGGTCGATATGAGTGGGAACCAACTCAATGACACCTAACAACCACAACGTCATCAGCTGGAACTCTTCCTTCTTTGTCCTGCCTTCCTACTTCCCTTGGTATCTTCACTACTTTGTCCTGGTCACTCTAATGGGCCTACCTGAACTGTGTAACTGTGCCATAGTGACATGCTGAGCCTCTAAATACCTCACACACATAGGGTGCCATGCTATGCTTTTGTTTGTGTGTCTTTGGGAAGCAAGACTTCATAGTAGTCAAGAGTATCAACCCTGCAGCCTGGATTCAAATTCTGCCTCTGCTTCTGATTGGGCAACCATAGGCAAGGTGCTGCACCTCTCTGTGTCTCAACATCCTCATCTGTAAAATGGGCATAATAATGGCAGCCTCCTTATAGGGTTGTTGTGAAGTTTAAATAAGTCAATATTTATAAAAGACACAGCATACATGCTATAGGAGTGTTTTGTTAATTAAGTGCATTCACAACCTTCTCCACTCAGAGGTGGTCATCTGTCTGTCTGCTGGCCTCAGTTAAGGTCTTCTGTAGGTCCTGTCTTGTTAGCTCAGGCAAGTCCTTTGGGACCCTATATCTACTTTCTTATGGGAGAGGCAAGGGAGCCAAACTCCAAAAGAGGCCAGGGGAAGGTCTCCCACCCCACACCCATCAGCACTGGTCCCATGACTCCTTCCCAGGGCCAACTCTGGGGGCTGGGGAACTGGGCTGGGCTGGGGGAGCTGCTTCTCACTGCTCCTCACTGCTCCGGAAGAGGATGACAAGCAGAGAACACATTTGTAACCACCCAACGGTCAACACAAAGGTGGCTGAAGGAGGAGCTTCCTCTCCAGAAGGAAGGGAGAAGGTCAGCGGTCCACATCCGGCCCTGCCCGTTCCTCTCAGATGCTGTGGAAAGATGTCCTGGCCACATCATCAGTGCTGGGCGGGCCTTTCCTTCACACTGGGGCCGGTCTCTTGGAGGTCTGTAGGGCTGGGCACACACAGCGTACACAAGTCCCCTCCCCTCTGACGCATATGCACAGGGTCAAGGGGCAGCAGGAAGAAGCAACCAATGATGGATTTGACTGTTTGCTCATCACTCCACTGAGCTATCCCCTATTGGTAGTGGGATGTAGGGGGTCATGGCGTTACTGTCAGAGTCCATGGCCCAGGAGATCAAGGTCATGGGCCAGTTCTGGGATAGGCATGGATTTCCCTCTCTTCCATAGCCACAAACACCACCCTGCACTCAGACTTGTTCTCTTACACATGTACCACAAAAGGGATCAGCTTATGACTCAGCAGAAGAAACTGTGTCTGCTTCCTGTTGTTCACTCTTGTTGTGAGTGGGGTATTCCAAGCATCGTCTTTACAGGGGACCTCTGGATTTCATTTTACCAGGGCCACAGTTGTTTCCCTTTATTTGATGAAGAAACAGAGGCCCTGAACACGTAGAGACTGCTTCCGAGATCTCAGATTGAGCAGAGATGGTTCTTCATGGTAAGGGGTGGGTGGGAGCTCCAACTCTGTGTGTTGGGAGGTACAGATCCAGGAAAGGGTCCCCAAGGAAACAGGAGTTCTATAGGAGACCATGGGCAAGAGAACGCTTTCTGAGATCTTTGGGGAAAGGTCCCAGTTTTCCTGTCAGCTCCAGGCAGAATTCAGGCCTGTGTTTGTGTGAAGGCTTCATGCAGGTCTCTCGTGTTGGGGATTTGATGCCTCTGACCTGGATTGAGGATCAAATGAGGCCTAAAATGAGTCTCTGCATACCACCTCATCAGAGCAGATACCATGCTGGGGTAGATGGTGGGGAGCGATGGTAAGTTTCTCCATCCATCTAACCATCTGTTGCACGCCCATGATAGGCCAACTTGACATTGAGTGATGGAGATCCAGAGATGAGGAAGATGTGGTCCCTACCTTCCAGGAGTTCAATTGTGATGCAGACTCTAGGAGGTCTACCTGAAATGGCTTAAGTAAGAAAGGAAGTGTATTCTCTCACATAACAAGGAGGCCAAAGATAGGGAGGCTCCCAGATTGGTCAATTGTCACTCAATGACAAAATAGAAAACTCAGAGTTGTTTTTTTTTTTAACCTTCCCACTTGACCATCATCCAAGTGCCTGCCTCATGGTGTCAAAGTGGCTGTCGAGTATCTGGATGTTGCAGGCCAATACAATAATAATAATAATAATTATAAAACCCCAAAACAATAAGAGGAAGAGTTTCTTCTTTGTGCCCTTTTTAAGAGAGAGGAGACCTTCCCTATAAATCCACAACAGAACTTCTCCTCTGAGCTGTCACTGTGTATCATTTGTCACCTGTTCATGCTGAAATTAATCTCTCAAAAGGGAAAAGAAGTGACCACACTTGGCTTCAGTGATTCAGGTTTTAACCCTGAGCGGTGGTTGGAGATTCCTTCCCTAAGGCAAGAAGGCTTTCAAAATTGGTGTTCACTCTATCAAGAAGGGGAAATTGGTTATTGGGCTGGCAACCAAAGGGTCTGTTATTGAGGAACAGCCAGCCAGATGAGGAACCCGTGTACCCTGCGCTTCTTCTCCCACCCCAATAGCAGCACGGTAAACTTGTCTCTGGCTTTCTCAGCCCTCTGCTCTCTGCCTGTTTATTTTTCCTTCTAGACTGACTGCTTGACCACAAACTGCCCCTTGTTTGTTGTTAAAACATACTTCCTGCCACAGTGTCCTCGCTCCCTATCTTACACACACACACACACACACACACTGACTGAATGCCTCTGAAGCCCACGTCTATTATATGGAGCAATTACTTTTCCCAGTGCTTTGTCTATTGCACTCCCCACATCCACTTCTGACAAGGCGGGTACAAGTAGGCGTCTATGAGCCTGCAATTCTTCACGAACAAGTTACACCCAAAGTCTGATCTTGAGCTACACCTAAATCCATGTGCCACATGTGGCCTGACAAGAAGGAAGATACTTATAAGGACAGTGTTCTGAGAGAGAGGCTGCTTACCTGGCTGGGTCCATAGTAGGCATCAGAAAACATCTCACCTGGTACAAATCATCCTCTAGCTAGCCCGGATACAGTCCACAGCAGCCAGACATTATAGTCGGAACCAAGGGATTTGCTGCACATGACTCAGCCCTCACTAGTTTGACTTAAGCATAAAGAGACAGTATAACTAGGTACAGCTGACCCTTGAACAACATGGATTTGAACTGCACGGGTCCATTTATATTTGGATTAAAAACAAAACCAAACCCCGTGTGATGTTAATCATCTCTGCCTGAGCAGTTTATCTCTCCAGTAAACGGAGAATCCCAATTAAAGAGATCTCTCACAGCTTTTGTGTATTTTCCATCATGTTTAATGCAATACCGTAAATCTTGAATGACACCTTGGGACCCACAAGAAAGCCACCAGTGCCTCTGTAAGTGCTCTCACGAAGCAGAGGTAAAAATGTACGCTGCATTCCAAGAAAAGGTGAATTGCTTGGTATGTACCATTGAATGAGGTCTGCAGCTGTGGTTGCCTGCCATTCAAGATAAATGACTCCAGTGGAAAAGTCACTGTAAATAAAGGAAAGGAAATTTGGGAAGCCATCTCTGCACCTATGCCCAAAAAATCCAAACCAAACCCACGATTCTGATTTACAGTGACCCTGTATAGGGTTTCCAAGATGGTAAATCTAGATGGGAACAGACAGCCTCATCTTTCACCCTTGGAGCCACTGGTGGGTTTGAACCATCAACTTTGTGGTTAGCTGTCCAGTGGTTATGTATAACACCACCAGACCTCCTTACAGTTACACCAGGAGGTGCAAAAATCATGCACTTTTTGCATAATACCTTTTTATCTCATATTGAAAATGCAGTTTTTATGTGGGGGCAATATATAATACATGTTGTTAAGTACTGTCAAGTTGGTTCCAACTAATAGCGATCCTGTATAGAGTTTCTGAGGAGCAGCTGGTAGGTTTGAACCGCCAACCTTACAGTTCAAGCTGACCTTGTGGTGCAGTGCTTTGTGCTACAGCGCCACATTAGAACTCCATATAATACATAGAACATACATGTTGTTAAGTGCTGTAGAGTTGGTTCCAACTCATAGTGACCCTGTATAGGGTTTCTAAGAAGCAGCTGGTAGGTTTGAACAGCCAATCTTGTGGTTAACAGTGGAGTGCTGATCCTGCAGTGCCACACCAGGACTCCATATAATACATTGTTGTCGTTGTTAAGGGCCATCGATATAACGTACTAAATATGTGTTAATTGACTATTTATGTTATGGGTAAAGTTTCCCGTCAGTAGAAGACTACTAATAAAGTTTGATAGAATCAAAAGTTATTCATGGAAGCAAAGATTTCGTTTTGAAGAGTAAAGTGTGCCTGAAGCAAGCCATGGTATTTTCAATAACCTCATAAACATACACAGGTTGGCCAATGAGTAAGGAAGACTGCAGATGAATCTGTTCATTTGAATTATGATGTTGACAGACAATATTGAAAGTACAATAGACTGCCAGAAAAACAAAGTAATCTGTCTTGGAAGAAGTACAGACAGAATGCTCCTTAGAAGGGGACGAGACCTATTCTTATGTATTTTGAACATGTTAGTGGGGACCAGATCCTGGAGAAGGACATCATGTTTGGTAAAGTGAAGGATCAATGACAAAGAGGAAGACCCCGCAATGAGATGGACTGCTACAGTGGCCTCAAATATAACAATTGTGAGGTTGGCATAGGACCAGGTAGTGTTTCATTCTGTTGTGTACTGGGTTACTGTGAGTAATGGACCATTAACAATCACAACAGAACAGTTCTTGTCACATAGCCATTGATAAGTAAATATTACATCAATGAATAATAAATGTTGCTTTGTAAAAAAAAAAAGTTATATATGGATTTTCAACTATGTAGGGGGTTAGTGGCCCTCGCCTCTGTGTTGTTCAACGGTCAGTTGTATATTCCTTGGGATTCTGCTGTTATCTTCTTCCTTTCCTTCCATAAAAAGTCCAAAGAACCTTCCCATGGCAGTTGCATTTGTTTCCTGGGGCTGTTGTAACAAAGTTCCACCAAGGAGATGTCTTTAAACAACCTAGATTTATGGTCTCCAAGTTCTGGAGACTGGGAATCTGCATTCAGAGTGGTGGCAGGACGCTGTTTCCTCCAAAGGCTTTAGGGAAAGATTCTTGTTACTCAGCTTCTTGTAGCCCTAGACATCTCTTGCTGGGCAGATACAGTCACAGGACCATCTTTCTTTTTAATGTTTTATTGTGAATTATGTAATAGTTTACATGGGAGAACATTATGACCATCTTTCCTACGTCTGTCTCTGTTATAAAGACGCCACTGTGATTGGTACTTTGGTCGCCAAACCACAGTGGTTAAGCATTGAGCTGCTGACTGAAAGGTTGGTGGTTTGAACCCACCAACCACAGGAGAAAGATAGGGCGGTCTGCTTGTGTAAAGATTATAGCCTTGGAAACCCCGTGGGGGAAGTTCTACCAGGGTATGTCGGAGTTGAAATTGAGCCAATAGCACCTGACAACACATCTTGAAACCAGGTCAGGTTCACAGGTACCATATCCTTGATTCATATCCTTTTGAGAACTGCAATTTAATCCATAACAACAGTCTATTGCATTGTTCACTGTGTAATCAGGTCCCGGCAGACCTTCTGTATCTCCCCTTTGCTACCTTAACTCCAACCACGCTTGTCTTCCTGTTGCTCCTGAAATGAGGCAGGCTTGAGCTTCTACTTCAGGGTCTCCACACTTGGAGTTTTAGGAAAGAAGCCTATGTAGATGATCCCTTTCCACCTTTATTTTATTCTCTTCATTGCAAATAACTGATCAGAAAACATTTTGATTCATTTCTTTAGTATCTACCTCTCCCCATGAGAATATAAGCCTCAGGAGACCAGACATTAGACTGTCTTGGTTCCCACTCCATCCTTTGGGTCCAGAGCACAGGGCTTGGCCTATAGATGGTGTTCGATGAGTGACTAATATCTCCAGCTCAGACCACTTTCTAGAATTAGTAATAATAATAACAAAAAGGTACACAACACAATTTTCTGGGAAAGTGCCTGGCAGAGATTAGCTAGAAATTCTAATCACTCCACCCTATCATGTCCTGCAGGCTTGACTGACAGTAGATAAGACTAGTAAATACTTCCCCTTATTATTTACCATCCTCATTCTCTCATAGCTATTGCTCTTTCAGAGGGCTGGAGAGGCAGAAAAAGGCAGCAGGAGGCTGGGAAGGAAACACTTCAAAATAAGACGATGACCATGGGCTCTCTGTGTTCCCGGCTCTGTGCTATGTGTATAATATACAGATAGATCGCTGTAACCATTTCACAAATGAGGATGCTGAACCCCATGGAAGGTGAAACACTTGTTCAAGGTTCTTTGAAACTATTACAATTGTACATTTGTCATCACTATTATTAAGATTTCAGTCATTAGCATTTTGTAACTTTTTCTGTGTACATTTGTGATATTCTGAACTTATTACCTAGAGCACTTGGAAAGCAACATAGTGAGAGTGGGAAGATGGAAAAAGAGCTCTGGATTGGGAGCCAGACAGCTCTGTGTTCAAACCCTAGAGCTGCCATTTGCCTACCTGGATAGACTCCTAATGTTTCTGAGCCTCAGTTCCCACATCTGTAAAATGGGGCTGATAACATCTGAGTCATGAGGTTATGGTGAGTGTGAAATAACAGGTTTGAAAGCAATTGGCAAAAGTAAATGTTTAATATGTATCCATTTCCTTCCTGAGGAGGAACAACAGGGAGTCATTACTTAGTGAATCATCTCCACCCCACCCCTGTCCTGGATCCAAAATGGGTTGGTTGTATCACAGTGGACAGGGAATGGGACTGGGTGGCCAGAGAAAGAGGAACTAAAGGTTCTTTGGTTTTAAAGTTCTCCCAGCTGAGCATGTCCCATCTTTCCCTGTTTCTCCATCTCCCAAGGGTAGGGACCTTGCCAGCCACTTCTATGGAACACCTGTCCCAATGCACATCCCGGTTGAACCTTCAAGCCCATCTCAGGAACAGACGGTTAGCACCACCTCACACAGCTCACAGCCTTGGACCTGCTTCCTGTATCACCTCTGAGTCCTGGTCATTCTCCTCTCCCGCCATTCTCCGCTTTGCCCATCTCGCTCTAAACGCCTGTTTCTTTTTGCATGGATCATCGTTAGAACCTTTTCTCTGGTGAAGCTGCTGCTGACTGTGACGTTTGGACCAGTTTACAGTGTGGACACAGGGAGCAAGCAGCCTTTTGCTCAGGCAGTGAAACAAGAAGTCCAAGAGTCTCCATGATATTTCACTGCTGAGAAAAATCAGCAAAGGGAGATACATCCAGATCCTGCACAAAGAAAGACATCCATCAAGCCAGCAGGCCATTTTACCACCAAGTGTCTCAATCTACTGAGAGCCCATGGACTCTCTGGTTCAAAATGCTGGCTCATGGTGACCCTAAAGTTCTGTTTATGACAGTTGTGGGAGCACTCTGTTAGGTTCTTGATGTCTGGGCCCTGGTGAGGGTCTAGGTATGGATGAGCCCGTGATTGCAGGTGTCAGCAGCATGAAGTGATGGTGGCCCTGGCTTTCTAGGTGAAAGTCTGGCTGGTGGTAACCTCTAGTTCTAGACATCAGAACCCCTGAAGATAGTGGCTATTGATTTCAATGTCATCTGGGTTTTGATGACCCTGTGGCACTGACAATGGAGGCCCTGTAGTTCCAGGTACTGATGGACTCTGGTTCTAGGTGACCATGAGCCTGTGGAATCAGTCAGAGGAGAAGGAAGAGGAGCTAAGTTAAGTCAGACTCTGCCCCGTGTTCTATGTCTGTGACTTTCCCAGCACCAAGCACTCAACAGTACTATGCTTTTCTTCCTTGTTCTGTCTAGAGACCTCCTCTGAACACACCAGGCCAGGCTGTAGGTTTTCTGTAGATCTGTCAGACTATGATCAGAATCATAATCTCTAGTGTTTTAACTGAAGCTGCAAAGCCCTAGTGAAACCCAAGTATATGGGTCCAGGGCAGCTCCCCTTAGACCTGGGACCCTGATGGGAGGTATCCAGCCCTAGTGTCTTTGGGGCCAATGCTACATGTCTCTCCCCACCACTAGATGCTTGAATCTAGTAGGAGTAGGGGATAGAAAGTGACTAGGGCTGCTTTGCAGTGGGAAGGGACTTTGCACACAGTCTGGGATGGGGGGGACAAAGGCAGGACTTTCTCTTGACAGAGGCTGTGTTGGCGCCTCCCAGGTCTAATATGTTCATCAGGCTTGAGTCTTTCCTGCTCCCAGCAGCAGCCACCTCTACTTCCCACCAGCTGTTCTCTCCCCTGAAGCCCTGCCCAATACCAGGCCCCCTTCCCTTCCAGCCCAGGCCAAATCTCACCCTGACTCACTCCCTGTCCTGGATCATCAGGCACAAGCAGCTGGACCAGGGTTCTCTCCAGCAGCTCGTGGCTTCAAACAAAGCAGCTTATTCTTGGAGTAGCAGAAGAATCTCACTCCACCAACTATTTACCAGCCGTGTAACCTTGGGAATGTTGTGTTACAAAATGGATATAATGGGACCGACCAGGAAAAGTGGCAGCGAGGATTGAATAAGTCAAAGATAGCTATTAAGATAATGGCATCTAGGCAGCATACAACCTTCGGAACCCCTGCAAAACAGGGTAACAATAGCATTCACCCCAGGTGTTTGTTGCAAGACTGAATATAGATAAGGGTGCCATGTATGGAGCACTGAGATGGGCTCAAAGCATTTAATGTACATCATCCTGTTTAATCCTCACACCAGCCTACAAGGTAGGGACAGCTGTTTTCATCCCTCACCTCACAAAGATGGCACTATGGCATGTGTTGTTGTGTTGTTATGTGCCGTGGAGTCGGTTCCGACCCATAGCGACCCTGAACAGGGTTTCCGAGGCTGTAAATCTTTATGGGAGCAGAACGCCTCATCTTTCTCCCGCGGAACAGCTAGTAGTTTCGAACTGCTGACCTTGAGGTTCACAGCCCGATTCGTAACCACTACACTACCAGAGCTCCTTGGCACTATGGCATAGAGAAGTTAAATTTCTGGTAGCAAAAATGGAGCCTCCCTTGGGTTGTTTAATTCCTGAGTGTTTTTGTGTAGATCCTCCCACTCCCTCACCCCCCCCCCAAAAAAAACAGAGGGAATGGAAGCAAATACTGTTGAATAATGAGGCTCAGAGGAGATTGTAATCATTGCAATGAAACGATGGTGTAAAGCTGATGTTCTCCCATGTAAACTATCACTAGGTTCACAATGAAAAAAAAAATGGAGCCTCTAGGATTAGATTAAGGAACCTGGATGGCACAAATGGATACGTGTTTATATGCTAATCAAAAGGTTGGCAGCAGTTTGAAGGAACCTAGGAGCTCTGGTAGCGCAGTGGTTACGAATTGGGCTGCGAACTGCAAGGTCAGCAGTACAAAATTACCATCTGTTCCGCGGGAGAAAGATGAGGATTTCTGCTCCCATAAAGATTTACAGCCTCAGAAGCCTGGTACAGGGTCACTATGAGTCAGAACTGACTTCACGGCACATAGCCACCACAGCAGCTCCACAGTAGAAGGACTTGGTGATCTGCTTTTATAAGGTTATAGCCCAGAAAACCCATGGGACAGTTCTACTCTATCACTTGGGCTCACTATGAGTCAGAATTTACCTGATGACACCGAACAACAGCCCAGCAGTGTTCAAGCCCCCATCTTTAAGCCCTGGGCTATGGCTACCCTGGACTGAGTTACTTGTAAGGGAGAGATCTGTCTATGCACAAGTTACTTATTATAAGTCATTGTTGGGGCAGGGGTGGGGGATCCCAGCCAGCAGCCTCTGTACTGACCGGTGGCTGAACCTAGGCTGGGCTCCCTGCCCTGGAAGCAGGACCATGCCTGGGGACCGATGGCCTCATGTCCTCTCAACGCAGCCCCAAGGGAGCCAAAGGCCACCTCCTTGTGGGCTCTGCTGAGGTTCGGACAGGGGCTGCGCGGAGGGCAATGGGATTCAGCAGGTCCAGGCAGGTCTGCTCTGCCGAGGCCAGGCCGCTCCCCGGGTGGCTGGGGCACCCCGAGCGGGCAGGCGAGCACGTCCCAGGCGCAGGCCCCTGCCCGGGAGGCTCGGCTAATGACCCCTCGCATTCCGGCCTGCATGGGCCGGGGAATTGGCTGAGGGCAGGCCCATTAGCTGGAATTCTCCCAATGCTCACACATCAGAGCGGAGGGGGAGAAGTGAAAAGTTGAAAAAGAGCTAATTATCGCTTTTATCAGAGCGGGTGGGTTGATGGGTCCTGCCGGAGGGCAGCTAGGACTGCATTAAAGATTAAACGCCAGGTGGGGGGAGCGGGGCTTGTCATTCCACAGGAGGGAGGCCAGTAGGCTGCCCCGTGGAGGCCGGGTGGCAGGCGGCAGCCTTAGATCTGTCAGCCGAGTCCTCTGTCCCAGCGCCCACCACGGCCACATTCCACCAAGGGACCCCCGCGGCGCCCAGCACTTCCGCCACTGTGGGGAGGGCAGTGGGGTCCATGTCGGCTCCCTCAAGGGATGAAGGGTCGGGGCAAGCCTAATTATCCAATTGGTAGGTTTTCCTGGCACCTGTCTTAGGAGGACTTAAATGTCACCTGCAGGTCACCCAGTGACCTTATGAGCAGAACCTACAAGGAAATGTATGAGACTTGGCAAAGACCAGAGGTCAGGGAGTCTGGTCCCATGTACTATAGAACAGGGTCCAGACATGGAAGGGACTTTGCCAGTCCAACTGCTGTGCAGCTTGTCTTTTAATAAGTCCCTTGAGAATGGGGACTGCATTTTCAATTCTCCTCTTTACACCTAATGTGTTCAGGTTACAGGCCTGGGTGGCACCTCAGAAGGCACATTAGGCAGTCTACAAATTGTGGGAGCTAATTCATTGGTCATGAAGAATGGGTGAAGGTGAGTGTCATGATTTTGAGTTATCCAGACAAATCAGGAGTCCTGATGAGGCACTGTAGGGTACTCACTGGACTAATAACTAGAAGACTGGTTGTTTAAATCCACCAGTCGCTCCCCAGAAACCCTCTACAGGAGCACTATGAGTTGGAACTAACCATAGCAGCATTTAACAACAAGACAAACCAAGACTTTGTGGGATTTAGGGGGCTTGGTGGCACTGGAAGACTGATGGTAGGCAGGTGGGGTTAAGGCAGCCTAGTCCTCATTGTTTTTATCTTGACAAAGATGTCTGCCAAGGTATTAATACCATAGAGACATTAGAAGCATGTTATAGCCACTGTCTGTCCCCTATGGTCCTTGTCTGGACAGCTTGGCTCTTCTCAGGATCTGCCTTTGCCCAGGGAGATGAATTGGACACATGGGAAAGGACTGCCCAACTAGAATCTGAGTCCCTGCCTGCTCCAAACCTACTTCTTTCTCTTACCACCTATTTTAGCAACCTCTTCGCCAGCCACTAGACTTCTGAGCCCTTCTACTTTGCTTTCTTCACACTTCCTACATCAGCTCAGAACTTGATGGCTCTTTTCACCAATCCCCATGCTGAGGAGATCCCATCAAGGACATATAGACAATGGCTTGCTCAAGTCAAGCATCCGCTGGCCTTCCCAGCCCTATTCCCATACCCTGTCCCATAGGCAGACACCTGCCACCCTCAATGATCTGGGCTAGAAAATGTTAGGGTTAAAATGCCATAAAATTAATTTTGACTCATAGCAACCTTGTATAGGGTTTCCAAGGAGAACCTGGTGGGTTTGAACTACTAACCTTGCAATTAGTCATCCAGTGCTTATCCTACAGCACCATACCAGGATAGTTGTTATTAAGTACTATGTAGTTGGTTCCTACTCATAGCGACCCTGTACAGGGTTTCCTAGGCTGTAAATCTTTATGGGAACAGAAAGCCTCATCTTTCTCCCATGGAACAGCTGGTAGTTTCGAACTGCTGACTACGCTACCAGAGCTCCTTACACCAGGATAGTAGTTGTTGTTGTTGTTGTTGTTGAGTGCCATCGAGTCGGATAGTAGTAGAGGCCCTTAAATGACCAGTGAGGGAAATGAATGATCTGAGCAAGCTAGAGTAAAAGGCTCTGGGGTCCATGCATTGATTACATGGATATTCTGAGACAACAGTCAACATGATGCTAAATTGTTTTGAAATATGTAAATGCAGTAACTTACTCTTTAACGTCAGGTGTTTCTTAAGAAAGGTTAGGTGATCCTAGACTTTATATCCCAGAACCCTGCAGTTCTTCAACATTTACCACAATGTCAATTAATCTTTCAATTCATTGTATGAATGTTTGGTTGTCTATATCTTCTACTCCATGAAAGCTAGAACTGGGTCTGTTTGTTCACCCCCAAATCCCCAGCACCTACCTGTTGCTGTAAAGTCTATTATAACTCATAGTAAGCCTAGAGGACAGAGGAGAACTGCCCCATAGGGTTTCCAAGGCAGTAAATCTTTACGGAAGCAGAGTGGTTGGTGGGCTCCAACTGTCGACCTTTCTATTAGCAGCTAAGCACTTAACCACCGTGCCATGAGTCAGAGAGACTCCCTGAGCCCCTGCTAGGCGTCTGCCCACTGTCTCTCCTCTTTGGAGGTTCTGCAATGGAGACAGACCAACCTGAGTTCAAATCCTGACTTTTCCTTTTCCTAGTTGTGTGACTTTTGCATTTCATTTCATTACCACTATTTTGCACGTGCTCCCATTTCTGCACATGCTAAATAGTAGTAGCCATTCCTATCGTAGGGGCCGTGATGGGAATTTAAACAAGGCACAATGCCGGACCCAGAGGAAGTGCCCATTAGAACAGCTGCTTATTTATCCTTCTTCTTTCCTTGCATTGAACCCCCTTCACTCTCCTCTAAGACTTACCCAGGGTTCCTGGGAGCCCCATGGCTGGTAAGAATAGTAGAGACTGGGCTCAGGAAGGCAGACTTATGGTCAAGGTCTGAGAAGGGTTACCATGGATGACACCAGGCAGAATACAGTATCCTTCTGTGGCTGGAAGAGCTGGCCCAATGGTCTTTCCAGGAGCCTCCCAGGACTCATCTCAGCATAGGGACAAGAAGCCATCCCCAGTAGTGTTATCATAGAACACTGGGCTGGGAGTCTACCCCAAGGCAATAATGCTGAGATTCCAAGACCCCAGTTCCCTAGTCCTTGGGGCTCAGCTCCTGATTGTCTGCAAAGCAGCCTCTCCCCCAAGCCAGCCCCTTCTCTAATCAACAGGAATTCAGGAGAGCCCACCTGGAAAGCCCACAGACACACATTCTTCCTCCAAAGCATCCTCTGCTGGGGCAGCCCTTGCCCCTCATGGAGCACTTTAGGCAGAGTTTGGAAACCACAAAAATTTTAAGCTGAGATGAAGGAGCGTAATGGGCTCTAATCTGAACTGACAGCAGCATTATTAACCATCAGAGGACCGAAGGAGCAGTGAAGACAGGCAGGGAGGGAGAAGAGGCGAGAGGAGGAAGAGGAAGGGGGGACAAAGAGACACAGAGGAGATGTGGAGATGAGACATAACTTCCAAATGGAGACTTAGGCAGAGTTGACAGGCTGCATGAGAGGAGCTGCCCAGGAGCCAGGGACAGGTTTCATAAAAATACAGTTCAGGCTTATTGAGAGTTGACATGAGCCAGGCACTGTTCTAAGCACCCGTATTAACAAGTGTAACCCTCATCATGTAGGTGTTAGTACTGTCATCTCCATCTCACAGATGTCCAAATGAAGGCAGAGCAGGTTACATCAATAAAGAATGCTGATCCAGATTGGAAGGCTGGAGTCCAGCTACTCCTAGAGCCCCTCTCCTCTGCTCTCAGAGGTCAAAGACCAAAGGTCTCACTTGGGAGTCAATTACATGTAGCTAATGCTTTCAGGATAAAGAAGGGCTCAGGACTGTGAGGAGGGTGAGGAGGGGCTCTTCAGAGCTGCTTCCTCTAGGATCATGTACTCTGAAAGGGAAGGAAGGACATGTTCTTCATCAACAACCAAAGCACAGGTATGGATGACAGGTGCCAGGGAGAAGGGGGCTGGGAACAGAGGTCAGATCTCTTATCTAGCCTTTCAGGGGACAGAGATCTCATTTAGTCTTTGGGAGTCAGAGGTCAGAGGTCCATGTAGAAAACCAAGGGCCTGGGGCTTATGACCACTGACAGTTGGCTGGTCCCCACCAAGGCCATGGTCTAGCTGTGGATTCTTCCAAGAAAGGAGAGAGGGAGTCAATGGTAACTCAACGGGAAGCAGGGAACCAATGTTACTGAATTGTACATGTAGAGACTGATGAACGGTTATATGGTCTACTGTGCATATTTTCACCAACATTTGAAAAAAAGAAGAGAGCGGGGCCATCAGTGCTTTGTCCTGCTGGCTAGCCCCACAGCTCTTAGAGCCAGGTTCTTCTCCTCAGGCCCAAGGTGACCTCTAAGACAGGCTGAGAGCCCCTCTGAGTTAGGGTCATCACACTCCAGGTCTGGATTCTGCAGGAAGCACCTCTGTATGGTGCACCCCCACCCCATCCTATATCTAGGACTCCTCAGCCCTGGACAGCCAATCTCCCTGAAAATCAACATTTCAAAGTCTTATTGATGTTGTCATAGGTGCTACATCTAGGACACAAATAAGGTTTTAGTTATGCTTAGTGAGCTATGCTGAGATGGAGCAAGCTTTCTGCTGCAGGGAAGGGCTGAGCAGGGAAGCAGAGAAAATAAAAGCGTCTTCAGGTCATGCACAGTTAATGCACTTGGCTACTCAACTGAAAGGCTGATGGTCTGAGTCCACTTGGAGCCCTGTGTGACATGGCAGGATAAGCACTGGACTGCTAACCAAATGGTCAGTGGTTCAAACCCACCAGCCTTTCCTCAGAAACCCTATACAAGGTTGCTGTGAGTTGAAATCAGCTCAATGGCACTTAACAACAGAAGCACCCAGAAGAAAGGCCTGATAATCTACTACTGAGAAAAGATCCATTGAAACCTCTGTGAGAACAGTTCTACTCTGCCATTCACGAGGTCACTATGAGTCGGCATCAACTTGAGGTTTACCCTGCAGACAGCACATCCTGTGTGCAAGGTACTTTCTAGAGATGTCCTCTAACCCCCTGAAGACCCTGCAAGGTTGGTTGCACTCCTGCATCACTCCCTGCCCACAACTACCCTGTGGTTCTAATAGACACTGAAACCTGCTTCACCAAGGGCCTCCACAGTTACTTCTGGATTGAGTGCCTGGAACATAGATAGCACCTAGGCCTATAGGAACTCTATCTAGGGTCAGGAACTCCTCTGTCACATTCCTCCTGCACTCACCTTGTGAGCTCCTTGGCTGGCAGGAGTCCCCCAGAGTTTTCTCCTCTCTGAGTCCAACAACTACATGTTGTTGTTGTTTTTTCTTTTATTGTTTCATTGTTTTTGTTTGTTTATTCTTTCTTCTTCTTCTTCTTCTTGTTCCATTCCCTAACTACACCCACAGGGACAGTTGGTGAAAGCCTAAGAACACATCAACATACAATCATCAGTTAAATACAAATACAACAACTCCACAATGTCCTGGAGACAGCAGACAGTTTTAGCTTACACAAAGAAACAAGAGAGAATGGTTCAAACAAATGACCTAGATGCAGAGCCCAATAATGTTTCTGAGGAAGAAAATGTAATGGAACTAACTGAAAAAGAATTATAAAAAATGATATTTAGGTACCTTCAGGGTTGACAAAAAGAAGGTGGAAGCCAAGGTGAACACAAAAAAACTTTAGAAATTTTCAGGAAAACACTACAAGAACAAACACAAAATAAATGCAAATTTTGAAACAATACAAAACCTGCCATTAGAAATCTAGAAGATTAATGCTAAGATTTCAGAAATGGACAATACATTGAAGGAGCAAAGAGATAGATCTAAGAAATGGAAACTTGAATTAGTGAGCTTGAAGAGAAATCTCTCAACCCTAGTATGGTAAAAGAACAATCAGACAAAAGAATGAAAAAAATCTGAAGAAAGCCTAAGAGTTATGTGGGACATCATGAAGAGGAATAACTTATGGTTGATCAAAATTCCAGAACAGGAAGAGACAATAAAAAAAAAAAAAACCAGAAAATTGTCAAAGAGTTGTTGAAAGAAAACTTCTCTAACATCATGAAAGACAAGAAGAAGCTGAACGAACCTCAAACATGACAGATCCCAAAAGAAAATCACCGAGACATGCCATAATCAAACTTTTGAAAACCAAAGGCAAGGAAAGAATTCTGAAGGCAGCTCAAGAAAAACGAAAAGTTATCTACAAAGAGAACCAATAAAATTAAGCTCTGATTTCTCACAGAAACCATGTAGGCAAGAAGGCAACAGGATGAAACATACAAAACCCGGAAAGAAAGAAATTGCCAACTAAACCCATATACTCAGCAAAGCTGTCCCTCAAATACTACAGTGATATTAGGGCATTTCCAATAAATAGAAATTAAAAGGATTTATAATAACCAGACCAACTTTACAAAAAATACTAAAGGGTGTTCTTTGAACTAAGAACCAACAGCATCAGACAACAACCGGAGAATAACGCACATGCCAACGCCACCCAGAACTCAATCTAGATACAGAAGTATTTAAGGTAAAACAAACCTACAAGAAGAAAAATGGGAACCAGAGATATCAGTTTATAATGAAGTCAACTATGGAGCAAAACAGGAAATAGTGTAGATACAGAGCTTTCAAATGGCAAGAAAGTCAAGTAGATTTCAAGATAAAACAGACTGTTTTAAATGGGGTGAAAAATTAATAAATTACAGGACACCTCCAAGAAAATATGAAACCACTGCTGTAAGAAGTTAAGAAAAGGTTTTCTGGATAAAAACAAACATTTTATGATGGTTACTGGTGGGGGAAGGGAAAATTAGTCATGGCTAGAGCAAATAATTCAAGAACCTGGATTATATGAAGAAAACCATGACATCAGGATTGGAGAAAGACACATTAATAGCTTGCAATATGCAGATGATACAACTTTGCTTGCTGAAAGTGAAGAGGACTTAAAATACTTACTGATGAAGATTAAAGATCACAGCCTTCAGTATGGGTTGAACCTCAATGTAAAGAAAATAAAAATCCTCACAACTGGATCAATAAATAACATCATGATAAATGGAGAAAAGATGGAAGTTGTCAGAGACTTACTTCATCAACACTCATGGAAGCAGTAGTCAAGAAATCAAACAATGTATTGCACTAGGCAAATCTGTTGCGCAAGGCCTCTTTAAAATGTTCAAGAGCAAACATGTCAGTTTGAGGACTAAGATGTGCCTGACCCAAACCATGATCTTTTCGATAGTCTCATGTTCTTGTTGTTAAGTACTGTCAAGCTGATTCCAACGGATAGTGACCCTATATAGGGTTTCCAAGGAATGACTGGTGAGTTTGAACTGTTGACCTTGTGGTTCAAACAGACCTTGTGGTCCAGTGCTTGTCTTACAATGCCACACCAGGACTCCCAATAGCCTCATGTTGTTGCTGTAAAGTGCCGTCGAGTCCGTTCCAACCCATAGCGACCCTGTATAAGATTTCCAAGGAGCAACTGGTGAACTTGAACCACCGACCTTGCAGTTCAAACGGCTTTTGCAGTCTGGCACATTAACCCACAGCGCCCCACCAGGAGTCCAATAGCCTTATAGGCATGTGAAAGTTGGACAAAGAATAAGGCAGACCATAGAAGAATAGATGCATTTGAGTCATAGTGTTGGAAAAGAATATTCAAAGTACCATGAACTGCCAGAAGAATATGCAAATGTGTGTTGGAAGAAGTACAGCCAGAATGTTCCTTAGATGCCAGGATTGTGAGTGTTCGACTCTCATACTTCAGACATGTTATTAGGAGAGACCAGTCCCTGGAAAAGGTCATCATGCTTGATAAAGTGGAGGGTCAGCAAATAAGAGGAAGACCTCCAATGAGATGGATCGACACCATGGCAGCAGCATAACCACAATTGTTAGGATGATACAGGATCGGACAATGTTTCATTCTGTTATGCATAGGGTTGCTATGAGTGGGGACCAACACAACGACACCTAAAAACAACAACAACAAGAGGATTGTTGGAGTTGTTAAGTACCATCGAGTCAGTTCCAACCCATAGCGACCCTGTATAGGGTTTCCAAGGAACAGCTGGTGAGCTTGAACCGCCGACCTTGTGGTTCAAATCAAATTTGCAGTCCAAAGTAATAACGTACAGTGCCACACCAGGACTAGAGGGTAGATGTATGTTAACATGGGTGATGGATCAGGTCAGGTAATATACAACAAGAGGGAGGTTAGTAGAGGAAAGATGAAGGTAATGGGAGATACAGGGAGGAATGCAAGCATTAAAATGAACAGAGATAAATACAGTTAACTGATGGTACATGGAGGGGATTACAGTCATTGCAATGAAGCAAAGTGTATTATTTATTGAATGTAAAACTGATGATCTGCTCTGTAAACCTTCACTCAATTCACAATAAAATGCTGTTTGTTTTTAAATCACTGCAACCATTAGTAAATTCAAATATCAAAACGTGAAGCTATTACTTCTTGACATACCTTCCATCTAACTTTACACACTTAATTTTATTTTTCCAGACACTGGTTTATTTACTTTTTAAGCTACTTCATATAAAAGGAAATTGTCAAGCAAATTAAGCATGTTTTAACTTTGTATTGTGAATTGAGTGGAAATCTACAGAGCAGATCAGTTGTTCATTCAACAATTCATACCCATTTTGTTTCATGTAACTGATTGCAATCCCCACAGTGTAACAACATTTACTCCACATCCTCTCTGTTTTCTGTTTCTATTCCTCCTGGTTTATACACTTCTGAGGATGCTGCTTCCATCTCTCTAAACCTTGCCCCAAAGAATTTTGCATTCTTTGATTTGCACCATGTCAAAATAGAAATTTTGGCATCCTTGATGGACTAAAATTATATTCCTTTTTGATGTTTTTGAGTTTGGGGACCAAAAGGAAATCTTAAAGGCAAGATCAGGGCTATAGGGTAGATGGGGTAAGGTTTCCCAATGAAGGTCATGTAGGACAGCACTTGCTACATTCAAAGAATGAGCAGGTGCATTGTTGTGTGAGAGAAAAACAAAGCAAAACAAACAAAAAAAACCCAACACCTTGGTGCAGTGTTCCTGGCCTTTTTTTCATCAGTGCATTTTTCCAATTTCTTAAAACTTCTTCATAATCTACCCATTATCATCCTATGTCTTTAGGGAAACCTATAAAGATTACCCCCTTTGGAATTCCAATAAACACTCACCATAGTCTTCCCATGCAAGTAAAATTTTACTTAAGGTAATACAGAAACAGCTGCAAGCATACATTGACAGAGAACTTCCAGAGATTCAAGCTAGATACGAAGAGGATGTGGAAGGAGGGATATCATTGCTGACATCAGATGGATCTTGGCTGAAAGCAGAGAATACTAGAAAGATGTTTATCTGTGCTTTATTGACTACACAAAGGCTTTTGATTGTGTGGATCATGACAAACTATGGACAACACTGCGAAGTATGAGTATTCTGTAACACTAAATTGTGCTCATGAGGAATTTGTACACGGACCAAGAGGCAGTTGTTTGAACACAACATGGGAACACTGAATGGTTTTAAATTAAGAAAGGTGTGCAACAGAGTTGTATTCTTTCACCATACTTATTCAACCTGTATGTTTAGCACATAATCTGAGAAGTTGGGTTATATAAAGAAAAACATGGCATCAAGATTGGAGGAAGACTCATTAACAACCTGCGATAATGCAGATGATACAACCTTGCTTGCTGAAAGTGAGGAGGATTTAAAGTATTTACTGATGAAGATCAAAGAGCACAGCCTTTGGTATGGATTGCATCTCAATGTAAAGAAAACAAAAACCTTCACCACTGGACCAATAAACAACATTCTTATCAAGAATAAACAACATTCTTATCAAGGCTCAGAAAGGAAAGGTAACTTACCTCCTGAACCCTGTCTGACTCCATAGACAGTGCTCACACTGGGACCCTATTACCTGACTTTCAGGACCACTTGTCCCTTCTTAGACATTTGACAATCCTCCATGGGTCCTGATTCATCCTTTCTTTCTTCTTTCTCTCTTTTTTTCCTTTCTTTCTTTCATTTAGCTTTTAAATTGCAATGCAATAGCCTACATGTACTTAAATAAATGATCCTACAATCAAGAGTGTCAGTATACTCCAGAAATCCCCCTGGTGCCCTCCCAACCCTGACTTTATTTGCACATCACCCTGACATGTGTTAAGGATGTTTCTACTCTTGTTTACCTCTTACCTTGGACCTAAGTTTGCTCATCCTTAAAATGGGAAGGAACCCACTAGGCCTGAAGTCCAGAGTCTTTGATTTCAGTTTACCCCTCCCAGTTGGTACTGGTCCATGCCTGCAGTCGGATGAGAGTGTCGCTCTGAAAGCCCCTTGATGACGGCTCAAGCTGGATACACCAGTGCAGTGGTCAGGACGGTCTTGGTCCTGGGCTCCATGCCAGTCATGCCCTCAGCTACATGTAACTAGCACAAGAGTCGGGTACTCAGCTCTGGGTCCTCTTGACAATCAAGGTGGTAGACCTTCTGAAGAACTGGAGGGAGGGTTAGGAGGGGGAACATTCATCCTGGGGAAGCAGGTGGAGCTGAGAGGTGAGGACTACCTTGACATTGCAGATTGGCCCCCATGTGGTAACTACAAAGGGACCCAGAATTCTGAATTAGCTCATGCCCTGGCTGGGGCTAGTGGAGGCAGCTCCTCCCATGTTGTAGATGTTTCCTGTAGTCAAGGAAACCAGAATTCTGAGGTTGAGAAGTGGAGGCAAGAGGAATGAGGAGAAGCAGGAAGGAGAGACAGGCAGACAGCATGACTGGGGAGAAGCCAGTGTATCTGGTACCCACTAAAACAGGAAGTCAGTGTTATAGGATGCTGCTAGGAGGACGTGAGAGAATAGATGCAAAAATTCATTTGTTCATTCACCCAATGAAACTAATGATGCCATAATGAGCGATAATTAGTAATTGAAATATATGCAAAATTCTAAGGAAATACAGGAGTCCTGGTGTGGCACCATAGGATAAACACTGGACTGCTAACTGCAAAGTAGTGGTTCAAACCAATCAGACACTCCTTGGAAACCCTGTGCAGGGTTGCTATGACTCCACTGCACTCAACAACAACAATAGCAAAGGAATTATAAAAGAGAGTAAATCACTATTGGATGGGTCACAGGAGTGGGGAATTTGGGGGAGCAAGCAAATTTCCCTGGAAATATTTGAGTCAAGCCCTGGAACAAATATAAGAGAAGTCAGCCTCCAAGTTCCCCCCCACACCCCCCCCCCGACTTTTGAATTCTAGTCCCACTTTTGCCCTCACTGGGTTCAAGTCCTAGCTCAGCCACACACTTGCTGTGTGACCTCAGATTAGTGATCTAACCTCTCTGAGCCTGTTTTCTCAGCTGTCAAGTAGGAATGATACCAAGTGGGAGGGCTGTAAGAGTCCAATGAAAAAATGCAGAAGAAACACTTTACAGCCTGCCTGACACCAGTTGTTATGTGCCGTGGAGTCAATTTTGACTCTTATCAACCCTATAGGACAGAATAGAACTGTGGCGCTTTAGGATAAGCACTGGACTACTAACCACAAGGTAAGAGGTTCAAACCCACCAGCCACTCCTCGGAAACCCTATGCAGGGTCGCTATGAGTCTGAACCAACTTGACAACATTTAACAACAACAACAACAATCTTTAGGGAGTCAGATTACCAGGTTTTTTCTCCCTCAAAGCTGCTGATGAGTTCAAACCGCTGACCTTTCAGTTAGCAGTTGCGCGCTTAACCATTGAGCCACCAGAGCTCCCAGGCACCTGTACAGCATGTGCTCTACATGCCCCGATGCAGCAGCAGCAATGTCGGTATGGAGATCAGCTCTGGGCCCCTGTCTTGGGGCTGGAGAGGAAGGCAAGGTTATTCCCAGCATCCCCTGTGCCTGGCCCCCAGCTCTTGGGGAAACCTGAGAAGCAGAGCTTGAGGATCTAATGTATGGCCCCCCACGCCCCTTAATCCTTCCTGAACTTGGGTGTGGGCGGGGGCGGCACCACTGTAACACCTGTGCGGCTCTGACATCTCCCGCCTCTGGGCAGAGAAAGCAATTTCAGAAATGACATGTTGCCAACAAGCAGAAATCAGCTTCTGAATTAAAATGTGTTGGCGTCAGGTGACCCTGGGCTCCCAGGCTGGCTGCACGAAGAAGACAGCTGAGATTAGGGCCTGTCAGCCGAGGGAGGGGCTGTGCAGCAAGAAGTGGGGGTGAGAACCCGGGGGTCATCATTGACTCCCCAAGCCAGTGGCCACCCGGGACTTGTTCAGACAGGGGGGCAGGAATTCGGACACTCAACTGTCCACACTCCTTGGACAGCTCCAGCATAAACACACTAATGGTCCTGGGAGAGCCAGGTAAGAATGTGGGCCTCACAGCCCCTGGGGACTCAAGGAGGGTTAGGATACCCAAGAGGAAACTGGCCTCGGCTCAGCAGGTATGCAGAGAGGTGAATAAGGAAATGAAGAGATGGAGGGAGTGGGGAGGAAGATACCACCGCCATACTGTCCTTGCAGACCCCGTACTCCCTCTCTCCATTCTTCAGACAGTGGTGGTTCCATGGCAGAATTCTCCCCTTTTATGGAGGAAACCTGGGTTCAATTCCAGCCCAAAGCACCTTATTCGAGGCCACCATCTGTCAGTCAGTGGAGGGGTGTGTGTTGCTATGGTACTGAACTGATTTCAACAGAGCTTCCCGACTGAAATGAATTAGGAAGACAGCCGGTGATCTACTTCCAAAACTCAGCCAATGAAAACTCTATGGAGTACAACGATCTGATCTGCAACCCATGATGGAGATGGCACAGGATTGGACCGTGTTTCATTCTTGTGCATGAGGTTGCTGTGAGTTGGGGCCCATTTAACAGTAGCTTACAATTCACCTCTAGTCTAGGTTATTGCATAAGTCATGTCCTGCACTCCTGGGGAAGAGTCAGTTACAGACTGGGTAATTTCCAGCCCTTAGATCATTGTGGGAGTCCAGTACACGGCTAACCACAAGGTTGGTGGTTCAAATCCACCAGTAGCTCCTTAGAAACCCAATACAGGGTTGCTATGAATTAGAATCAACTTGACACTACTACCAACAATAGCAACAGCATATTATTGTGGGACCTTGGGCATGGCAGGAACCTCTCTGAGCTTTTATTTCCTCATCTATGAAGTTGCTATAGCGATGAACCAAGAGAGTATGATGAACCAACACAACAGAGGAGTGTCCAGAGTAGATAGAGTGAGGCTCTCGTGAATAGAGTGGTGTCTCTCATGGGACTTAGCACCTGAATTTGAGGGATCTCTCTCCTATCTTTCTCCTCTACTACACCGTGATCTCCCTGAAGACCAAATCTGGGTCTTGTCACCATGGCACCCAGTCATGTGTCTGTCACATGGTCAGTGGCCAGTCAGTGTTGAATGAATGAACAGTTACACAATGAAACCCTAGGTGAAAGGTGATGTGAAGGACTATAAGAAGGAAGTGGGGGAGATAGGCAGAGGATCCCAACCCTTCAGAATGTCCCCACTCCAATCATGGGCCATTTCTCTGGTCTTTTGCTGGCTTTCTTGTGGAACAGGACCTGGGCAGGCTGTTTATTGGTTAGACAGTGACTATGTTTTCCCAGTTGGAAATCAGACATGTGGGGAGATGACTTTATGTATCTTCAGAAATCACTGGCATAGAGTCAGGAGCCCTAGTGGTGCAGAGGGTTCCTTTGGACTGCTAACCGAAAGGTTGGTGGTTCGAACACACCAGTGACCCCATGGGAGAAAGACGAGGTAGTCTGCTTATATTAAGACTTACGGTCTCAGTAACCCCATGGAGCAGTTTACTCTGTCCTGCCTTTAAAACGGGAACATGGAGTCCACCTTGGGAGGCTCCAGCGAGAGTACAGGAAAGAAAACCCTGGGTAACCTGAGGTCTGCTGCTGTGTGACAAGGGTCTGCCGTTGCTCAGAACTAGCTGGGCTGTAGGCCCAGGAGCCCTGAGCAGAAGGAGCACTTTTGGACGGCAGCACAGGTGAAGATGTAGGTGACTTGGTCTTGTCACACACCAGCCTGTTACACCCCAGGTGGACAATCAATGTCTGCTAGATGAGTAGTTAAAGGAAGGAACCCCAGGTGCCAGGTAGAAAATGACAAGGAAGTGAGACTTCCCTTCCTGGGGACTGGGGTCAATGTGGACCTGCCCTTTGCTCAGAAAGGGGTCTCCTTATGGTCAGAGTGGTGGCTTGATGAGGTCCTGTACTTCCTCAAGCCTCTGGACAGGCAGCGTGACCAGAGGAGGGACTCTCGAGACGTGGTGTGCTGCCTGCTTTCCTTTTGTGGGAACCTGAGTCTCTGAAAGCTCCCTCTTGCTTTCTCCTGCCCCTACTCAACCCCCATTGCTGGCCACAACATGAGGGGTCTAGAAATACTGATCAACTCCAGGGAGTCCCAGCTCGGGCCTGCTCTGCCACTGAGCTGGTGGCTACATTTGAGTGGGTTGCTTTTCTCTCTAGGCCTCAGTTTATGCAGAATCCATGAAATGGGGTGGCCCACCCTTCCCCTCTCTCCACCTGAGGAGAGGCAGTAGTGGAGACAGCAAAGAACTCATGCTCTGGAGGCCAGCAGATCTGTATTCAAATCCTGACACCACTACTCGCTAGTGGCATTCATGAGCTTCCAGTCTCACATCCCTTTGCTCTTGTCAGATGGGGGTGGTGATCCCCACAGGGAGTCTGAACCAACTTGACAACATTTAACAACAACAACAACAGCTTTTCTCTCTAGGCCTCAGTTTATGCAGAATCCATGAAATGGGGTGGCCCACCCTTCTCCTCTCTCCACCTGAGGAGAGGCAGTAGTGGAGACAGCAAAGAACTCATGCTCTGGAGGCCAGCAGATCTGTATTCAAATCCCGACACCACAACTTGCTAGTGGCATTCATGAGCTCCCAGTCTCATATCCCTTTGCTCTTGTCAGATGGGGGTGGTGATCCCCACAGGCAGGGTTAGTGTTGCAATAAAGAGAGACAAAGTAGGCACAAGTAACTGAGGTGTCATTTATTGGTTTTTCGCCTATCTCCCCTGCTAGAATGGCAACCCCTGCGCGCAGGGACTTGGTCTTGCTCACTTGTAAGACCAGGGTGCTACTGGACACCTAGGAGATTTCCAAACAATGTGAGACTGAAGAATGGGAACCAGTAAGTAGTGGCTCCCACTGTATTCTAACATTTGTTTAGACAAAAAACCATTTTGGAATATATGGTTGTTGAGAAAGGAAGATTTGGAGAGCAAGACATAATCTCAAAAGTTGACACATATCTGTCTGTCTCATAGGGGAACACCAGGGAAACTGGACTTATCTAGACCCTGGGATACACAGACATGCTTATGAGTGGCAGGCAGGTGAATCCATGAGTGGGGTGGATTCACGTGTTCTGTCTGAAGGGACGTCTCCCTCAAGCTGACTGAAGTCAGGTGGGAATGCAGGTTTACAAGCTGTGTTTTCAAGAGATGACAGAACTCAAGTGGAAAGCAATTCTTTAAAAACAAAACACACACACAAGAGAGCCCCGCAAAGCCCATCTCCTGCCTGGGAAGAGCCTTGTGATGAAGCCCAGCCGTCTCTGCAGCGCGGAGTCGTCAACTCAGCAGCTCCAGAGACACGAGCCTCCTCACGGAGAAAAGGCCCACATGCCACTCAGATTCGAAAGGCCAGGTCACTCCCACCAGGAAAGAGACACTCTCTGGATCCTGGGCTCAGGATGGCATCCACATTTGGGGACTCATGGACATAGAGCAAGTCAGAGTTGCACTGAAGGGTGGGGAGCAGGGATTCAGGATACCTCCGGGCCCTACGCTCCTGGATGTGACTGCCGAGTGTCTGGCACGGATAGATAAATGGTTAGTCAATTTTCATTGAACAAACTGTGTTTTTGAGCACAGTCCTCCATCATTTGGGGCCTCATCCATAGAATGGGCACAAGAGTGTGGCCCAACCTATCTCACAGGGATATTGGGGAAATCAAATGAGATTAAAGGGCAAAGGGATTGCTGAAAATCAAAAGTGCTTTATAATAGAAAGGTGTGGCCATCCTTGTCATTATTATTATAAGCAGGACAGTATTATCAGAGCAGAAGAAGGGCTTGGGATGGATGGATGAAAGAGCAGAAAATTTACAAAGACATCATAAGGAGAATCAAGATCATGGCCACTAGGACCCATGTACAGACGCGATGGCAATCTGGTCCCAGACAGACCTGGTCTCCGGACATGGAGTCCATGTGACCTCCTCCCTAGCCACCTGTACCTCCACAGACGACCTCTGGCAGAACCTACAAAGCCCACCTTGCTGTCCATAGAGTAGAGAAACTATATAAATAACATAAATATTTTCTGATATATCTTAGCTATATAAATTATTCTCTTTTGCCCTAAAAACTAGATATGTGAGGTAGACAAAAATACCCTGTGAGTGCTTCCCTTAAAGCTGCAGAATGAAGGGTCAGTGGTCACTGTGATCCTGAGGGGCTCCAGCAGTGCTTACGTGAACCTTTAGGGGTGACTGGAAGAGGAAGAGGGTTGGGAGTAAGGATGGAAGAGGGCCCCAAAGATCAAGGGATCCTCAGAGCCCACACCTGCACCACTGTGTTAGCAGCATGGGTTTGTCCTTCCTGTGTGTGGCATTGGGATGCAGAAGGCATGCTGGCAGGGGAGGGTACTCTGGTCCCAACCACAGGCCTCTGCCACCCTTGCCCAGTGCTGAGCCAGCATGGATGCAGAATTGAGGTCTCAGAGAGCTAGCTGGGCCTGGACGATGGTGGTCTCCACACAGTAAGGGGAATAGAAGAAGCTGGAAAACCTGCCTCCTACCCCGCCTCTTTTCTCTTCCTGCCAAGCATGGGCCAGCTGTTGGAGTTAGCACAGACAGTCCAGGGAGAGGTCTCATGGTCTCCTCAGAACCTTTGCAACCAAAGATCCTTCAGCTCCTGCAGAGTGCCTTCCCTGGTCCAGCATCTTCTTGCCCTTGGAGATCCAGGGAGCTCGCTGGGGCTCAGCATTTAGCTGATTCTGAAGTTTCCTATTTCAATGGATGGTCAGCAACTCTGGGTTCAGGGAGAAAGGAAGCTGACAGAGGGGCGTGGCAGGGCCAGCAGAGTGACCGAGGGCTTCCGGAAACTAGTCGCTTCCTTGTGGCTGGCACTGAGCCCTGCTCTGGCGATGCATACATCCTCCAGCCAATGACTCCTGTGTGGTCTTCATCCTGAACAGAGAGGTGTTCCCTACTAGGTGGGAACCTCAGCCTGGCATGTGTGTGCAGGTGTGTGAATGTGCCAATTTCTCACTTGTCCTCCCCATACAAGACTCTTACGAGGGGACACTGGAAATCTCCACAAGATCAGAAGGAATTATTAGAAAATTCATTTGTATCCCTCGAGGAAGAGCCAAAATGGGAACAAAGCGAGGGGAAACCCTACACAGGGTCGCTATGAATTGGAACTGATTCAGTAAAGGGTCTGCTAAGGAGCCAGGCTTAGAATACTGCAGCCAGACAAAAGACTTACTTAGCTTCCTAGCCATAAGCGTTGACGTAAGCAGAATCCTAACCCATAAAGGAACTGTTGTGTGGCAACATCAGGTGGTGTTGGGGCTCCCCACTTGGGCAGATCCCAGCCACAGGGAGTTGATCAAAGCAGGTTCCGCAAGGGGCTGAATCAACCTCTTCCAGGCTGGGATCAAAGGTTCCTCTGGCCATCGGGGAAACAGACAAGGGGTCTCTGTCTCCCTGTACAATCTCAAGTACCTAGGCTGAAGCCCACCTTGGGGACTGGTTCTCTCTACCTCTCTCACTCTCATTAGTGTTTTACAGACCAGTGTCTGGTGGTGTGAGGACTGCAGCTCTCCAGCTAAAAATGGGACCTCAGCGCAGATGTTTTTTAAAGTCAAACTGAAGACACAAGACTCTAGCACACATACCTGACTTGGGTCCACTCAAGCCCAGAAAACTTACCTTTCTCTAAACAAGCACCTCTTACCACTTGGCCTTTCTCCCCATCTCCAGCCCCACAAAGTCCTAGGAGAATGAAAAAGTGTAGTCCTTGGGCTCACTGCAGTGGGAGCAGTGTCCAAGGGCTGAGCTGTCCCATGTGCCAGATTCCACCTGCCTTTGCATCCCTGGCCCAGAAACTCACCCCTCACCATCCTGCTGGCTCCCAACACTTCATCCTAAGAATCAAAATGGCAGATGCTCCCATCTCTCCTCCAAGAACTCAGCCCTCCCCTACTTTTGTTCTCCTTGATTTCCCTCATGTTTGTTCCCACTCTGCCCTCCTGCTCCAAGTTCCCAACACACTGGAGACTCTGGGGCTCTGAGGGGAGCCCACACTTAACTTTGCTGAGTGTTAAGGGAGAGAAAAGGTTGGACAAGGGGCAACAGAGAGAGGAATGGTGAGTTGCACACATGTGTGCATTGGATGGACATCGGTGTGTGCATGCAAGTACAGAGGGCTGCTAAACAGCTGGGTGACCTCACAGCTGGCACACTGGGCCACACACCTAGTGCTTGCAGGTATATACAAGTTCCTCCTGCACGCACTGCTGGCATTCCACGTAGCAGCACCACTGCACCTGGCAGTGGCAGGAGAAGGCGGCCAGGCGGCTCTGGGTGTCATAGCCACGTCCACAGCACAGACTGCTGCAGCTGGCCTCCCGGGAGCATACCCTGCCCGCTGTGCCTGGTGAGTACTTGCTGGGCCGGCAGAAGCTGGGTGAATCCTCCATGTAGACCAGATCCCCAGACCGGGGCACCAGGCCTTTGGCAGGGGTACCTGGCCGGGGGGGTGCCCAAAGCTCCAGGCGGCCTAGGGCTTCATTGGTGGCACTGGCCACCTTGACAGCAGAGTCGTAGCGCAGCTTCAGTGCCTGGCCCGTCTCTCGGAATGGGGAGAGCTGCTTCCAGCAGGTACGCACAGCACAGGAGCCTGACACGCCGTGGCACTTACAGGTGGTCCTGAGGCCACTCTTCACGGTCTGCAGGGGCAGAGAGGGCAGGGAGATCAGAGACCTGGGGGATGCCGTCTGAGGGCCTGCTGACTGCTCCAGGGTTCCACACCTGGCAGGGGAGCGGCAGCAGGAAGGGACAGAGACAGGAGGGCCTGAATGAGACCAAAGCCCGCTCCTGCTGCATCTCTGTGAAAAACTCCTCTATGGCTCCCCTTAGCCTGGGTCACAGGAGTCCTGGTGGTACTTGGCCACTAAGCAAAAGGTTAGCATTTTGAACCCACCCAGTCGGTCCATGGGAGGCAGACTTGGCAAGCTGATCCTGTAAAAGTTACAGCCAAGGATATCCTACGGAGGCTCTATGAGTTGAAAATGATTTCATTGGTACCCAATAACAACGGACGCAGAAGGCAGAACTCACTAATGAACAACCTTTCCCAGACTTCTACCTCCATAGACCTGGCTATGTATTACCTAGAGTTACCTCACTGTAACCTTGGCCAAGACACTCTCCCTCTCGAGGTCTCCTTCTCCATCCTCCTACCTTACAATTTTGTTGTTGTTAAGTACTGTGGAGTCGATTCCAACTCATAGTGACCCTGCACAGGGTTTCCGAGGCTGTAAATCTTTACGGGAGCAGAACACCTCATCTTTTTCCCGTGGAACTGCTGGTAGTTTCGAACTGTTGACCTTGAGGTTGGCAGCCCGACTCATAACCACTACGCTACCAGAGCTCCTTACAATGGATTGTACTAAATCAAAGTTTGCAAACAATGTTGGCTTCTAGCTCCTCCAGGAAAACTCAGTGCTCAGAAACAGAGACCCTTGTACAAACATACTCAGGCCTCACTAGGGCCCAGCGCCTAGCCTGGATCCTACCTGCTGACCCAAACACTCATGATACCCAGGTGCCTTCCTTTTTTCACCATATTCCTGGCTTCTGGTACTGGTCCCAAATAGATGATCAGGGGATGTTTTCTGGAGAAAAGACACATCCCGGTGGCTCAGTGTGCGTATACACGTGTTTGCATGCATGTTTTGTGTGTGTGTCGGGAGCTGCTGGCCTCCTATAGACCCTTCTCCCTAGTTCAATACTCTGACTGGGGAAGGTGCTGTGGACATCTGGGGACAGGATCTCTCACCTTGATTCCCACATGGGTGTTGTGGGCGTCTGCCCGTGCCCTCAGGTCCTTGCTTCCTCGCTTGGGGCCCAGGAAGTTGCTCAGGAACTTGGTGCTGTACTTGAGGTTGTCACCACACACACCCCACTGCCAGGCCTGTCGGCTCTCCAGACCCGGGGAGTCATCACAGGTACAGCGCTCCATGCGCCCTGCACTGCAGGCCCGGGCAAGCGTGTGGGTGAGGGCGGCGGAAGACACTGCATACAGGAAGGCTGTCTCCTTGAAACCTGTGCAGGCACCCAGGGGAGGGGGTAAGGGAGTAGGTTTACTAGGCAGAGGAGGCGGTACTATGGTGATCCCAGGGACAGAGATCTGGGAACATCTCCCTCTCACCCATCCCCTTCAAATAGAAGGATTGAAACTGTAAAGAACTTTCTATATGTGGTATGAAATTGACAACAGCTACTTGAAGGTAGTGACTTGGTGTTAATGGTGGAGGAACGACTCAGTAAAGGTGGATGATTGGACAACTCCAAGAACATTATCAATGTCAAAGTTATCCTTGGAGAAATTGTAGAATTGCTCTGTGTTCAGCTGTATATCTTTTCAACAAAAACAATAAATAAGGTATGTGGTAAAAAGAAAAACTGAAACTGGAAATTAAATCTACAAAATGAAAATTGAAAGTTACCATGAACATTGAGAATTTTCATTGAAATGGAGACAGGGAATGGGGGAGTGTGTGCCCAGAGTCATAGAGGATGGCAGATCAGGGTGACTGTCTCTCTAGAGAAGGACACTGACATGCCAGTGAGCTGGATTCCAAGTCAGTGGGGGAGCAAGTCGGACCAAGTCATTGCTGAGGACTGGGCTGGGCTGGTTAAGGAGTCCTGGCTGGGCTGTGGGCAAGGCTTGTTGTTGTTGTTAAGTGCCGTCAGGTCGATTCCGACCCATAGAGACCCTATATAGGGTTTCCAAGGAGCAGCTGGTGAGCTTGAACCACTGACCTTGTAGTTCAAACGGCTTAGCCCACAGCGCCACACCAAGGCAAGGCAGTGGGCAGTTAATTGCAAGGTCAAATTCCCCAGCCATTTCGCTAGAGGAAGATGAAGCTGCCTGCTCCCATAAGACTGCTAGGGTTTGGTGGGTTTGATACCGGATTGACAGGGACCATGTACCTGCTCATGGGGGTCTCCAGCCCTACCTCTCTTGAGCAGGCCACTCCTGCCCTCCAGGCTACAGTTCCAGCGCTCTTGCCGGAACTGAAACTGACACTCCAGCAGGCCCAGGTGTGCCGCATCCTGCAGGATCTCAGCCAGGCCTGGCTCACGCCGGCACATCTGCTTCTGTCGACGGGAAAGTTTCAGCAGGTCACACTGCTTCAGGTGGGCCCCACCCTGCGCAGGGACCACCGCAGCACCCAGCCCAGGGAAGGGCGTCAGGACCTCCCGCCCGGTCAGGCTGGAGAGGGCGAGAGAAGAGGAACAGAGTGAGCCTGGAGGAGATGACAATCCTTGAGGAGCTGGGGCAGGTGGAGGGGTCAGTCTTCTGAGGGGTTTTACTTACTGTCTTTCTGGGTGGCAGGCTGGCCCCATGGTGCCCCATCCACATTCATCTTACAGAGGAAGAAACCAAGATGCTTGTAACAAGGGCTAGTATAAAACCTCAAACCCAAGTTTTCTAGTCTCTGCTCTTCTTACCCACTCTATTTCTAAACTTAGCAATGAGAATAGTCATCTGGGGTGTTGATTAAACTATAGATTCCCAGGATCCACATTTGATTATTTTGATTCCATTGGTCTGGTCTGGGGCCTTGGAATCTGCATTTTAGCAAGTTCCCTGGGTGACTTCTATGATTGGAGAAATTTAACAAATGCTGCACATCGTCCTGGCTGCTGCTTCGAGGGGAGACCACAGCACCCAATCAGGATCTCTAAGATCTCTGGCTTCCTCTTTCCCTTACAGTATGTTGCCACCAAGTAGTCCCACTAACCTGACTTGTTTCCCTATTTCCTAGATGCATCTTCAACCATCTGGCCACTTGGTGCCAGGTACAAAGGAAATGCCGAGGAAATACCTGGATGGATGGATGAACAGATGGATGGAAGGAAGCCTGGTTGGATGAAGGTGAAGGAGCTAAATTTCCATCTGACTATTAGTCCTGGTGTGCCGCTGTGGGTTAATGTGTCAGACTGCAAAGCCACTTGAACTGCAAGGTCGGCGGTGCAAGTTCACCAGAAGCTCCTCGGAAACCCTATACAGGGTTGTTATGGTTCAGCACCGACTCAATGGCACTTCACAACAACATTAGTCTCAGACTTCTTATTACTATGAGGGGGCTTGAAAAAGTTTATGGAAAAATGGAACTAAAAGCTTTTCCCATCAGCTTTGTGAAGCTTCTTTGTATAGTCATAGATTCTGGAGGCTACCCAAGTTATAAGTCTGATCTGCCACGTCCTTAACATTCAACCCTAGAGTCTTGGTTTTCCTCCTTTGGAAAGTGGAAAGAGTGATCCTATTTTCCTCCTAGGGTCTCTGGGAGGGTCATATGAAAAGATAAAAAGTACTAACAATGCCTGAGACACTTCTGCTAGCTGGAGTTTCTCAAACTTCTTTCCTCTTGAAAGATGTTATGTTTTACTCTCTAATCTTGGCAGAGTTTCCCCTTTTGTCCAGATGAAACAAAAGTTTTATGAGGAGGCAGTTACTGGCCCGAGTCATATGACAGATCAGCGGCAAGGTGGGAATGAGAATTAGAGTTGGCCTTCCCTCTTCCCAGAAGCCCTCTGTGAGATGGTTCTACTAGTTCAAAACGTTTGCTGTACCACTGTACGGGGTCCTGCCCTGGTGCCCCTCAGTGTTGATGGAGTATACATCATTGTAGAGCCCCATGTGGAGGGAGCAGTACCTTTCTGGGACATGTTAGCCAGGGAAAAACAGCAATGGTAGAGCCAGGTGACGAATCTTAGAGTTCCTGCTTAGATACAGCATTTGTCATTCCTGCTCACAGTCCACTAGCCCAGTGGCCAAGCCTTAATGGTCAGAGAAACCCATGTCCCACTGAGTCAAGGGCATGACTCTTCTGTTTGGAACCACCTGCCTCAGCCAGGCCATCTGGCTGGACGCCATCCCCTCTCCATTTGCCTCAGGAGCAGGAAACTTCACCAGAGGATGTGGGTCCTGGCCAAGCCCCAGGTGCCCCCAGAAAGTGCCCATAGACTCCAAATCCATCAGATGCAGCCAACCCAGTGTGGAGCATATCTCCGAAACCTCTGAGCAGAGACAGATGCTATCGGGCTCCGCCTTGCCCAGCTTGGCCCTGGGCTCCTCTCCCAGACAGGGTGAGGGCAGGGGCCCGTTAATCATTAATCTGGGGGCAAATGGGTAAATTTCCAGTCCACCAGGTCGACATCGAAGTCCCTCCCTGTAGCCTGGCAGGAAACCCTGACAACTTGACCCTGGGAAGGTTCTGAGCAGAACCCAATGTCAACCTGAGCTGAGGAAGCCCTACCTGGACAGGTTTCCAGCGTGGGGGGAAGCTTGGGCTGTAGGAACAAAGGGCAGAATAGCCAACTAGCGCTTTAAAAGGTCCCTTCTCTGCACCAGGGCCTGGTGTGAGGGGCAATTTCTGCTCACACAAGGCCTATGTTTTGGGAACTTCTTTTGTAGCAGTTGATTGGCAGATGGGATAACAAGCAGGGAATGATGGGAATTTGACCAATGGGGTTGCACATCCTTCAAGGTCCATCTCAAATGCCATTTTAAGAGTAAGTAAGGAGCTCTGGTAGTGTAGTGGTTATGAGTTGGGCTGCGAAGCTCAAAGTCAGCAGTTTGAAACTACCAGCTGTTCCGTGGGAGAAAGATGAGGCTTTCTACTCCCGTAAAGATTTACAGCCTCGGAAACCCTGTTCAGGGTCGCTATGAGTCGGAACCAACTCCTCGACACATAACAACAACAACAACAACATTGGTGCTTTGCAGGAGCAGAGACCTAGGGATCTGCTCCCATGATGATTGTAGCCTAGGAAATCCTATGGGGTAGGGTAGTCTCTGCTGTGGAGTCCTGGGATGTGGCGCTGTGGGTTAATGTGCTGGACTGCAATGTTGGTTTGAACTGCAACATCTGCGGTTCAATCTCACCAGCTGTTCCTTGGGAACCCTATACAGGGTCTCTATGGGTCAGAACCGACTCAAGGGCACTTAGCAACAATACTCTATTATACAGCTATGCTACCAGCCAGCATCAACTCAGTGGCACACAACAACAATGTAACTGTATTATATATTGTTGTTGTTGTTGTTGTTGTTGTTGTTGTTATTAAGTACCGTGGAGTCAGTTCTGACTCATAGTGACCCTACATAGGGTTTTCGATGTTGCAAATCTTTATGGGAGCAGAAACCCTCATCTTTCTCCCGCAAAACAGCTGGTAGTTTCGAACTACTGACCCTGAGGGCAGCAGCCCAATTTGTAACCACTATGCTACCAGAGCTCCTTGTATTATACATTATCTAAATATAATATATAAGTGCTGTCAAGTCGATTCTGACTCATAATGACCCAGTATAGGGTTTCCAGGGCTATACCTGTTTGTGGGAACAGAAAGCCTCATCTTTCTCCTGCAGAGTGGCTGGTGAGCATGAATTATCTACCTTGTGGTTTGTAGCCCAGTGCTTACAGTATAGAGCCACTGTACTTCCAATACATTGGGTTGGATTTCTGGCCGATTGTTCCTCATGTTCAGTAACCACCCATTTGTCATGGAGGTTTGGATGTTGCTATGAGGCTAAACAAGTTTTCATGGAGCTTCCAGAATAAGAGACAAGGCAGAAAGCCCTGGCAATCGATTTCTAAACATCAGTCAATGAAAACTATGGAGCACAGGGTCCAACCAATCATGAGGATGGCACAGGAATGAGCCGCGTTTTGTTCTGTGATTGGGGACAGTAGCTAAAGATAACATTGTTCTAGCAATGGCTTTTTGAGTACTTACAATTAAGTTCTTTAAATTATTATTGTGGGCACCTATTAGGTTAGTCAGCTACCCGTTCCATCTACAATATTGCTGTGTGAACTCTAGTAACCATTTTATACCACATGACCTTGCTCTAGCCAATTGATTGAATGAATAGTGATCACGTGACAAAAGCAGGGCCAATTGATTCTTTCTCTGGGAATCTTGAATTTGTAGAGAAAATAGTTCTTTCTCTGGGAGGTTGAGCCTGTAACACAGAAGATGGAAGAAACTGGCTCAAAGAGAAAGAAAATGTGGAGAAAAGCAGAAGTGAGAACGAGAAAAGGAATTTGAGCAGCTTTTTAGGTCCTGGTCCTCAAGTGTTCCTGAGGACCGCCCAAGTTCTTGCCTGACACACCTTACAGTGTAAAGACCGGTGACTGGTTTTTCTCATTAAGGGTGCAACCCTATCATAACCATTGTTGGCCATGGAGCACCAGAGTCCCCCAGGCTGCCTTTGAGTGTACGGCTCAGCAGCACTCTTGCACCTACCAACAGGCACCAGTGTTTTAAATTTCATGTAATAGGCCCAGTGATTGATGGCTTCAGGAGTCCAGTATAAAGTCGGTTAATTTTATTAGTGGTAATGACACTTAGTAGCGATTAATGGTCAGGAAAGGCAGCCAACCGCACAGGAACCCCAGGCCATGCTGGGCCCTGGGTTGTCCAGGGCCGCTCTCAAAGGAAATGTCTGACTGGGAGAACGTCTAAGACCCCATTTCCCTGGCATGTGTTCTCTATGTTGTTGTTGTTGTTGTTGTTAAGTGCCGTCGAGTCAGTTCCGACCCATAGCGACCCTGACTGAACAGGGTTTCTGAAGCTGTAAATCTTTATGGGAGCAGAACGCCTCAGCTTTCTCCCGCGGAGCAGCTGGTAGTTTCGAACTGCTGACCTTGTGGTTCGCAGCCCAATTCATAACCACTACGTTACCAGAGCTCCTTTGTGTTTTCTATATTGCACTTTAAAGACCCTTGGTGGCACAGCAGTGAAGTGCTCAGCACCTAACCCAAAGGTTGGCAGTTGGAACTTACCTATCGGCTCCCTGAGAAAAAGCCCTGATGATCTGTTCCCATAAAGTTTACAACCAAGGAAACCCTATGGGCAGTTCTACTCTGTCACACACAGTCACTCTGAGTTCAAATCGATTGGACAACGTCCATCAGCAACAACATTGTAATGGGATCATGTTTCCTTTGAAGAAATAACACCATGACATTAAATGCAGAACCAGTTTCCTTAAATAGTATTGACGGTCCTCCCATACCTACCCACCTCATTGTCTCTGCTGGAGAAGGTTTCCCCCTGGGCCTGTGGATGTAATTCCTCTCCTTAAAGAAGCCACACTCTCTGGTCTCCCAACCTGAGAACCTCACCCACTAAGCTCCCTCTGCCAATCTGAATAGCCCTCCAGTTCCCTGAGCCCATGGGGGAAAGATGGACAACCAGAGAAGATCCAGTAAGTTTCAGTGGTTTTAGGAATCCAGATAAAATTTGGGATTTTAATGAAAACATAGCCCTGTAGTCAGCTTTCATGCTCTCAAACAAGTAAGTGTTTTGATCTGAAGAGCAGAGGAGGGATCATTTGCAGACTTGCTCATTGCTCTTTGGGTCTGGAGACAGAGCTCCTTCAGACTGATGCCTGACTCTAGTGTTCCTGAGTCACCTGGACACCCCACCCACATCACCACCCCTTAGAGGGTTCTTCTACTTTGGCCCAACAGTCTCCCCCATTCCCAGACTAACTTCTGGCCTCTCTTCTCCATTAAGAAAGCAGCCACCCCACATGACCAGCTCTAGTCTCCTCCCATCCTTGCTCTAGCCCATATTCTCTGCTCTCTGCATTCTTGCTCCCTGGCCCTTCAGGGTCAGGTTGATGATAGGACCAGAAGCCCCCACCTCCCCACCCAAAGACACTTCGTGCTTTGTCCCAGGACATCCCCAGGCACTTCTCCTGTCTCCCTCAGAGTAAGAACAGCCAAGGGTGCCTTCAGGATTTCTTCTCACAGTCCCTCACCCCAACTCCCTTTGGTCCCTCCAGAAACTCCCTGACCCTGCCTCCTTTCACTCTCCAGCACTGACCAGGTCTACAGTGTTAGCCAAAGCTGTCCCACTTGGTGACCTTGGAGGAAGCAGAAGGCAGCTCTCCTAGGCTTTTTGGTCTATGGTCAACGGGACTCCAAGGGCCCTCATCCCCTGAGAAGGAGTGGACCTCACCCTCACCCCCTGAGTGCATTCCACCCAAGTCTCCACATTGCCTCAGGGCAGAGCATGCTGCCTGGGTTCATATACCACCTTTACCACTTCTTACTAGGTATGTGCTTCTCTTTATGCCTCATCTGGGAAATGCAGGTGAGACATTATCTGCCTCACGGGCTTGTTGTGAAGACTGAGTGAGGTATTATTTGTGAAATTCTTAGAATGGCGCCTGGCATACAGTGAGTGCCATGTGTTTGTCAGTGCTGAGTACCCACTCTGCAGGAGAAAGATGAGGCTTTCTGCTCCCACAAAGATTTACAGCCTCGGAAACCGTATCCAGAGTTGCTATGAGTTGAAACAGACTCAATGACATTTGACAACAACAACTATGTGAGTTAAGCAATGGTTTGCTAACTGAAAGATGGACTGGTGGAATCAACCTGCCACTCCGTGAAGAGACAGATGGCTCAGTCTGCTTCCGTAGATTTACAATCTCAGAAACCCTATGGAATTGTTCTACTCTGTCCCACAGGGTTGCTGTAAGTGGAGTTGACTCAGTGGCAGTGAGTTTGGCTTTGGAACTAAGTACCAGTGCTCGGAACACAGTCCTGCCCTCAAGGCACTCAATCTGCTGAGAACATGGTTGCACCCAGAGGACCCAGGGACGAGAGGAAGGAGGGGAGATCGTTCAACCAGCTTATCTTCCACAGGAACAATCAATAATTGCTCAGGGAACCAGATCGGAACTGCTAGCACCATCTGGATGAGACCCTGACCTTGGCCTGTCCCGTCCTGGGTGGGAAGAAGCGGGAGGGAGCACTCTGGAAGCACTGTGGGCTGGCTGAGAGGATGGAATAGGTATAGAGCATTTCTTATCACCTGGGGGTACCCCAGGCTCTGTGCTTCCAGACTAACCTCCCTCCTTGTTTCTGCTCCAGAAGGTCTGATGGTTTCAACGGAGGCTGCCCCCAGGATGTGTGTGACTAAGCGGGACAAGGCTGGTAGTTCCCAGGGCACCAAATGATGCCAACATGTCTGAGTCCTTAGCTCGAGGGGCCAGGAGCTATACCTGGCAGCATGGGTCATGCCAACTACAGGCTGCTTCCTGGGAACCAGAAAAGCCTTGCCCTGCCTGGATTATTGGCCCAGCAAAGTCCCATTAGATGCTCTTGATAACAGCCTTCCGCTGGAAGGCCATTTGCATGGTAAATGCTGCCTTTGTGCTTTCATCTCAAACATCTCAGCCCCCTCTCATAGCCCTCACTGAACCCCTACACACACACACACACACACACACACACACACACACACACACTTCTCACCATCACTCACAAGCTCTTCACCACCCACCTCCTCCCACCAAGGATGAGTTCCGCCAGGGCAGTCCCTGGCCCATGAGAAGAAGGCACCATGGTATTGAGTGGACTTTCATCAGAGACTTCTCTCCCCTACTGGGGCAAACTGAAGACTCCAAGGTTTATTCTGCTGAGCAGCCAACCTGTCCTCCATCTCTGATTCCTGTCCCTCTACAGGATTCAATGTTAGCCCCCTCTCATCTCCTCCATGAAGACACCTAATGACCAGGCCAGCACATACAGCTGTTACCACTTTCCACCTTTACTCATACTCTCTCCAGCTCCTCCTTACACTCACTCATCCATTCATTTCAAAGGCCTTTGTGCATCTGGCACGTGTACCCACAAAAGACTGAAATAAACAAGGTCACTCACTACTTCCCTGTCTGGCTCCCCCCACCTCTTCTGTAGCCAGCTTTCCTTTCCTCCCCAGCTCTTAACTACAGCATCCAGAAGCCCACCCTGAGGAATGAATCTGGTCCCCACTTCCCTGGAGTCCACCCAGAGCATTGTCTCCCAGCCCAGCCTGGCTCAGAGAGAAAAGAAACCAGTCCAGCTGTGGCTTTTGTCTCTTCAAGAACAGCTCCACTTCCTGTTTCACTGCCTGCCTGCTGAGGGTGAGTCAGGAGATGTTGAGCGTGCTTTGAGTCCCAACAATCTCGGGTATTTAGAGCATGGGAGTTCAACATCTGGGGAGGAAATTCTTCCCTCTCCCTCCTTCTGGTCTCTCCTGCTCCACTCAGGCTCCACTGAAGCTGGGGGGTGGGAGGTGGGGTGGGAAGAAAGGCTTCATAGCTGGCATTCATGGATGGGGGGGGGGGGGGGCCATGAAGGGTCTCCAGATCACTTATGTGCAGAGTGACCCCTTAACTCGGCAAGGCAAGTCAGTGGTTATAAATGCCATCCTCAGCTCCCTGACTGGATCCAAATGTACACAGTTTAATCATTATATTTCAGGGTAAGAGAACTCTTGAGGAAGCCTAGTGATGCCCTGGGTTAAGCATTGGGCCGCTAACCAAAAGGTTGGCAGTTTGAACCCACTGGAGAAAGATGAAGCACTCTGCTCTCATAAGATTCACAGCCTTGGAAATCCTATGGAGTAATTCTTCCCTGTCCTATAGAGTCTCAATCAACTTAACAGTTATGAATTTAGTTTTGGTTTTAGAGAACCCCTGAAGATGACCCAGTCCAGGGAGTTTATCCTGGTAGTGTCAGATAGGTATCTCAGAGGCTGGGGCAGAGATGGCAGGAGGGTAAGGTCTCTGCTTTGACCTGCCTTGTACCCTGGGAATCCATGTATGACATTATTGTCTGAAGTGGCCCACCGAGTTAGTGGCAGGGCTGGGACTGTATCTTGGGCTTCCTGATTGTTTCCATCAAGCCTGGCAGTGTGTGCTTTCTGCTTCAGGGAAGCAAAGTCATCCATGACCACAGTTTATGTCTGAGATGGTGGGAACACAGACTAAGTTTTGAGGAAACAGAATCCTTGTCAGGATGACTCTGCCCCCTGCCCTACTGGCCTGCAGGCAGGGAGGGAGTGAAAGACCTCTATTTAAAAGTCTCCTTTCCCCTGGTGTGAAATTCAGACTCTTTTTAGCCAGAAAGCGAGGTTAGGTTTACAAAATTGTCCAGCTTCGTCATCCTAAAGTATGATTCAATATCAGAGTGATAGAGTGAAAAAGGAGAAAGAGGGTGAAGCTAGAAGTGGATAGAGGCAGAGAAAGTGCAGACTGGAATTCCTAAAGACAAGCTTCTCCGGCTTCTGGGGGTCAAAAGTCCAGCCCTAGCCCAGGCAGAAGTAGCTTGAGGGCCACGAGGTGGGTGCTGCAGAAAAGGTAAGCACTGGCTGAGGCCTTACTTCACTGACAAAAACAACACCTCTCTCAACTCCTAGACTGGGCGATTTGGACCAAGTTATTTAACCATGGCAACTTGGTCAACTAACTCCCTGGGCCCTTCCACCCTCTCTGCCATGGACAGGCAGGCTCAGCTGGCTATGGGTTGGTGTGTCTGTGTGATCACTCCATCCTAGACAGAGATGCCAGGTGGTACAGATCCCATTTGTCCTCCTGCAGATCCCAGACATGGCTCTTCCCTCCAGATAACAGGCCCCTCCCAACCTGCTCAAGTAGACAACACCTGGACATGCCTGGGGAGGGGCAGAGTGGACTAGACATCCCAGAGGATGGACAGAGGCATTGAAGTCCCTCCAGAAGAGCAGACTCCTCCAGAGAAGGACCTGAACACGGGCTGCCCTGCGCTCAGAGTGAGCCAGATGGCCCTGGCCAGGCCAGCCGCCTCTGTGTCCTCCTGCCATGTCTAACTTGTCCAGATTTCACACCTTTCGTCATACCATAACCCTTGCTTGTGATCTCCCAACCAAAAGGCTCAGTGATGACCTGGACCTTTTTATTAAAAACAAAACAAAGCATGTACATACATCCACCTGTTGCCATCAAGTCAGTTTCAACTCACAGTCATCCCATGTGTTGCAGGGTAGAACTGTTCCATAGACGTTTTCGTGGTTATAACTTTGCAGAAGCAGATCACCAGACCTTTCTTACACAGCACCATTGAGTAAGTAGGGTTGAACTTTCAACTTTTAGGTTGTTGTTGTTGTTGTTAAGTATCATCTAGTCAGTTCTGACTCATAACCACCCCAGTATAGGGTTTCCAAGGAGCGGCTTGTGAGTTTGAACCACCAAAGTAGTTGAATGTGAGCCATTTATGCTGTCCACCCAGGGATGTAGAAGCTTTACAACAACTGCCTCAGAAATGCAGGGTATGGGAAAGGTGACCCCCAGGCCCCATCAAGCTCTAGCTGGATGCTAGATGCTATCTGTCACTTCCAGGAAGCCCTACTTGCCTGCCAGTCACATCCCACACTAATCATCCTCTTTCTTTGTCTTCTCCCACTCTGCAGAAATAGCACCAACAGCTCTCAGTGATCAACACTTTCTACTTCTTCTTCAGGACTGTACGGCCAGGTCTTCCCAAGACTAGAAGCCCCTTGACAGAGCCACAGTTTCATATGCCCAGGGGTCCCCGCTCCTCAGTCCAGGCCCAAGGAGACGCTCCTCAGATACCTACTGGCTGCATACATCCCTCAGATGGCCAACCCCAGGCAGGAGGTCCTAAAGTCCTGGAGTACAGATCTAGCTCCTCCCTCAGTCCCACTCTCCTGTTATCATGCATTCACGCTGAGTCTCTCAAACCTTCCTGCGCCTGACAGGCATGACTCTGGAGGAGGCTAGACCCTCCCCGGCCCTCCTTTAGCCAGACCTGTGATTACTAGTGTGTACCTCCCCGACGCCAGACCCCAGGGTCACCTGGCTACAGTCAATCACACCCCAACCCGAGTCCACAGGCCAACTCAGCCCTGGAGAGGCTCCGTGAGGCAGAGTTCCCTCTGAGCCTGTTTCTGGGGACAAGCTGTGTCTAAGCAGCTGAGACGCCCAGGCAGCCGAGACGCCCAGCAAGAACCAGCCAAGAACTTAGCCGAGGTTTTCTTTAAAACAGCTTGTACAATCTCTTGTTGTGACACATACCACAGGTTCACAAAGCTTTATCTGCAATTCCAAACTCCAGAAAGTTTGGAAAACGAAAAGTTTTCTTGTTTGGATGTGGTGAACTCATTTGGCAGCAAGACCTGACCTGAACAAAAGTAAAAATCTGTATGGCCTTTATTTATCCCAACATATAGATGCTTTTTCTGCAGAAGAATTAAAGTGTTTGATTACAGGGTGCTGCCTTAGACCCTGCGAGGGGCTGTCATATTATCCATGTCTATGCAATATATTGTTGTTAAGTACCATCCAGTTGATTCCAACTCATAGCAACCTTGCTTGCTGAAAGCAAAAAGGACTTAAAATACTGACTGATGAAGATCAAAGACCACAGTCTTTGGTTTGTAAAGAAAACAAAAATCCTCACCACTGGACCAATAAGTAACATCACAATGAGTGGAGAAAAGATTGAAGTTGTCAAAGACTTCATTTTGCTTGGATCCACAATCAACACTCATGGAAGCAGCAGTCAAGAACTCAAATGACATATTACATTAGGCAAATCTGCTGCACAAGACCTTCTAAAAGTGCTCAAGATCAAAGATGTCAGTTTGAGGACTATGTGTGCCTGACCCAAGCCATGATATTTTCAATACCAACATATGCATGTGAAAGTTGGACAATGAATAAGGAAAACCATAGAAGAATTGATGCATTTGAGTTATGGTGTAGCAGAAGAACAAATATATCTGTGTTGGAAGAAATACAGCCAGATTGCTCCTTAGAAGCCAGGATGCCCAGACTTTGTCTCTCATACTTTGGACATATTATCAGGAGAGACCAGTCCCTAGGAAGGATATCATGCTTGATAAAGTGGAGTTTCAGTGAATAAGAGGAAGACCTCCAAGGAGATGGATTGGCACTGTGCAAACAGCAATGGGCTCAAGTGTAACAACTGTTGTGAGAATGATGCAGGACTGGGCAGCATTTCATTCAGTTGTACATAAAGAATTGCTATGAGTCAGAACCAACTCAGTGGCACCTAACAACAATAACAACATAGCAGCCCCCTCCACAGAGCAGAACTGCCCCTTAGAATTTTCTTGACTGACATCTTTAGAGAAGCAGATCGCCAGGTCTCTCTCCCTCAGCTATTGGTGAGTTCAAACCACCAACCCTTTGGTTAACAGCCTGATATGTTATTGTATGTGCCAACAGAGCTCCTCTCTCCAAAATCTGAAAAACACTGAACTCTGAAACATACCTGGCCTCAAAGAGATTATAACTTGAGAAAAGCTGACCTCTCTTCCTAAAAATTGTCTCTGTAGTTTTTGAGACTCTCCATCCTCGGTCCTCGGTCCTTAGTCTTCATCTCTCCAGTGAGGAGGTCCGAGCCTGAGCAGGCTGTCCTGCCCCCAGTTCATCTCTGCAGCCACTAGGATGGCCATGGGTATCAGAGTTTGATGAGACAATTGTTCTCTGCCTTGCTTCCAATTCCCATTCTGACATGGGCCAGGCCTTGGGATGTGCTGTGTTCCCCAAAATCAAGTGTAAGTAGAAGAGGGAAGAGCAAATGTGAAGGGGTAGAGAGGGTGGTGCTAAGGGACAGGAAGGTAGAGGGCACTTCCCACCTGGATGGTCATAGTAAACCCGAAGCCATGCCAGGCAGTGTAGGAGCACTCTGCCAACAATTAAGCCCCAAGACTTCTGACTAAAGACAGCTATAAGTGAGTTGAAACCATGAGAACATGAAAAGCTATCCACAAGCCAGGAGTTTAAGACACAGGGCAAGAGATTGAGACATCTGCGAAAGGAGGGATGTGGGTAACTATGTGATGGGGAGGAAGGCTCAGAGAGGGCAGAGCTGCTCAGGGGGAGACAGGGCTTATGCTAGGGCTCAACAGGCGGCAAGCAACAAGAATGAAGAGGTCATTTCTGGATTCTGGTCAATTCAAATTCAATTCCTGGTGTTACCAGCCACTAGCTGTAGGACTATGGGCAAGGCACTTGGCTTCTCTGCGCTTTTTTCCTCTTACCTATGAATGAGAATAAGCATACCAACGCCTGCCACGAAGGCTTGTCACAGTACTTCTAGGCGATGATGCACTAGGATGCTGAGCAGGAAGGTCTCACTTTTTCTTTAAATTGTGCAAAGGCTGGGGCACAGATGCAGACAGGAAGGCTCAGGTATAACCACACACAGTCCTAGACTTGGGACACTCTAAGACCCACCACTAGAGTTCATGGACTCCTTATTTATGGATAGAATCTCAGCACTTTCCTATGGATTTATTTAATTCTCACAACAACCTTCGTAAGGAGTAGTCCATTTTATAATTGGGAAAACTGAGGACAGAGCAGCTAACTGACTTGTTAACTAACAGTGATCGATAGAGGATTTGGACTGTGGTCTGTCTGACTCCAAATCCAGTGCTCCTTACACTATAGAAGGCTCTTAGGCCACCTTCCACCCTCCTCAACTGGGGCCAGGGTGGGGTCACCTTCACACTGCATGGGCTCTCTCCTCCTGAGCCTAGCTTCTATTGAAGCACACAATCCCAAAGGCATCCCAGGATCTTTCTTCCTTAGGCGATTCCAGCCCAGGAATCCCCCTGCTCCGCTTGCCTCTCCCCTCCCCTTTCTTCCTCAGCCCCAGAAATCCCACCACCATGTATTGAGGGGGCTGGTTTGACCCTGAGCCCAACTCTGGATCCCAACTCCTCAGGGGTTACAGCTCAGCTAGGGACAAGCTGGCCTAAATTCCTTCCCAAACACAGTGATTCTTATCGGTGACATTTGGCTTTCCACCCACTACCCCCAAAGCAATAAAATTTCTTTTACCCTTTCTTTCCCCAAACCCTGTTTTTCTCAAAATGCATTTCAATTTCTAAAAATGTTGTGCTTTTCTTAAGCCGTTCAAATACATAAAATATTCGTAATAATTTAACAAAAAAGACTCACCAGACCTGCACATTGAAAACGAAAGAAGACCCAGATCAAGAGATGAGTCCTGTTTATGGATCAGAAGACTTGATATTGCTACAACATCAGTTCTCCACACATTGATTTCTAGAGTCAATACAATCATAGCTGGACTTCCGTGCAGCTATTGGACTCCTGGAGTGGTGCTGTGGGCTAAGCGCTGGACTGCAAACCACAAGGTCGGCAGTTCAAACCCACCCACCAGCTGCTCCTCGGAAACTCTACACAGGGTCGTTGTGAGTTGGAACAGATTCAATGGTATTTAACAACAGCAACATTTGGCAAACTGATGCTACAACTTATTTGAAAATACAAAGGACCCGAGAACAATCAAAGTAATTTTTTTAAAAGGACAAAGTTGGAGAAGAATTTACAATACGTGGTTTCAAGACTTACTATAAAACCACATGTGGTATTGGTGTCAGGCTGTTATTGTTGTGGTGTGCCAGCAAGTCCGTTCACACAGTGGCTCCTAATGTTTCCTAAGCTATAGTCTTTATGAAGGAGCCCCGCTAGCATAAAGGTTACGAATTGGGCTGTGAACCGCAAGGTCAGCAGTTAGAAACTATCAGCTGCTCCATGGGAGAAAGATGAGGCTTTCTGCTCCCATAAAGATTTACAGCCTCAGAAACCATGGTCAGGGTCGCTATGGGTCGGAACCGACTCAACGGCACTTAACAACAGCAACAGTCTTTATGAAACCAGATCACAAGGTCTTTTCTCCTGTGGAACTGCTGGGTTCAAACTACTGGCCTTTCAGCTCAGAGGAGCACTTAACCATTGCACCACCAGGGATAACTGTTGTTACCCGGCTCTTATTAAATAACATCCAGTCGGTCCCAACTCATAGCAACCCTACATAGGGTTTCTAAGGAGAAGCTGATTGGTTTGAACCAACTGCCTTGAGGTTAGCAGTCTAGTGCTTATCCTACAGTGTCACACCGGGACTATGGTATAAGGATAGGCATATAGTAGAATAGACTAGAGTTCAGAAATAGGCATATACATACAAGGTTAATTAATTTGCAGCAAAGATGTCAATCAAGACACAATTATCTTTTCAACAAACAGTGCTGCAACAAGTGGGTATCTCTACTGGAAAAAAAAAAA
>NW_006408525.1:31470784-31472928 GCF_000296735.1 Chrysochloris asiatica
GAAACTACCAGCCGCTCCTCCGCGGGAGAAAGATGAGGCTTTCTACTCCCGTAAGGATTTACACCCTCGGAAACCCTGTACAGGGTTGCTATGGGTCAGAACCGACTCGACAGCACTTAACAACAACAACAACAAATATATATATATATATCTGCTATCATAAATCACCAGTAAAAAAATGAAAAGCTAAAATACTGACAATATTTTTCCTTTCTAACAAAAGACTTGTACCCCAAATATATAAAGAAGACAAATGACCCAGTGAAAAAGATATACAAATGGCCAAGACAAATCTGAAAAATGTTCAATATCATTAATCAATGAGGAAATTCAAATGAAAACCACAACGGGCTATCTATATACAGGGTCGCTGGGGAGCCGGAACTGACTAGATAGCGCTTAGCAACAATAATTGTTACTGTTGCAGTGTGCCATCAAGTCAGTTCTCACTCAGAGTGACTGTGTAGAGGGATTCTAAGAGTGGCTGGTGGGTTTTAACTGCTGACCTTGTGGTTACCAGTCCATTGCTTATCCTAGAGCACCACAATGGGACCCATACATTCCCATATGGTGTTGGTATTGTATGTAATTGACTCAGCTCCAACCCATAGACACCCTGGATAGGGTTTCCAAGAAGCAACTTGTGGGTTTGAACTACTGACCTTATGGTTAGCAGTCCAGTGCTTATACTAGACAGCATTTAGCAACAACTGCAGCGCCACAACACAAAAGTCCCTACATCCCCTGGTGGTGTGCCGTGATGTCGGTTCGGACTCATAGTGACCCTACATAGGGTTTCCAAGGCTGTAAATCTTTACAGGAGCAGAAAGCCTCATCTTCCTCCCATGGAACAACTGGTAGTATTGAACTGCTGACCTTGAGGTAACCAGCCTGACTCCTAACCACTAGACTACCAGAGCTCCTTTGTAAATTAAGAAGGCTAACAATGGCTGGCATACGTGGCGCAACTGGAACTCTCATACATTACTGTGTAGAACTGTGTAACCACTTTGGAAAACTGTCTGACAGGTTTTTATAAACTTAAACATATACCTACCAGTCCAGCAATCACACTTCTAATGAGAGCATATCTCCACAAAAAGCCATATATGTGAATGTTTTATAGCAGCTTTATTTATAATAGCCCCAAATGGAAAATAACCCAGATGTCTATCAACTGGTGAATGGATTAAAAATTAAAATGTGGTACCTCCATACAATGGAATACTGCTCAGCAACGAAAAGGAATGAACACTATCCAACAATATGGATAAATTTCAAAAACATTATGCTGACACAGAAGACTTCATACTGCATGATTCCATATAGATGCATTTCTAGAACAGGCAAAACTAATCTATAGTGAGAAAAACCAAAGAAATGGTAGTCTGGGGTTGGTGCAGATGGGTTGACAATAAAGGAGCAGAAAAGATCCTTTTAGGATAATGGAGATGGTCCATATTACAACTGTGGTGATTGGTTGGTTGTGTACCATCAAGTCAGTTCCAACTCATAGCAACCCTGTCTAGGATTTCTGAGAAGCAGTTTGTGAGTTTGAACCATTAATCTTTTTGGTTAGCAGTCCAGTACTTATCCTACATCACCAACCAGGACTCCAAAGGTATATACACTTACTAAAACCTGTGCACTTAATATGCATGCATTTTATTGCATACAACATTGATTTGAAAAACAACATGTTTTCCTTCAATGGAACCACAATAATGATACCTCCCAACCCAGGAATGTGATTAAAACTTTAGCAACCATGGAGAGCTAGCCTATACTGAGCACTATCAACTATCAACACTCACGGAAGCAGCAGTCAAGAAATCAAACTATGCATTACATTAGGCAAATCTGCTGCACAAGATCTTTTTAAAGTGTTGAAGAGCAAAGATGTCAGCTTGAGGAATAAGGTGTGCCTGACACAAGCCATGGTGTTTTCAATAACCTCATATGCATGCAAAAGCTGGACAGTGAATAAGGAAGACCGTAGAAGAATTGATGAATCTGAGTTATGGTGCTGGAGGAGAATGCTGAAAGCACCATGGGCTGCCAAAAGAACAAACAGATCTGTATTGGAAGAAGTGCAGCTAGAGTGTTCCTTGGAGGCCAGGATGGCTAAATTCATCTCTCACACT
>NW_006408525.1:31473028-31489060 GCF_000296735.1 Chrysochloris asiatica
ACTGAGCACTATCAACTATCAACACTCACGGAAGCAGCAGTCAAGAAATCAAACTATGCATTACATTAGGCAAATCTGCTGCACAAGATCTTTTTAAAGTGTTGAAGAGCAAAGATGTCAGCTTGAGGAATAAGGTGTGCCTGACCCAAGCCATGGTGTTTTCAATAACCTCATATGCATGCAAAAACTGGACAGTGACTAAGGAAGACCATAGAAGAATGGATGCTTTTGAGTTATGGTGTTGAAGGAAAATATTGAAAGTGCCATGGACTGCCAAAAGAACAAACAGATCTGTATTGGAAGAAGTGCAGCTAGAGTGCTCCTTGGAGGCCAGGATGGCTAAATTCGTCTCTCACACTTTGGACATATTGTCAGGAGGGACTAGTTGCTGGAGAAGGACATCATGTTTGGTAAGGTGGAGGGTCAGACAAAAAGAGGAAGACCCCCAGCAAGATGGATTGGCAAAGTGGCAGCATCAATGGGCTCAAGCGTGGCAACAATTGTGACGTTGGCCCAGGACTGGACAATGTTTCATTCTGTTGTGTATAGGATTGCTGAGTCAGTACCGACTCAATGGCACCCAACAACAACAACAAGCAGACCCTTTCATTTGTTGTCTCAACTAAGCCTTACAGCAGGCTTTAAGATTTATATTACTATGCAAAATCCAGCAAGAGTAAGCCATTTGTCCAAGGCCACACAGCAAGTAACAGGCAGAGCCAGGATCCAAACCCAGATCGAGCTGACTCAAAAGCCTATACTTTCATAAATTTCCCTGTACTGATCGTAAAGAACTATCTCAGGGAGTAAAGTAGCCTAACCAGTGCAAAGGTTTATGTTTCAAAAGCACCACAAAATCAGCTATGATTTTAAAAGTTGCATCCACAGGGGGTATTTCTAGTTATAAAATCATTGGGGTGACTTCAAGACTTTGAGACATCCGTTGACCAGGGCCTGTTATATGTCTATTTTGTCATATAATACAGCTCGTATCTATTTTAAAACACCACAGAAATGAGTATTTGCAGAATTCCCAAGCCATCAAGCTAAAATATGAGCTCCCAGGTAATCCTAAACATCTGAAGCCAGGTTGGTGAAGAGATAAGCCTTCTGAAGGCAAGTGACTTGGTTAATGACAACATAGAGCACATTTTGGAACTGGGACAAACTCAGGCCCCTGACATCTGGTTCAGCTCCCACCCCACTGTCAACTGCTGATGCCCCAGCAGAGCTCTGTGCATCCTGTCCCACTGCAGAGAACCGAAGAGAATTTTGCATCTTCTGCCCGCTGCTACAGCCCAAAGGGCCCCTTGGGGTCTGAAAGAGTTAAGCAAGCTAGGGAAGAAGGTCACTCTTCAGCTGCCCTCCAGTCCCCCTCCACAACACTCCTTTGAAGCTGCTGCTTCCTTGGGTGAGCACTTGATATTATCTGTGGAGGCTGTTCCCTGTAGGAGGAAGAGCCCAAGCTAAGGGAGGAAGGCCTGGGTTCTATTCTGCATCCCCCATTAACTTGCTGTGTGACATGGATTGAATCACTGGACCTTTCTGACTTCAGTTTCCTTGTAGGAACTATTTACACCCATCATATGTACTTCAGGAATGGCTCTGGGGACTCACAAGAGGGACATGGCTGTATTAAGAAGGTGAGTTGTATGCAGCAAGGAATCAATTACATTATTATCATCATCAATAAGAATTAAGCTCCAGCTCAGAAATCTCTGTCAGGGCTGGAATATCAAGGTACTGGACCTGGTGTCCTTAGTAATATTAATCATCACTAAAGATGAGGCTTTCTGCTCCCATAAAGATTTACAGCCTCGGAAACCCTGTACAGGGTCGCTATGAGTCGGAACCGACTCCACGGCACATAACAACAACAACGACAACAAGCATTAGCTGGGAGTCCTGGTGTGGTGCTATAGGATAAGCACTGGTCAGTGGTTCAAACCCACCAGTCGCTTCTCTGAAACCCTGTACAGGGTCTCTATGAGTCAGAACCGACTCGATGGCACTTAACAACAACATCAGCAGCATTAGCTGAGCATGTGTCACACACTGTGCTACATACACTAACAAAATTCTCATAATTTGTGGTTACTGTGTGCTTTCCAGTCAGTTCTGACTCATAGTGATACTGTCTGTAAAGGATTTTTGAGAGCGCCTAGTGGATTTGAACCACGAACCTTGTGGTTACTAGTCCAGTATTTATCCTACAGTGCCACACCCAATAAAATAGGCACTGTTACTGTTGTTGTTAAGTGCCGTTGAGTCGGTTCTGACTCATAGTGACCCTGTAGAGGGTTTCTGAGGAGCGGCTGGTGGGTTTGAACTGCTTACTCTGTGGTTTACAGGCCAGTGTTGAACCTACAGCACACCAGGAATCCAAAATAGATACTTTGTTGTTGATTCTGACCCATAGCAACCCTGTATAGGGTTTCTGTGGAGTGGCTGGTGAGCTTGAACCACCAATATTGCAGTTCTAATGGCTTTGCAGTCCAGCGCATTAACCCACAGCGCCACACCAGGTCTCCAAAATAGGCACTAGCGCCCTCATTTTATAAAGAAGAAATGGAAACACAGATTAAGTGACTTGACCAAGGTTACACAACTAACAAGTAGTAAAGTTGGGGTTTGAATCTAGAGCCGCACCCTAATCATTATATCCTGCTTGCTAAAGCAGCACTAACTCCTTTAAACTTGAAATGACAGGAAACAAACATATAGCTCTTTGAGTGGATCCTTAGAGGTTCATTCATATCAATTTCAACCCCTTCTATATACAAGGAGCTCTGGTAGCGTAGTGGTTACGAATCGGGCTGCGAACCTGAAAGTAAGCGGTTCGAAACTACCAGCCGTTCCGCGGGAGAAAGATGAGGCTTTCTACTCCCATAAGGATTTACAGCCTCGGAAACCCTGTACAGGGTCGCTGTGGGTCGGAACCGACTCGACGGCACTTAACAATAACAACAACTATATACAAAAGGGAAAACTAAGGCCCAGAGACGGAGTCCCGGTGTGGCGCTGTGGGTTAATGAGCCAGACTGCAAAGCCATTTGAACTGCAAGATTGGCGGTTCAAGCTCACCAGCTGCTCCTCCGAAACAAGTCCCAGAGCCAGTGTGGTCTTCACAAGTCACCAGCAAGCTGAATCCAGAGCTGGGATCTGAGCTGATACCCACTCTCCCCTTTCACTTCCCGCCCCATTTATTCAGGGAATCCATTGCCCACAGCTAAGACGCAGGGTCACAACCTGGAAATCAGCCCACAGCCCTTAGTGCAGCCTCTGGCAGGTGACTTGCTAGCCTGCACTGCATGCGCTCAGATTGCAAACCCCATCTTGATTTGGAGGGACGGCTCACAAATAGCATGAAGGTTTAAAGTATCAGATTGTACATATGTACAGCAGGCTTTGGGTGGTGGTGGTGGTGGTTATGTGCCATGGAGTCGGTTCCGACTCATAGCGACCCTGTACAGGCTTTGGGTAAAGGGCAGGAAAGTTCTTTTGCGTCCAGGAGTCACCCTTCACCCCACCCCCACCCCAAAGTCCTGCAACTCAGGGTCAGAAACGAGAGATTCCAAAACAATTGCCCTGTTGACTTTTGCTCCAAATATTCCCCTCATGGGTCCCATTCTATTCTTGCCCCCCAGGCGTCACCCTAATTCTGATCTTTTCCAATCCTGTACCCTCATCCCTGGTCCTATCTCTCTCTTTGTCATTCTTCTGGGAATTCACCTAACAGCCTGTTCTGAAAATTTGGGCAGGTTTCCCCGTGGACGTGCTCGGCTGACACTCCCCACAGACCGCCGGGTCCCCCCACCATACTTCTTGGATGGGCCGCCCCTCCATCCCACCCCATCCCACTCCCGCGTCCAGGTCACGGCTCTGCAGTGCGAAGGCAGAGCGGTGGGGAGTCTGGGCCACACGTGGTGGCTGGAGGGAGCCCTGGATGGGGTAGATAGGACACCCAGTTGAGAATCGGGGGAGGGCATCAGTGCCCTTGGCAGGCAGGGCCAGGGCGCGCTGAGGCAAACTCAGCCATGGTACAGGGTTCGGGAGTTTGGCCCGAGTCTGAGATCAGGTGGAGGTTGCGGACAGGGGACTAGAAACTCGGACGCGACACGAGAAGGTGCGATTGGGGTCTGAGCCGGGAAACCGGAGACAGCGCTCCGGACGCGGACTGACACCACGAGGTGTGGTTGGGTCTCGCCCGTTCAGGGCTGAGGTTCAAGTTCGAGATCTCCCGGGACCCAGGGCAACCTGGCGGGCAAAGTTGGCCCGCGGCAGCCAGAGGAATGGGAGATGGGCGGGTCATGGGCTGGGGACCGGTGCGCACTGACCCGAAGTAGGCGGCGGCGGCGGGCAGCGCCAGCAGGCAGAGCGCGGCTAGGGCCGGCGCGGGTAGGGGGCGCATGGTGCCGGCGGCGCGGCCCCTCTCGCATCTCCTCGCGCCGCTCGGCTCGCAGCGCCGCCACCAACAGCTCGCCAGCCTTTAAACCCAGGGTGGGGGCGGGGCGGAGCGGGGCGGTACTGGGAGGGCGCGGCTGCAAGAGCAAACTCCCGCTGGCGACGAGCCCCCAACCCCATTGGCCCCGCTAGTCCCGCAGGAGGGGCCTCCGTCTTGCCCCGCCCCCAACCCCTCCCGCCCACCGGCCCCAGGTGAGAGCTCACCTGGCGCCGCGCCCACCAGGGGACGCGGCGACTAAAGTAGAAGCCCCCGGGTCTGAGAGGCGGGCGTTGGGGGATGGGGCGGAGACGGGAGTTTCTGCTTCTCTAGGGCAGGATAGAGCGACGCGTAGGAGTCTCTCCCCGAGGTGCAGGGCTCGGGGCTTAGAACGGGAAACGCGCTTAGAGTCTGCGGAGAAGCAGCTTTGCTGCTGGCTCTCTGGAAGACCAATGCGGCGGCCCAGCTCCAGGGCTCTAGGAGCGCGGGAAATAGTCGACAAATGCTGGGATGGGGAGGTGGGCCCTGTTTTACCAGGCCATGAAAGTCGTGAAAATGCATCAACCAGAGGGGAGGGAGAAAAGGGCGCCTTATTTCCATAGGGGTTTGTTTGGAAGGTGCCTAAAGCAACCTGGCTACCTAGAGCCCCATGCAAGGCCTGCGGTATTCCTGGGGAAAAGGCAATGGGGCAGGCAGAGTCCCAGCGGGGCAGAAATGCTTTTGAAAGTGTAGATGCCTGACCTCAGCAAATAAGCTGGGCATCTCTAGTGTCCGCTCACCAAGTTCGGTCTGCTCATGGTAGCATAGTTGTTATGAATTGGGCTGCTAAACTAAGTTTAAACTCAGGTCAGCAGTTTGAAACTACCAGTCGTTCCACGGGAGAAAGAGTAGGCTTCCTCCTTCCGTAAAGATTTTTATAGCATCGGAAACCTTATGCTCTCCACGGCACACTACCACCACCACCTGAAGGCACACTACCACCACCACCTGAAGGCGTGGTGGTCAAGGCAGTGGGTAGCACTATTCTAGGAGGGAGAGTTACTTCCACATGTGACCCAAATGATAGACTCCACAACAGGATCGAATCAGGCAAAACAAAGTATTGTTTGCAATGAGTGCCACTTTCCCCCAAATCAGCCGTGCACGTAGAACATCAAGTGACAGTGACCTTGTCTTTACTGTGGATACAGTGTGATCGGGGTGGGCTCATGTGATGGGAGGATGCCAAGTCTGATGTTAGGCCTGATCTTTAACAACTCTGCCATCCCTATCCACCACAGTGGTTCCATTTATTGAAGTCACATGGCAGTGAGCATAGACCTGGAGTCAAATCATGTGAGTTAGTGAACCCTAGATATAAAGGAACCTTGGTGGCACAATGGTCAAGAGTTCAGCAACTAACTGAAAGGTTGGAGGTTCAAATCCATCAAGCAGCTCCTCAGTAGAAAGACTGACGATCTGTTTCTGTAAAGATCACAGCCTAGAATTATCACCCTGATAGTGAGTGCAGTTCCACTCTGTCACAGGGTCACTAGGAGTCAAAATCAACTTGACTTGACGGTACCCAACATTTGTTGTTATTGTGATGTGCCATGGAATCGGTTCTGACTCAGAGCGACCCTGTACAGGGTTTCCAAGGCTATAAATCTTTACGGGAGCAGAAAGCCTCATTTTTCTCCTGCGGAACAGCTGGTAGTTTTGAACTGCTGACTGTGAGGTTTGCAGTCCAATTCTTAACCACTATGCTACCAGAGGTCCCTCAACAATAACAGATAGGAGATGTTGTTGTGACGTGCAGTTGAGTCGGTTCTGACCCAGAAAGATTGATGATAACCATCCCATCTCATGATCCTTATTCAGATGAGTGAGGCCAATTGCTCAGCAGATGCCTGGTAGCAGCTGGCTGTCAGAACTGAGTCCAGACCAGTAGTGTGCTGGGAAATGTTTACAACTGGTGCTGAGGAAAGGGTCTGACTTGTATCATTTTCTTATGACTGTGCTATAAATCCCCCCTCTATGGAGTTCTGGTGTGGCACTGTAGGATAAGCACTAGACCGCAAGGTCGGCAGTTTGAACTCACCAGCTGCTCCTCGGAAACTCTACACAGGTCGCTATGAGTCGGACTGACATGACAGCACTGAACAACGACAACCTGACTGACTTCAAGCCACCAGATGTGGCATCGTCAGTGGTCAATGGACTTATGATCCGCTCTGGCGCCAGTATACTCCTGGCAAGACCTTGGACCCAGGTTCAAACCAGGAGGAAGAGATGGGTACTGGGTGGGTGAGTGCTTCCATCAGGCCTCAGCTACATCCAGTGGGCACCTGAGTGTGGATGCATGAGGAGAGTGGGCTGTCCTCCTCTCCTTGTGCCCATAAGCACACACTAGACACATGTACACACATGCCTGGAGGAAGTGGGTGGCAGGGGCAGCACATACATACATTTCATGAATGTAACATACTGACATCGAATGGTTGTAAAGCCTGTGATGAAGTTGAAGCAAGTAGCACGGACCATTCAATGGAAACCATCAGGTGATGAACAGTGAGAAACACACAGAAAATATTCAGATGGGTTTCCTTGAGTACCCACTGGCCCAGTCATGAAAATCTTCCCTCTGCTTGGTCTCCTTCCTTCTGATGTTAGAAACATGACAGGTCTCTGCCTGGTGGGGTGATTCCCAGCTTGCCGGTAGAGGCTCCGAATTTTGCTTCCACCTTCTTCGTCAACAGGGCCTCATACAAGTGCCCATGAGGCAGCTCCTTATTGCCGATAACAAGAATTCCAAAAGTAATTCCCGGGTACCAAGCTCTGTGTGTATGTGCCAGAACTGGCACATGCTCTCACTGAAGCTTTACCATCATTGGGAGGTGGGGGCAAGCGTTATCTTCATGGTACAGATGAAGACACTGAGGCTTGACGAGCTGAAGAAATTAGTGGGGTGATCCAGCTGTAAGGAGTAAAGGAGGTGTTGAGTTCAACTCCAGCCCAAACTCCAGAGCTAAGCTGTGAGCCCTAGCTCCTGATTAGCCTGGCTGTTAGAGGCTACGTGCTGAGGGCCTTCCCAGTCACAGCCTGGCCCACAGGTGACTTTGTATTATACATCGCCACTATGGAGCATCAGGTACATCCCAAGTTCGGACCCTTGAGGGGCTCATAGTCTGGATGGGGATATGATGGTGAAACCAGGTCATTCCAACTGTAGTATTGTGGATCCCTGAAGAAACACATGGAAGGTGGCCTTTGGGACTTTAGACTTGTGTCATTGTTGTTTGTGTCCCTCCCACTTCCCCTCCCTGCCCTGTGAGCTCCTCAGGGCTGGGGCTTGACATTTACATCTCTCTGTGTCTCCAGAGCCTGGTACAAGGCCCAGCACATACTAGGTGCTAAGGAAACATGCGTTATTACCAGCTTCTTATCTTGGTCTGTGGGCTTTTGGGGGTGCTGAAGAAATATACTGTTACACCAACATAGTGTATGCTCAAAGAAGCCCCCTCCCATTCCCAGACACGCACACACACAAACACGTTGACATTCTGCAACACAACACAAGCCCAGGCATTCGGTGGCACACAGACTCCCCCTTCCTCCATGTATGTCTGAATTCTTAGGCAGATCCACAGCTGCTCGTGGACCCGCACGTTCACACAGGCATGCGAAAGAAGCATTCTTAGACAGCCACATGCAGCTACCTGTCTCCATGAAGCCCAAGGCAGCCTCTGCGTGAGGATGACGGCTCCCCTCCCACCTCTAACACACACACACACACATACACACACACACTCTCTCTCTTTCTCTCTCTCTGGAGGTCAGAATGTGTGGCTGAAATAAAGACTTTCACTGACTACATCAATTGCAGTTCCAGGCCTCTCTCCCCAGTCCAGACAGGCCACCCTCAGCAACTGTCCATCTTTGACCCCATGTCCCCTAAGACTTCCAGTCCCAGCAGAGCCCAGACAAGCCAAGCCTTCCCTCAGAAAATCCTGAGGCCACAAGTGAGCGGAAATGAGGAATTCCAGGCTGAATATCTCCCCCTAATCACCCTCCTGGCTACAGAGGATGGATATAGAGTCTGGACCTGACAGGAAGTAGGTCAGGGATCCCCCAGCAGCCCCGAGGGAAGGCAGCAGTGCGCTGCCCATGGACCCTGAGGTTCGGGTGCTCCCGAGAGGCCCAGGCAGGACTAGTGTGGGTTTACTCCCCTCTCCCTCCCTATGGTCTTTGCTGTGGCCTCAACATGACCGTCCATCTGATCACTCCCTCTGGTGCTAACACCACACTTTGAACTGCACTTGTATTAAACACTCTCACTAGCCCTGAGTGGTGCAAACAATTAACATGTTCAACGACCAACAAGAGATCCACAATTCAGTCTAGCCAAAATTACCTCAAAAGAAAGGTCTATCAATGTACTGCAGAAAAAATCAGCCTTTGAAAACCCTCTGACATGCATGAGTCCATGAGTTAGAATTGACTCAATGGCAGTTGGTTACTGGTGAGATAGCATAATGGCCACCACTGTGCTCATTCTACAGATGAGAACCCTAAAGTCCACAAAGATGAGGAACTTCCTTAAGGACACAGAACTCAATGAGTGAGTGGTTAGGACCTCAATGTTTCTGGAACAGTAAACAGAAGTAGGACTGAAGGTAAGGGGAGAGAGTGGACTACAAACTCCCCCCCACAGGAGACTCTCAGCTATGCTTAAAAACAAGGAAAAAAGATGGCAGAAAAAGATACCCAAATATCAACAATGAGTGTCTTGAGGGATCAGAATGTGGGTAAAACATGTTTTATTTTTAAAATGTCTTACTATAAGCATGTTGAACATTTATAATGGAAAAAAAAAAACTACTTAAAAGGAAGGGAGATAAATACACAAGAATATATCTCTAACGGTAGGGCTTTAAGCATTGACTGGAAAGATATTTGGAAGGAGGAGCTAGAAAGATTCTGTAAGGAGGTCCCCTGTCTTCCCTCAAGGAGCTCCCTGTAGAGTGATTAGGTCCTTGAATGATCAGTTCTCCTTGGTCCCTGGCACTTCCAGTTTGAGGATTTCTCATCTCTCCTCCTTCCTCCCTTTCCTTCCTCCTTTCTTGCTCTGGAACAGTGGAGGTTGGTTGACCCTCCTTTCCCCTTGCCTGCCTGGGGTCCTCTCCAGTCTCTTGATAGATAGCTTCTTTAGGGTTAGCCAAGGAAGGCTGAATGCAGAAGGATGCTTCCCCTCTCCTAGCCATGCTTCCATCAATGCCAAGTCCAGCAGATTTCCCACTAGGGTGACCTGCCCCATCCTGGCTCTGCTCACCTACCACTTTACATTGTGTCAGTAACTATGCTCAAGCACACAGTCCTTGAGTTTGGGGGAGGGGTGTTAGGCAATCCTGCTATGAGTAGGTTGTAGATCTCATGGGGATCGGAACACTGTCCCCAGTTTCAATTACATCACATACCGCCTACCATAGTGAGGTTTAGCACACAGTGAAGTCATTAAATATTTGGATAAGTGAATAAATCTGACTTTTGGTGCCTACAGACTCTACCTTGATTGTATCATCTTGATGGAAGATAGATGCTGAGCCTTCTATACTATCAAGCTGAGGAGTAGAGGGAAGTATTCTGAGCCGTCTAGTTCTCTCTAGCAATGAGAAAGCTATCTAGCAACCTGGAAGGCCAGTTCCAATTTTAAATCGCCTACCCCATTCTCACCACAAGTTGACTCATCAACGCCCGGTGATGTATGTATCCATGTTGTGATTGGACACTAGGCTGGCTCGCCATGAATATGCCACACCCCTGAGCTACCATTCCAGGAGCATTAGAACACAGTGAGAGGGACATTTAGCAAACAGTGATGCCCAGCATACAGTCCACCTTTACTCTTGTGAAGTTCCCCATAAGGCCTTTCAGCGGGTGGAGCCCTAACGAAAGACTCGTTAGAAAGTTGCCTCATGCAAGGCACAGCTACTAAGACTGTTCAAAAGGAAGAGAAAAGGGAAGGAGTAAGGAAAGAAAGACAATTTTTGAGGGGGGAAATAGAAATGAGACATGGTATCAGATTCTAAAGATTCAACTCTGAACAGAGGCATTCTCCATATCTCTCTGGTTGGTTTTCAACGGAATAACTGATCTTTTGCTCACTGAAAAGCAAGAGTGAGGGAGAGGGGGTCCTACCTTTAAGTGGAGATGGTCCTCTGGAGGAATGCAATCCCCGGCACAATATTAGGTGACTGTCACGTAGGCCAGTGCCTCTGGGTCACATTTTCTCAAATAAGTTTGCAGGAAGTGCTCATTAGCATAGTCCTGAGAGGTAGACCGCTGTCCTGCAGCATGTTTTCCTGCACTGAGTGTTGGACTCCAGTGGCCTAGTCAGATGTCTTCCTTTAGACTTGGAACTCACTCAAACCTTGGGAATCAGTAAGATAGATCAAGTTAACTCTTTCAAAAGGAAAAAAAAAAAACTGTCTAAATTCAATATACCACAAATTGCCATTTCATATAAAGTATAAATATATAATATTCAACTTAACAAATCTTGATGACACATCTGGTGCTAAGCCCTTGAAGTGAAAAAAAAAAAAAATTAATAAAGTCAGTTCCTGTCCTTAAGGAGCACATGAGGGGAAAGACATGTAAGTAAATAAGCGAACATAGTAAGATTTCTATATAAACATAAGCTATTTATTTAGTATATCTCTTATAATTTTACTTAATACATTTCATGGAGTCCTTGTGTGGTGCTGTAGGGTAAACACTGAACTGCTAACTGCAAGATCAGCAGTTTAAACCCACCAGCTACATCTCAGAAGCCCTATACAGAGTCTCTAGGAGTCGGAAACAACTCCACGGCAGTTAACAACAACAACAACAACATGTACTTTGAACATGCTATCAAGAAAGACCAGTCCCTGGCAAGGGACAGCATGCTTAGTAAAAGAAGGTCAGTGAGAAAGAGGGAGGCCTTCAACGAGATGGACACAGTAGCTGCAACAATGGGCTTAAGCACAGGAATGATTGTGAGGACGGTGTAGGTTTGGGCAGTGTTTCATTCTGTTGTACCTAGAGGTGCTATGAGTTTGGAACTGACTCAATGGCACCTAACAACAACAGCAACAACAAAAGGCAGGAGAAAGGAACCCTGGAGACACAATGGTTAAAATGTTCAGCTGCTAACCCAAAGGTCAGGGGTTCAAACCCACCAGCTGCTCTGCAGGAGAATGAGATGACAGTCTGCTTGTGTAAAGTTTTACAGCCATGGAAACCTTGTTTGGGCAATTCTCCTTTGTACTATAAGCTCACTAGGGCTTGGACTTGACTTAAAGGCAATGGGTTTGTTCTGTGTCAGACATTGCCTGAAGTCCTATAGGAATAATAATAATTAATTCAACCCTCATGACATTTTGTTGTTGTTGTGAGGTGCCATCGAGTCGGTACTGACTCATAGCGACCCTATGCACAACAGAACAAAACACTGCCCGATCCTGGGCCAACCTCACTGTTGTTGCCACACTTGAGTCCATTGATGCTGCCACTTGGCCAACCCATCTTACTGGGGGTCTTCCTCTTTTTCTCTGACCTTCCACCTTACCAAACATGATCTCCTTCTCCAGTGACTGGTCCCTCCTTACTATATGTTTGAAATATGAGAGATGAAGTTTGGCCATCTTGGCCTCCAAGGAGCACTCTAGCTGCACTTCTTCCAACACAGATCTGTTGGTTCTTTTAGCAGCCCAGGGCACTTTCAGTATTTTCCTCCCATGACATTTTATAGATGAGGAAATTGAGGCAGAGTAACTGGCTAGCTAGTAAACTTGAAGCTGGTGTTAGAACCCAGGAAGCTGGCACCATAGGTGGCAATGTGTCCAGCCACTACGCTGCAGTAAGAAAGGAAAGCACTAGAATAGTATGGGAACTCAGGTCATTCTTCCAGGGAAGACACTTCTGAGATGCCAGGATATTTGAATTGGATATTGCAGAGTGATTCCCCCCCCCCCGATCTTTCTTTCCTCACTTTATCAAATGGACACATTTGCCATGTAAGTGTTTGAAAGAAACCAGGTTCTATCGCTGGTTGTCATCGTAATTCAAAGTGATGACCTTATAGAACAATTCCTTTGTTATACTGAGTGCAAGTTTGAAGTGAGAAGATTAAAAGGGTGTTGGGGCCTTTAAAATAGGAAACACCTGACTTTTGACACTTACTGAACCTTGCAACTCTGTGTTTCTGACTCTGGAACCTCATTTTTACCACCCCACCCCCAGTTCCTATGTTAAAGTCCACTCCAGTTTTCCCACCTCTGAGCTTAACACCCAAGATGTGCCCCTCTTCCTCCTCATAGCTGGGCATTCAGTGTCTTCCTGGGTTGTAATCACATACCTCCAATAGAGGTCGCTGTCTACAAGAGGCTGGGGCAGCTGTAGTTTGATGGGAAAGCCCTGGGTCCTCGCTTAACCTTGACACTGGCTTAATTCTAGGTCTTATTTTCCTCATTTATAAAATGGATCTCCCTGACTGCACCATGTGAGAACCATGCATGTGGCTGAATGAGGACATCTCCCAGTGTGACTCAGAAGAGGCAGTTTATGGATGCCTTTCCCATAGTCTCCGTCAGAATGACGTTTTAAAAATATTATTCGTCAACTACATTTTGAGCATCACTCATCGGGTCTGCTGCCGTATTGGATCCAGAAATGATTTCTACCTTCTTACAAAAGAATTCAGAATAAAAGTTAAAAGCAAATTGTAGTCCTGGCCGTGAGGGGAAGTTGGTGGAAAGGTAGAAGCAGCAACCCTGTCCTGGGAAGGGTGTTGTTGTGTGTGCTGTGAAGTGACTCTCACTCATAGTGACCCCAGGTGACACAGTACAATTGTCACATTGTGAGTGAGACTCAACCACACCTAACAACAACAATCTCTAAGGAAGCAGATCTCCAGGTCATTCTCCTGCAGAGTCTATGGTTGGGTTGAACCGACAACCTTTCAAATCACAGGGGAGCACTTAACCGTTGTGCCATCGGGATTATCTAGGAAGGATAATGAGGTCAGAGGCACAGTGAAAGAAAGGAGCATCTAGGGCAGTCTCTAAATGTGCGCCCCATCACTCCACTCCCCCCTTTGATGGGTGGTTGGGCCTTATCTGAAGCCCCCTGGACTTGCGCCCCATGGGCAGGTGCCTCCCTCTTTCCAAGCCTCAGCCTGAGCCTGAAACTGGTAGGGTTGCTTAACGAATAACTCAGGTCTTCCTCACACAATTCAATTTGCACATGGAAAACTGAGGCAGAGAGAGGAGCGTGACCTACCCAAGAATCTGGATTCCGGAAACTTGCTGTGGGCTTTGAAGGAGCGATGCGGGATGTCGAGGGATCAGAGCCTGGGAGGGAAGAATAAAGGACCTTTCTTCCTTGACTCAGGCCCGCGGACTGAGCCTCGGGCGATCGCAGCGACCAGCCTTCTGCAGCATCGCCCCCTGCTGGCCACTGGTCCCATTGCTTGCGGCGGCCGCGGGTAGAGGATGCTCAGTGCTGGAGGGGCTGTTCGCCAAGGCACCCTCCGCCCCCAGGGTAAAGGAAGAAGGGCCCAAGGGATCCTCTAGCCCCTCCACTTTGCACATGGCAAATGCTAAGCTTAGAGGAGGAAGTGACTTGCTCATAGACTTTCGGGGAGTCAACGGAATTCGGGTCTGACAGTTAGGCCCCACACACTATAAGCCCTCCATCTCCCACAACCCCGACACACAGCCGACCCCACTTCTCCTCTCCTCTCCAGTCCCTGAAGCCAGACCGCCTGGAGGAACCCTCCCATACCAAACTCTTCAGGTGTTCAATCTGGGGGACATGGCTTTGTCCACACAGTATTAGGATCCTGGGGACCAGGGAGGGGGGTCTCTCCTCCTTTTCAATATTCCATTCTCCCACAGAGCCCCCCAGCTGGAGAAGAACTGAACTCTCTCGAAGCTGAATAAAATCCTCTCATGGAACAATTTTTTCTTCCTCCTCGCATAAGGTACCCGGAGTCTCTGGCCCTGGACACACAGGCTGCTTATGCTGGCTTTATGGCTTATGCTTATGCTTCCTTACTAGCTAACTGACCTTGGGCGAGCCACTGAAAATCTCTTCAGCTGACTTTCTCACCCTGCACTCTTTCTAAACACAGCTTTCTGCCTCCTCTTCTAGTAACTCTAGTTCCTGTTTCTCAAGACTGACAGCCTGCGTGTGGTCCAGCCTGGTCATTGTGACACCCTCAGTGTGCCAAGATCATTTGGCTTTGGGTCCCAGGGGTACCCAGTGCAAGAGTCTAAGAAAGGAAGCGTGCATTGTACTGGCTTTGGCTGGATCCACTGGCCGCCTGAGGGCCAGGTATCCACACATGGTCCACTCAGCTGTGGCTATGGGACGGGTATGTGCTGGGAAGCATGGCCGCCAATGTATTTTCATGTCTTATAGAATGAGCATTCAATAAGGATTACTAGCAGTAATATTATTTGAAACTCATTTGGAAATTCATCTAAAGTATATTACAAAAAGAAATAAGCAAAACAGCTTGGAGCCGCTGGTGGGTTCCAGCTGCCAACATTTCTATTCGTAGCTGAGTACCTTAACCACTGTGCAACCAGGGTTCCTCCTTATGATGAGTTGATTCCAACTCTCTATAGGACAGCTCTGGTTGCATAGTGGTTATGAATCGGGCTGTGAACCTCAAGATCAGCAGTTCGAAACTACCAGCTGTTCTGCAGGAGAAAGATGAGGCTTTCTGCTCCCGTGAAGATTTACAGCCTCGGAAACCCTGTACAGGGTCGCTATGAGTCGGAACCGACTCCACGGCACATACCAACAACAACAACAACATAAGACAGAGCAGAACTGCTCCACAGGGTTTCCGAGACTGTAAATATTTACAGCTGCCACTTGTCTGTCCTGGTGTGGCACTGTGGTTTAATGTACTGGACTGCAAGGCCAGTTTGAACCGCAAGGTCAGTGGTTCAAGCTCACCAGCCACTCCTCAGAAACCCTATTCAGGATCACTATGAGTTAGAACCGACTCAATGGCACTTAACAACAACAACTTGTCTGTCAGCTTGTTATACTGTGGTGGCTTGAATGTTGCTGTGATGCTGGAAGCTATGCCACCGGTATTTTAAATATCAGCGGGGCCACCGTGGTAGACAGGTTTCAGTGGAGCTTCCAGACTAAGACAGACGAGGAAGAAGGAAACCATACCACTTCTGAATGGTTAGCCACTGAACACCTTGTGGATAACAGCAGAACAACGTCAAATAGGTTGGAAGGCACTCAAATTATGTCTGGGGAAGAGCTGCCTCCTCAAAGTAGAGTTGACCATAATGACATGAATGGAGGAGGGCTTTCCAAACCTTCATTTACTGAAGGTGCACAACTCAAAATGAGAAGAAATTGCTGTAAACATTCATTAATACACAGAATGTGGGATGTACTTAGTATGAATCTAGGAAAATTGGAAGTTGTCAAAAATGAAATAGAACTCATAAAGATCAATCTCCTAAGACCTACAGGAAAAATACAAAACAATATAGGCAGACCGATTGTTACTACAAGAACAAGCAAGTTGCTTG
>NW_006408525.1:31489675-31504579 GCF_000296735.1 Chrysochloris asiatica
AACCTAGATCCAGAGGGTGTGGAGGAAGGTAGAATCTCCACTGAATAGTATCCAATTTGTCTAGGCGGGGCTGATGAAAGGAGTTGCAGATGGGTCTCTTGTGAAACAATAGTGAATAATTGTTATCAGGACTGCTTGTGAGGGTTGGAAATGTAAAGGTAGACATTCTGTAGCAAGGAGGGGAATGATTAACTTTACAGTCTAGGAGCGGAGGTCCCTGGGACCATCAAGGGAGACGAGTGGAGAGTGAGACCCTACCCAGAGAGGCAGTGAGGCCAGAGATGGAGGCAGAGATGATGACATGGAGATATGGAGCAGCTGGGGACTTTAGACCCAGAGAGGGAGAGGGGCTGTGTGCTGATGACCGGGGGGCAGGCTTGCAGGGTATACCCTTTGGTTGGTTGATGATGTATGGAGGGATTGTAATCATGGCAATGAAACGATATATGATAGGATGAATGTAAAACGAATGTTTTCCCATGTAAACTATCACATAATTCACAATAAAATATTAAAAATAATAATAATAAATAGACTCAGAATCTTACAACTGGAAAAAAAGAGAGCATTTTAATATCTATCTTGAAGTACAATGCTGTCAGTGATAGAATAATATCCAAGGAATACCAATCAAAATTTATGCTGAATTATGGTGTTGGAAAAGAATATTAAAAATGCCATGACTGCCAGAAGAATAAATTAATCTGTCTTGGAAGAAGTGCAGCCAAGATGGTGGGGCTTTGTCTCTCATACTTCACACATATTTTCAAGAGAGACCAGTCCCCAGATAAGGACATCATAATTGGTAAAGTGGAGGGTCAGCAAAAAAAAGGAAGACCCCTTGATACACAGGGTTGACAGGGAGGGGGAACTTAAACATCGGCTACCCAAAATGGGGGGACTACAAAGGCAAGAAGTGACTGGCTTACAAGCTTTCAATTGGGAACCTAGCTAGCTCCAGGAGATACAGGGAAAGGGAGAACCTCCACTGAATTGTTTCCAACCTGTCAGGATGGGGTTGATAAAAGGTGAGAGGGAAAGGTCTCCTGTGGTTCAACAGGGAATGATTGCTATCAGGTCTGACAGTGAGTGTTGGAAAAGTAAATGTAAATGTTTGGTAACAAAAGGAGGGGAAAGGCTGATTTTGCAGTCCAGGAGCAGAGATCCCTGGAACCATCAAAGGAGAAAAACAAAGTGCAAGACCCTGTCTGGAGAGGCAGTGACACTAGGGATGGAGGTCAGAGGCAATGACGTGGACAGAAGGGAGCAACTGGGGACTCTGGACTCAGGGAGGGAGAGGGGCTGTGTGCTGGTGGGGTGGTGGTGGCAGGTATGTGTACCGTTTGGGTGTTTGATGATGCATGCAGGGGATTGTGATCATGGCAATGAAACGAAATACGATAGGATGAATGTAAAGATAATGTTCACCCATGTAAACTAACACATAATTCACAATAAAAACTTAAAAAAAAAAGGCAGATGCTCAAGGAGATGGATTAACACAGTGACTGCAACTGTGGACTTGGAAAAAAAAAAAAAAAAGAGGAAGACCGCCCACCCGGCCCAAAGAGATGGGCTGGCACAGTGGCAGCAACAATTGTGAGGATGGAGCAGAACTGGGCAGTGTTTCATTCAGTGTTGTACATATGAGTTGGAACTGACTCGAGGGCACCAAACAACAGCAACACATATTTACAGGAGCAGACAGGTGCATCTTTCTTTTCCGGAGTGGTGGCTGGTGGGCTTAAACCATTGGCCTTTCAGTCAGTACCAATGCTTAACTCACTATGCCAGCAGGGCTCCTGAAATACTCAACTGTTGCTGTTATTGTTATGTGTATGGAGTCGGCTTTGACTCATAATGATGCTGTATAGGGTTTCCAAGGAGCGGCTGGTAAGTTTGAACAGCTGACCTTGCAGTTTCAACTGATTTTGTGGTGCAGTGCTTATCCTACAACGCCACAGCGGGACTCCATACGGTGAAAAGTTCTCTCTATATGCCAAATTGCAGTCTTGGTGCAGCGCTGTAGAATAACAACGCACCACAAAACCAGTTTGAAATGCAAGGTCAGTGGTTCAAAGTCACCAGCCACTCCTTGGAAACCCTATACAGCATCATTATGAGTCAAAGTCGACTCCATAGCACTTAACAGCAACAACAATAACATATGTCAAATTAAGGAGCCTTGGTGGCACTATTGGATAAGTACGGAACTGCAAGCCATAGGTGGACGGTTCAAGTCCACCAGCCACTCTGTGGGAGAAAGACAAGGCTTTATGCTCCCATAAATATTTACAGACTCAAAAACCCTATGTATAGTCTATTGGAGTCCACTAGACGGAGTGGATTTAGTTTTGTTATATTCCAAGTTATGTTTTGCAAATCCATATTTTTATGGGCTGGATCTGCTTGAAGCTTCACTCATGTTTTTTGCTTGTTTGTTTAAGCTTTCATTGTGAATTGAGTGATAGTTTACATGGGAGAATATCAGTTTTGCACTCATCCTATTGTATTTTGTTTCACTGCAATGATTGCAATCCCCTCCATGCATCATTGGTTAACAGTATTTGCTTCTATTCCCTCTGGCTTCTTTTTTCTTTTCTTTTTCTGATGTACACAAAAACACTCAGGAATACATAATCGTTTAAGCTCACCAGTTCGCTACTTTAAAACCCTAAACAGGGTCTCTATGGGTTGGAAATGACTCGAAGGCACTTAACAACAACAACAACAAACAACCAAAGGGCACATTCTGCAAGCCCATCTCCTGGCTGCCAGCCCACAGCCTTTCTTTTTCCACGAGTCTAGAGTCCTCAGCTGCTCTATCTCTCTATGCCATTACCTCTGCCTTCATCTCTGGTGTCGCTGCTTCACTTCATTCACTTTTTTTTTTTTTTTTTTATGTTTTATTGTGAATTATTTGATAGTTTACATGGGAAAACATTAGTGTTACATTCAGCCTATCATATATTGTTTCAATGCCATGATTATAGTCTCCTCCATGCATCATGAACCAACCAAAGGGTATACACTACAAGCTCACGAGTCTCCCATACACATTCAGAGGAGGGACTGTCTACCTTCCTGTGTGTCCAGCTTCAACTCTTTGGAGTTACTTCAGGGCCTCTGGCTTTGAGTGAAGTAGGTCTGGGTTCCCATTCCAGCTCCAGCACTTACCAGGACTGTGACCTGGGGAAGGCCACGTGACCTCCCGGAATCTAGGGTCCCTCATTTGTGAAGGAAGAGTGGTGCCAGCTAGTACGGCTCTAGTCAGGACTGAGTGTGGAGACACATGTAAAATGCCTGGTACGTGATGAGTCCCTAATCCACATACATCAGTCCCACAAGGCAAGTCTCTCATTTACGCTGGAAATCCTGCCTAGGAACAGCAGCATTTGGTCCTTACGTTGGTAACTTCTCTAGTCCTCTCCTTACAGATGGAGTTTGATTTGTGAGGAAAGAAGTGAGAATCATTTTGGTGTGGCGCCTGTGAAACTCGAGCAAGAGTTCTATGCCAAGTTCTTCTGAAAGTGAAGGGTTATTTTACAAATTGAAATCCTTAGTCCTCAATTTCTTTATTCACACACCTGGCTTTCTATTTATTCAAGATCTTTACTTAGAAGGATACAGGTCAGCTGGTAGCTTCTTATCTTAATCTTAAAACATCACCCTATGACCTTGGGCTGTCCTGCTTACCTCTAACCTGACTTGGCCAGAAGGCCAACCACTCTTTCCACAGGGAGCTGAGGAGAAAGGAGTTCATTTTATTAAGAATTGGCCCAACTTATTGAGTATTTAGGAGTCCTGGTGTGTCTCTGTGGGTTAATGCGCCAGACTGCAAAGCCATTTGAACTGCAAGGTTGGCGGTTCAAGCTCACTAGCTGCTCCTCGGAAACCCTATACAGGGTCGCTATGGGTCGGAACCAACTCGGCAGTAATAGTTGAGTGCTTGTCTGCTAACTAAAAGGTGGGCAGTTCAAACTCATCAAGCAGATCCAGGAGAGAAAGATGTGACAATCTGCTCCCATAAAAATTGTTGTTGTTGTAAAGTGCCGTCAAGTCAATTCCAAAACATAGCGACCCCGTATAGGATTTCCAAGGAGCAGCACCACAATTTAGGAAAGCCTTCTAAGGAGCCCTGGTAGCATAGTGGTTACAAATTGGGCTGCTACCCTCAGGGTCAGCAGTTCAAAACTACTAGCTGTTTTGCAGGAAAAAGATGAGGGCTTCTGCTCCCGTAAAGATTTACAGCCTCGGAAACCCTGTACAGGGTCGCTATGAGTCAGAACTGCCTCCACAACCACCACCATAGGGTTATTCTATTCTATTCTGGCACATTGGATTGCTATGAATAGAAAACAACAGCATTGAATATTTATCAGCTGTGACACACAGTGTTTATTACCTAATTTATTCAGAAATTGACATTACAATGACCACCAGGACTGTTTCTAATCTTTGACATTTGCAATATTATATACTTTACTTCATTTTATCAATGCAATAAAACACAAAGATATGCAGAGGGCTTATCTTTTGTTTGCCTTTGAAATTCCATTTTCACACAGAAATGCAAAGAACAATCCTGAATTTCCTTCTGGATACAAGAGAAAGGAAAGACATCCCAAGAAAGCAGACTCAGCTCTGAATGAAATTCAAAACAACATTAGTTTTAAGAAATGCCGCTCATGTTTCTGGGGCCCTGGCTTCCCCAGGAACCCTAATTGCAATTCCAATACTTCTATTCCCTCTTGTGCTTCTAGCCTAGAAAGGGGATTGTTGTTATTAGGTGCTCTGCGGTCAGTTCTGACTCCTAGTGACCCTGTGTAGGGAGGGAGTCCTGGTGTGGACTATCACCAGAAAGGGGAGGAGGGGTCAGTATATGAGGTGAATTTCAAGATCTGTGTTGTTGCTGTTGTTTTCGATGCTGTTGTTGTTTCATTGTTGTTTTTAAGTGGCCTTTAGACGTTTCTGACTCATAGCAACCCTGGTACGGTGCTGTAAGGACTGCTAACTGCCAAGTTTCCAAGGAGTGGCTTATGGGTTTGAACTGCTGACCTTGTGGTTAGCTGCTGTTTACCGCTATTTAGTGCTGACAAATGGGTTCTGACTCATAGTGACCCTGCATAGGGTTTCCAAGGAGCACCTGGTAGGTCTGAACCACCAATCTTGTGGCAAGTTGCTGTGATTATGTGCTGTATAGTGACCCTGTATAGTTTCCAAGGAATGAGTGGTGGATTTGAACTTCTGACCTTGTGGTTAGTGGTGGCGGTTATGTGCTGTGTAATCTGTTACGACTCATAGTAACCCTGTATAGGGTTTCCGAGGCCTCCCATGGAACAACTGGTACTTTCAAACTGCTGACCTTGAGGTTAGCAGCCCGACACGTAACCGCTATGCTACCAGAGCTCCTTGTCTATATTTAGACAACAGTGCCACACCAAGACTCCAGTGAGGTGTGCTTGTGTCTCCCAGCCCCACCCCCATAGTCACATACACATTGTCAATGTCTCTCCAACTGCCATTCCTGGAAGGTCCAGCAGGTGTCACTGTGATCCTGATCATCCTGGCAGGTCGCTGTCTTGGGTCTGTGGGCCAGATCCTTTGAAACTGGAGGATTTTCAGTGGCCTCAAAGGTGCGAGTAGCCCCACAAATGGGACCCTGTCCCAGAGAGAAGGGCTCTGTCTTCCCATGTCCTCTCTCCCAGGATTCTTTCTGGGAGGAATCATGGCTCAGTGAAGGGTGTCAACCTAATGATCCTGGGGCAGTGGGAATACAGTGTGAAGGTGAAGGGCCAGAGGGGACCTGAGGCCCACCTCCCTTCCCTCCAAACCAACTGAGTCTCTTCTTCCATTGCATTCTGAGAGACACAAATGTTCCTTCCACCCACTAACAACCCCCTCAAACCCTATACAGGGTCGCTATGGGTTGGAGCAGACTCGACAGCACTTAACAATGACAATAACTCACCTAACCACCAACCCTGGGCATTAGGGATCAATCTCTGTGACTGCAGGGCTGAGCCACCATGTACTCTGAGATGAAAGAAACAGGGGCTGTCAGCCAGGGAAGGCTGCCCAGAGGAGGTCTGGAGTAGGAGTGCTGACAGGTAAACTCATCAGCAGACATTTTGGGGGATACTTCTGGTGGGTTTCTAGAGTCTTCCCCCCACAATTCAGAGAAGCAGAGCCAGAGATTCAAGGGTGCACCAGGGAGAGGAGCCCAGTGCCTAGCCGGCCACAACAGAAGTACTGAGCTGTGAGTTCAGGAAAAGGACACCTGGAGGTTTCTACTTGCTTCCTCTGGATGGGCAAGGGAAACTGACAGGAGAGGGAAGGGCAGGGGCCAGGCAGGAAACACTAAATCTGTGCCAAGCTTAAGGACAGCCCACCAGGTGTGCTTGCTTTTTTCAGCCTTTGACATTTCTTGGGTTTTTCCACTAAAGCTGCTCCACCTTCCTATTGCAAAGTGCAAGCTATCTCAGAGCCCCTGGCTCCTGTACTTAACAGGAAGGCCTCTCTCTTACACCCTAACATACCCCCTGCTGCTCCCTCACTTCCCACTTCCCAAGAAGCCCGTGCCAGTCACCACCCACTGCCGGCTTCCCCACACCCCCTCTTAGCCCATCTGGCGTCCTGGGGATTTAGAAAAGAGCTGGCAAATCTGTCCTTTTGGTTGTCACCTCATGGAGATTGGGCCTTTCTCGGGAAGCAAGCATTGACACTCTGGGGGGCGGTGGTGGTGGTGGTGGTGGTGGTGGTGGTGGTTGGCTAGCCTAGGACTGAGACAGAGAATTAGCAAAAACACACTTCAACAGGATCAATGCAAAGAGATTTGAAGGAAAAGGAGTCCTGGTGTGGCATTGTGGGTTAATGCGCCAGACTGCAAAGTCCTTTGAACCACAAGATCAGCAGTTCAAGCTCACCAACTGCTCCTTGGAAACCCTATACAGGGTTGTTATGGGTCGGAACCGACTCAATGACACTTAACAGCAAGGGCTCCTGGAGTCCTGGTGTGGCACTATTGGATAAGCACTGGGCTGCTAACCATAAGGTCAATGGTTCAAACCCACCAGCTGCCCCTTGGAAACCTTGTACAGGGTTGATATGAGTTGGAACTGACTCGACAGCACTTAACAACAACAACAAGTGTTCCTGATGGTCAGTCTCGCCTGTTCTTTCAGGAGCATTGCTTTCCAGATGTGTAGGAAGATCTCAGTGCACACAAACAGATCGTGGAAGGCGGGATGAGTCCTCAATTTTGTCCGCACTGGTCTTCTGCTGAGCCATTTCTCTCTCTCTCTCACACACACATATACACACTTCATTTGGTCCAAGAGCTCTGTGTGGGACATCCTGGGGAAGCAGGACTGCACGTTGCTCTGAGCAAAAAACAGGTGTCTGAGCTCAGGAGAGCTTCCAGCGGTACCCAAGTAAGCAAACAGACATACTAGATGAGCAGAAGGGAAGCTGGGGTGAACTCGCTGCCCAACACCAACACTCTGTTTCTTCTTAGGTGATTGATCATGTTCACAAGACGAAAACTCAGGCTGTGCTGACATTACCAGTGGATCAAAATAAATGACTCTTTCTCTAATTTGATCCATGAATCAATGGGAATCTCAGCTTGCTTCCAGTCGGGCTTAAGGACACACATTAAAGGGGCCTTCACCCAGGGAACTCACACTCCAAGTCAAACAAAATCCACCAGGACCCCAGACCATCCTCCAAGTCTCCAGAGTAGGGGCTGTCCCTGTTTCACTTTTACGGACAGCCCTCTATACCAAGTCAAGTCCCTGTCTCGCAGCTCCCTCTGTGGCCACGTCTCCTGACAGACAGTTGGGGCCTAGGATATGAGAATACTTGAGTCCTTGTTTTGTCAACAGCCCTCAACCTTCATTTACTCTCCTGGTATGTGAATAGACACGATCTCCAGGAGTGCCAAGGTACAGTTTCCAGCTGCCCAAACCAGCATGGGACTAGTGACATGGACCAGGAGGTCACAGTGCACTTCAGATACTTGTCAGCTCCCACCCACCCCTCCTGAGGTCCCCGATGAGGATTCCTAGCCTCCTAGACACCTCCAACCCCCAAGGCCACCCATTGCTTTTCTCTTGCTGTGCTCCATTGGGGTCACTTGCCCTCCCTGCTCCAGCCAGTCTCTGTCAGCTGCCTGGGGCCCTGGCTGGTGAATTTTACCTCAAAGATGGCTGGGGCATTTCAGTGGCTAGGGCCAGAGCCTTCCCCGAGTCCCTTCCATTTCCCATCCCTCTGTAGCCCAATCTCGTTCATCCATAACCCCCAGGAATGGGGGCAGCACTTGGGTCATGAGGGGCTCTTTCTGGGGAGAGTCGGGGGCAGGGGCCGGGGGCTCCCCTAACTGCAGAGGCTAGCCTTACACACCCAGCAACACATGTCCCCCTTTATGGTTGGGGCTTTCTCTCGGTGCTTAAAGGCAACTGTGAAAAGAGCAGGGCTAATTCCAGCTGCCTAGCCGTCTCCTGGCAACAGGCCTGGCAGGAGGTCTTTCTTTCTCCCCCCCAACTCCTCCACTGCCCCCCTCTTTCCTTCCCCCCAGTGTCTTGTGTTGTGTATCATTAAAACTCCCCTCCCAGCCACTTCACAGCCAACAACCGACCCTTCTGGGGCCAGTTCCTTCAGGGTAGCTCAACTAGTCTTGGGGGTGGGGGATCTGAGAAGTCCAGTCCCCAGAGGTGAGGCTTTCAGTTTGGAACCAAGACACCCCCACCCCGCCCAGGCATCTCTTCCTTCTTTCTCTTCAGTCCCTGTCTCCATCTCTCCCCTCAGTGTCTATGCTGCCAACTGTGCTCTTGGGCACTGCCCAGCCCTGTAAGGGCCTCAGAGCTGGACAAGAGCAAGCTCGCACTTAGCAGGACAAACCTCTGGTGAAGATTTGAGTGACTCAGTGTCTGAAATGACCTGGAAGGAGACAGGAACACAGAGGGCTCACAGGAGACAGACCCTAATCAGTGAGTACTGGGACCTCTTTAGTCTCAAGGGACGCTTAGACTCACAGAAGATATGTGTCTTGCTCAGGGACACGCTGGGCTGGACCACTGGTTTTCAGTGCCCCTTGCCTGTGCTTCTTTCATACTAGATAGAAACAGGTGACTTTCTGAGGCCAGCATATTGTGGGGGTCCTGACCTGTCTGCCTCCAGAACACTGTTCCAGGGGTGTCTAGACTTGAGCCAGCCCATCCAAGGCCCTCCATTTTCTTCCATACAGAAAACTTAGAGAGACCTAGACTGAAAGGGAAGTCCAGGTCCCTTCTGGACTGCTGGGAATCATTTAAGCTCCCCCCATTCTTACACCATCAATATCTTGGTACAAAGCCCTGGAGCCATGATATCCTGTCACCCATAAGGTTAGCTGGGGGGACTCCACATCCCCTATCTGGTACCTCAAGGTGAGGACAGTACTAGGGGTGGATTCCAGCTTGTAATTTGTGGATACTACTTCAATGCTCCCCAACTTTGCCAACTCCAGCCTAAGCCACCCCCAGGGGTCCTGACCAGCCAGCCAGCAGGTCTTGGCCACACAGGCAGGCAGTGACAGTCACCCCTGATGGCCAGACCTGGCTCCTGTTGTCCTGTGACCCAGTGTTTCCCAGCTCCAGGCAGGCCTAAGCCGCCTTGACTTCATCTCCACATGCTGGCTGTTTTCTTAACACTTGTCTTTAAATGGATTTGCTTAGTTCTTAATAACTCAAATTTAAAAGGACACTTTGGATCCCTACAATTCTAGCAAGGTGATTTCCTTCTAACCAGATATCATAGCCACCAAAGAGGATGAATATGTCACCTTCTTTCGTTATCAGAAAGGGATATTAGAAAGAGTTGGAGAGACATCCATATCATATTACCACAACCAAATCCACTGCCATCAAGTGAATTCTGACTCAGAATGACCCTGTGTCGGGTTTCTGAAGCTGTAAATCTTTATGGGAGTAGACAGAATCATCTTTCTCCAGAGGAGTGGCTGCTGGATTTGAAATGCCAAACTTGTGGTTAACATTGTTATCTGGAGCTGTCAAGTCAGTTTTGATTCATAGCGACCCTATGCACAACAGAATGAAATACTGCCCGATCCTTCACGCACCAGTCTCACAATCATTGTTAAGACTGAACCCATTGCTGCTGCCACTAGGCCAATCCATCTCATTGGGGTCTTCCTCTTTTTCACTGATGCTCCACTTTATCAAGCATAATGTCCTTCTTCAGGGATTGGTCCCTCCTGATAACATTTCTGAAATATGAGAGATGAAGTCTGGTCATCCTGGCTTCTAAGCAACATTCTGGTTGTACTTATTCAGATTTGTTTGTTCTTCTGGAAATGCATGGTACTTTTAATATTCTTCTACAGAATCGCTTCTGGCAAGATGGCTAACTAGGTAGACACACTGACTACAGTGACCCTTTGCCACAACGAGATGAGAGACCAAATTAAGTAGACACAGATGAAAAATTCAGGAACTTAGAACATCTGAGGAAAGGTTATAGAAGTAGATTGAGTGTTTGCTGAGAGGCGAAGTTAAGCAGGGACGGCAAGAGAGGGAGAATGACTCGTAAACAGCTGGCCAGATGTAGTGTGACCATCTTGTGAGCAGTTTTGGCAACAGAAGGTGGCCTGGCAGAGCAGATTCACACAGGCGACGGGCAAGGAGACAGTTGGTGACAGTCTAACAATAAATCAACATATAATCATCAGTTAAATACAAATATGACAATACCACAGTGCCCTGAAGACAACAGACAATTTTAGCTCACACAAAGAAACAAGATAGAATGGCTCAAACAAATGACCAAGATGCAGAGCCAGAAAACAGTTCTGAGGAAGAAAAGGTAATGTAAGTAAATGAAAAAGAATTTTAAAAAGTGATGTTTAGGTAACTTCAAAGGTTTGACAGAAAGATTGAGGAAAGCAAAGAGAGCACAGAAAAAAACTTTAGAAGAATTCAGGAAAATGCTACAAGATCAGACAAAATAAATACAAATGTTGAACCCATACAAAACCTGCAATTAGAAATCCAGAAGATTAATACTAAGATTTCAGAAATGGACAATACATTGAAAGGGCAAAGGAGTAGATTCCAAGCAATGGAAGCCCGAATTAGTGAGCTTGAAGCTAAATCTCTCAATACTAGTATGCTAGAACAATCAGAAAAAAGAGTGAAAAAAATCCAAAGAAATTCTAAGAGTTATGTGGGAGGGACACCATGAAGAAGAACAACTTATAAGTGATCAGAATTCTAGAACAGGAAGAGGCAATATAAAGCATGAAGAAAATTGTCAAAGATTTGCTGGAAGAAAACATTCCTAACATCATGAAAAATGAGAAGATAAGTATACAAGAAGCTGAACAAACCCCAAACAGGATAGATCCCATAAGAAAATCACCAAGACATAAAATCAAACTTTCCAAAACCAAAGACAAGGGAAGAATCCTGAGAGCAGCTCAGGGAAAATGAAGGGTTACCTACAAAGGAGAATAAATAAGACTAAGCTCTGATTTCTTAGCAGAAATCATTCAAGCAAAAAGGCAATGCGATGACATGTACAAAACTCTGAAAGAAAAAAAAATGATAACCAAGAATCATGTACCCAGAAAAACATTCCTTCATTTACAGTGACAAAATTAGGATGTTTTCCTTATAAACAGAAATTAAAGGAATTTGTGGTGAACAGACCAACTTTACAAAAAATGCTAAAGAATGTTCTTTGGACTGAGAACTAACAACATCAGAAAACAACCTGAGATTGACATCACCACCCAGAACTCAATCCAGATATGTTGTTGTTGTTAAGTGCCATCAAACCAATTCCGACCCATAGTGATCCTGTATAGGGTTTCTGAGGAAAGGCTGGTGAGCTTGAACCACCAATCTTGCAGAGCAAACCAACTTTGCAGTCCAGTGCATTAACTCACAGTGACACACCAGAATTCCTCCAATCCAGATGTAGAAGTATTTAAAGTAAAACAAAGCTGTTTGAACTGCAAGGTTGGCAGTTCAAGCTCACCAGCTGCTCCTCAGAATCCCTATACAGGGTTGCTATGGGTCGGAACTGACTCAACAGCACTAAACAACAACAACAACAAAGTAAAACAAACCTACAAGACTGAAAATAGGGAACCAGAGGTATCAATTTATAAGGATGTCAGCTACAGAGCAAAAAGAAGGAATAGTGTAGATATAAAACTTTCAAATGGCAAGAAAGTCAAGTAGATTTCAAGATAAAACAGACTTTTAAATAGGGAAGTTTAAAAATAATTTACAGGGCAACCTGTAATTTATCCTGAAAAGTAACAAACCTGTACATCAAAATTTTTAAAAAGAGGAAAATCAGAAATATTTAATAAACATTAACACAACGGAAATGAAGAGAAAACACACAAACAGAAATTAATTCAGTGCAGAAAATTATGTATAACAAAGGAACCAGTAGCATCACATACACATACAAACACACACAGCAAAATGACAGTAATCAATTCATTACTTTTGTCTGTTAGGTGCCACTGAGTCAGTACTGACGCAAAGTGACCCTATGCACAACAGAACAAAACACTGCTGGGACCTGCACTAACCTCACAGTTGTTGCTACTCCTAAGCCCGTTGCTGCTGACACTGTACCAGTCCATTTCCTTGGGGGTCTTCCTCTTTTGCTCCGACCCTCCACTTTACCAAACATGATATCTTTCCCCAGGGACTGGTCCCTCCTGACAAAATGTCTGTAGTATGAGAGACAAAGTCTGGCCATCCTGGCTTCTAAGGAGCATTCTGGATGTACTTCTTCCAATAGAGATTCATACTTTGTACATTCCATATTCTGATTGTTAATGGGTGTTTATAGCTATTTTGCTTCATTTTGAGTTGTGTCCCATCAGCAAATGAAGGTCCCAAAGACTTTACTCAGTTCGCGTCATCACGGTCACCATGGGTGAGCCTGCTGGTATTTAAAATACTTGTGGCATAGCTTCCAGAATCACAGCAACACACAAGCCACCACAGTACAACAAACTGACAGACCTAATGATAATTACACGGAATGTAAATGGATTAAATGCAACAGTCAAGAGACAAAGCAGAATGGATAAGAAAACTGGATCTTTTAATATGCTATCTACAAGAGATGGATAGATACAGCCTAAATATCCATCAACAGGGGAATGCTTAAACAAACTTTGGTACATATACAAAATGGAATGCTACACAGTGTTGAAGAATGGCAAGGAATCTGCAACACACCTCACAACATGTTTGAACCTGAAGAACATTATGCTGAGTGAAATTAGTCAATTACAAAAGGACAATATCGTTGAGACCAATGTTGTAAAAATTGAGAAAAGGTTTTCTTAATAAAAGAAACAACCTATGATGGTTTTATGGGGATGAGAGAAAATCATTCACAGACTAGCGGGTAGACACATGTTAACATGGGTGACAAGGCAGGCAATATACAACAAGAGTGATGTTAGCCGAGGAAAGATAAAGGTAAGTGGGAGACACAGGGAAGAACACAATAGTTAAAGTGAATAGCAGTAAAAAATACTGTTAACTACATGGAGGGGATTGCTATCATTGTAATGAAACAAAATACATGGTTTGCTGGGGGTGAATAATCTTCTCCAACACCACAACTCAAATGCATCAAAACCCAAATACAACAATTCTTCTATGGTTGTCTTTATTCAATGTTCAACTGCCACATGCATATGAGGCTATTGAAAATAGCCATTGGCTCTTGACTCGTTACTACCCTCTTGAAATGGTTGAACATTGACCATTTCTTTTTGGTACAGTGACTCTTCTTTTTTTTTTTCTCTTAAATGTTTTATAAGGAGCTCTGGTAGCGTAGTGGTTATGAATCGGGCTGCGAACTGCAAGTTCAGCAGTTCGAAACTACCAGCTGTTCCGCGGGAGAAAGATGAGACTTTCTGCTCCCGTAAAGATTTACAGCCTCGGAAACCCTGTACAAGGTCGCTATGAGTCGAAACCGACTCCACGGCACATAACAACAACAACAACAAATGTTTTATTGTGAATTATGTGATAGTTTACATGGGAGAACATTAGTTTTCCCCTCCATGCAATCCTTCCCCCATACCCCCCAGGTCTTCAGCACACAGTCGCTCTCCCTCTCTGGATCTAAAGTCTCCAGCTGCGCCATCACTCCACGTCATCATCTCTGGCTCCATTTCAGGCATCACTGTTTCTCTGGGTAGGGTCCCGCTCTCTGCTCTTCTCCCTTGTGACTCTTCTTTTGATGCTTTCTACATCATTCAATATTTTGCCCATAAAATTCTTCAATATCGCAAGGCAAGACTTGATTTTTTTCTTCAGTTCTTTCAACTTGAGAAATGCTGAACATGTTCTTCCGCTTTGGTTTTCTAACTCCTAGTCTTTGTACATTTCATTATAATACTTAACCTTGTCTTCTCGAGCTGCCCTTTGAAATTTTCTGTTCAGCTCTTTTACCTCCTCATTTCTGTGATTTGCTTTAGCATCTCTACACTGGAGAGCAAATTTTAGAGTCTTTTCTGACATCCATTTTGGTCTTTTCCTCTTGTCTTCTTAATGACCTTTAGCTTTCTTCCTGTATAATGTTCTTGATATCATTCCACAACTCTTCTGGTCTTTTGCCATTAGTGTCTAATGTATCAAATCTGTTCTTGAGATGGCCTCTAAATTCAGGTGGGATATGTTCAAGGTCGTATTTTAGCTCTCATGGACTAGTTTTTAATTTTCTTCAGCTTCAGCGTGAACTTGTGTATGAGTAATTGATGGTCTGTGCTACAGTCTGCCCCTGGCCTTGTTTTGGCTGATGATTTGGAGCTTTTCCATCATCTATTCCCACAATTTGATTTCTGTGTATTCTTTATGG
>NW_006408525.1:31505708-31507725 GCF_000296735.1 Chrysochloris asiatica
GACAAACTGATAGATGAGTGGTGGTGTGGTTAGCAGTCCAGTGCTTAGCCTACAGTGCTACTAGAGCTCCTTATTAGCACCAGACAAACTTGCTCCTGGGCAATACTCAGAGGGATGGGGAGGAAGGCACTCTCTCCTGTATACTTCAAAGTTACCAAGTACGAGGGCACTCTCTCCTGTATACTTCAAAGTTACTAAGTACCACTTCCATCACCCATCTAGCTTCATCTCGCCAGGACTGGGAAAATGATCATTAGCCAGGGAAATGCCCTTGAAAGTCTTAACTTTTTGCCAAACTAATATTTCAAATTTTCTTAAATTCTGGAGTCAAAATAAAAATAAATAAAAATATCTGTTGGTTCTGCCATGTGCTCTGATTTGAGATATTGAGACAAAATATGATTTCTCATCTTTTACATTCACAGCTAAAGGCAGAGGTGGCCTTTGGTGGTCCAGGTAGAAGGAGGTGACAAGGATGAGGGGAGGGAAGCCTCCTGGGCTGAGTTAAAGCAGGAACATCATCATTACCACCATTGGTCCTCAATCACCACATAGTGTGGCAGGATTTTGCCACTTTTTTTGTTTGTTTTAGCATAACTCTTAGGGAACCAACATCTATTGCCTACTTTATATCTCACGCTCTTTGAGTAAATGGTGCCGTTTAACACTGAGAACTGAGGAATTATTATACCAACTTGGGCGTTATAAAGTTGGGTTTTGATTCACAGACTCTGAAATGACAAAATAGAATGGGTTTTCTCAGCTGTAATCTTCATGAGATCAGATCACTAGTCTTTCTTTCTCAGAGTCGCTGTGGTGCGTTCCTATCACCAACTTTTCCAATAGCAGTTGAGTGCTTAACCATTGCGCCACCAAGACTCCTTAAGGAAGCAGGAGAGAAAATCTAAATTTCTTGTCAAAATCACAGTTAAGAATTGGAGAGTTGATCATGTTCTGTCTGATTGCAGAGCCCATTGCTCCCCATATGCTTTGACATACCCTTTGTTTGCCAGTGGGGACCAAACCGTATAGAGATACTGTCCCCTTGGGCCAAAAGGGTGAGGCTGGTGCACCGAGGTCTCAAGATGGATGAGAGCAATAAAGAATGCAGCACTCTGTCCCCAGACAAACCTTCTACTGGTCTTTCTCAGCAGCAACCTAAGGAAGTGCCAGTGTTGGGGGGCACATCTCCCCATATTCAGAGAACCTGAGAAGGTCCCATGTATGAGGGCTGAAATCAGAGGTTGAGGAATGTGGAAAGAAGACGGCAGATGCACTGAGCTGTAATTTCTTTTTTTTTTAAATTAATGTGTAATTCACATACCATAAAATTCATCCTTTGAAAGTACACATTTTAGTGGTGTTGTTATTGTTAGGTGCTGTCGAGTCGGTTCTCTCTCAGACGACCCTGTGCACAACAGAACGAAGCACTGCCCGGTCCTGTGTTAGCCTCACAATTGTTACGGCTGAGCCCCTTACTGCTGCCACTGTGCCAATCCATGTCGTTGGGGGAGGGGGCTTCCTCTTGTTCGCTGACCCTCCACTCATCTATCAGTTTGTTGTACTGTGGGGACTTTCATGTTGTGGTAATGCTGGAAGTTTTGCCACAAGTAGTTTGAATACTAGCAAGATCACCCATGGTGGACAGGTTTCAGCTGCGCTTCCAGACTAAGACAGACGAGGAAGAAGAAGCAGACTTATGAATATTTATCCACTGAAAACCTTATGAATAATAGTAGAACATTTTTGTTGTTGTTGTTGTTATGTGCCGTGGAGTCGGTTCTGACTCATAGCGACCCTATACAGGGTTTCTGAGGCTGTAAATTTTTATGGGAGCAGAAAGCCTCATCTTTCTCCTGCGGAACAGCTGGTAGTTTCAAACTACTGACCTTGTGGTTCATAGCCTGATTTGTAACCACTACGCTACCAGAGCTCCTTAGTAGAACATTTTACTAGTATATTCAAATATTATAACTTTTTGCCAAACTATATTTCAAAGTTTTCAAATATATATTTA
>NW_006408525.1:31507825-31523138 GCF_000296735.1 Chrysochloris asiatica
CTCTCCTTGTTGATATGCTGTGGAGTCAATCGTGACCCACAGCGACCCAGTATAGGTTTTCCAAGGAGCAGCTGGTGAGCTCAAACCACCGACCTTGCAGTTCAAAAGGCTTTGCAATCTGGCACATTAACCCACAGAGCCACAGCAGGACTGTTTTTTTTTACTGGTGGTAAAAAACAACTCAAGGTGGCTCAGCTTGTGCTGGCCTGTGCCTTGGTGGGTGGGCCTGAACCTCGGAGGCTGGGCAGAGGGCTGGCCTAGGCCAAGGGAGTGGAGGGCGGGGGTAGTGGCTCCAGGCAGATGGTATCTGTGTCTGATGAGGTCAAAAATGCCTCTCTCTGTCTCCCTGTGCCGTGGGCACCCCGATTTGCCCTATATCCACGCCAATAACTCCTCCTGTGGCATTGAGGCCCCCCTGTGGAGGACTATGTTAGTTCCTGTCGCCCTGCTCGCTCTCTGGGAGTATGCACCCTCTGAACGGGTCCACTCAAGCCCCACACTCCAAGCTCTGCAGTGGGCGGATGCAGTCCCCAGAGCGGGAGCTGAGTGCAGGCAGGCAGAAGTTCAAAATGCTTGTAACTCCTCAGCAGCTTGATCCTTTAAAAAATCAAGTTCATAATGTTGAAGCCTAAAGTCTTATGTTTGCCCAAAGGCTGTCTGTCTACCAAGCGGGGGCCTCCCTTATGCGATACCACCCACCCGCTTTCTCCAGAGCCTGTGTACCTGTGTTGCCCAGTCAGGGAAGTGCCGGAAGTCCCCCTAGCCTAGCTCTTCTTCTTGACGGCAGTGACTCCCCACCTTTCACTTCTGACACAGCTCATTTTATACCCATGTTTCTAATTTTTACAATTAATGAACTCTGCTAACATCCACAGCTAAATAATATCATCCTAGGAGGATCTTCTCCCACCTTTTGTTACCCAGACCCAGCAGTGCAAAAACATTGTTTGGTGGGAACTAAAGACTATGGGTAGAAGGGGCATTAAATTATTCACTATATCACACTATGAGTTGGAAATGACTTAACAGTTACACTTTGAGTTGAAACTGACTCATTAAACAACAAGCTTCAATGAAAAACTAGAATCCACAAGGTTCAGATTACAATCAAAGCTTTCTTATCAACATGTTGTGCCTGTGGATATGTTTATTATTTTTTAAATCATGCATGTGCCTCCATTTCCATCTTATTGAAATGAGGAAGTTAAATAATATGCCCTTTGAAGTTCTTTATTTTTTCGGCTTTATTTCAAAATATACTCCAAGGCAAACACATTTGAGATTCCGTTCAGTCTACAAGCTCTGTGAAGTTCCTTCAATAGGGGTTGGTCACTATTAACTATATTTATACCACATAATTAACTCTCTATTCCACAGATAATTAGACACTAAGTGAACATGTGGTCCTAACTGGATCAATCAGAATTGGGAAATGGTATTCAAAAATACTGATGAGTCGTTGCTAATTGCTTGAATATAGAATTTGTAAACTTGGGAGCTCTTGAGAGTGGCTATTTGCTGAAAGACTGAGAATAACACAGACACTGAAAGAAACAAAGATGAACAGGTGAACATATGACCCCAGGGAAGAGTATTAGTAGCTTTTCCTTGCTAGTTCTAGTTTCTCATATGCCTGCACTACACTATCTGTGCTTGGGTTCCATGAAAAATATATTTTTAATATAAATGTTCAAATATACTGGTGTGGCATTTTAGGATAAGCACTGAACTATTAACTGCAAGGCCGGAAGTTTAAAATGAATAGCAACTCCTTGGAAATCCTATACAGGGTTGCTATGAGTCAGAACCGACTTGATAGCACTTAACAACAACGTATTCAAAAAGGTATTGTCACAACTGTAGTGATTATCACAACTGTAAAGGTAGAAGTTTTGTAACAAAAAGGGGGGGGTAGTTAATCTTACAGTCCAGGAACAGTGGACCCTAGAACCATCAAGGGAGAAGAGCATGGGCAGAATATTGGACCCTTTCCAGAGAAGCAGCGACACCAGAGATGGAGGCAGAGATGAAGACAGGGAAAAATAGAGCAGCTGAGGACTCTACCCTCATGGAAAGTGAAAGGTTGTATGCTGGTGCCCAGGAGGCAGGCTGACATATTCCTGAGTGTTTTTGTGTACATTAAAAAAAAAAAGAGGGAATAGAAGCTAATACTATTAAACCATGATGCATGGAGGGGATTGTAATCATTGCAATGAGATGAAATATGATAGGATAAGTGTAAAATTGATGTTCTCCCATGTAAACTACCACTCAATTCACAATAAAAACTTAAAAAAGAAGTTATGTACCCATCATTACTACCTAATTCCAGATTTTTTATCACCTTCTTCCCAAAATTCTGTGCCCACTAGTGATCAGGCTGCAGTCTCTTACAGACAAAGAAAAGACAGTTCCCAGATGGAACTATATTCTGCATTAATTTTTAGCCCTACCTCAATGTAAGGATCTCTGTTAGCGTAGTGGTTACGAATCGGGCTGCTAACCTCAGGGTCAGCAGTTCAAAACTATCAGCTGTTCCGCAGGAGCAAGATGAGGCTCTCTGCTCCCATAAAGAGTTATAGCCTCAGAAACTCTGTACAGAGTCACTATGAGTTGGAACCAACTCCACGGCACATAACAACCTCAATGTGGGGCTCTGAGTTAATGTGCTGGACTGCAAAGTTGGTTTGAACCACAAGGTTGGTGGCTCAGGCTCACCAGCTGCTCCTCGGAAACTCTATACAGGATAGCTCTGTGTCGGAACCGACTTGACAGCACTTAACAATAACTGTACATCCTCCTCCTTCTTCTTGCTGTTTCTTTTCCCTTCCTTGCCACACATTGTCTAAGAGTCAGGATGCCAACTGCTGACTCCAATTGCAACCTCACCCCCACCCAAACTAAACCAAGAAGTCCTAACACTCATCAGCCTTAAATCAAAGTAACTCACGTTGTAGGTCAATCAGCAACAGTTAATCGAATTGCCCTGTAACAGGCACTGTGGACACGTTATCAGCATGTAGCAGCCACAAATGGCCTAAGCAACAAACGAAGCATATTGTTTCACATAAGAAGTTCTGGGGCAGGACTCCTGTGGGGTCAATTTCTTTCTCTCTTTGCTCTGGCTTCCTTCATTGGTCAGCCTCATCTTCAGAAATCGTCCCTCAAAGTCAAATGACAGCTTCTGCAGCAACAGGCATCCCACCCAGACACAAAGACATCCAATAGCAAGGAAAAGGGACATCTCCTATTGTGTGTCTTATTTTAAGAGCCAAAAAAACTTGTCCCAGAAATCCTCTTGCACCGTCAGCAAATCTCCCCTATGCCTCCTCATTGGCCTAAACTAGATCACTTGCTTGTTGCTGTCGTTAAGTGTCATCAAATCAGTTCCAACCCATAGCAACCCTGTATAGGGTTCCCAAGGAGCGACTGGTAAATTTGAACCTCTGATCCTGCAGTTCAGACTGACTTTGCAGTCTAGCCCATTAACCCACAGAGCCACACCAGAAGTCCAGAGATTTCTTGTTTACCCCTAGAATAATCCCTGGCAAGGAGATGAAGCCCCATGATTGGCTTAAACCAACCAGGATTTCTTTCTGAGCCAAGTGGGAGCTCTGCCAGTCTGGAGGAAGGGACCACCAGCCCAAATAGAAGGCTTCGCCTGAGAGGTGTAAGAAAAAGCAGCTGGCTGCCATAAAGGAGTTGCATAGACACTGCTTACCAATCATTTATCATGTCCCAGATGCTACTGCACAGACTGCTCTGAATTGGCAATAGCCCTTTGAGGTAGATATTATTATACCCATTTTTGCAAGTAAGGAAAAAGGCTCAGAGAGGTTTAGGTGATTTGCCAGTGTTACCCAGTATTACACAATGAGAGGCTGAGGTGGGGGCAGCATGAGCTCTGGGTTCCAAGGCAGCCCTCAGACAGGTTTTCCCCACAAGACCTGAGAAGCTCTGTTAAGACCTTACCCAGAAGCCAAGGTGAGAAGATAAAGGGGGTACTTCTAGCATGGGCTCCTGGTCTAGCCAAGAGTCTGCCACACCTGTGCCAGCCCAGCCACCTGCTCCTAGGCACCTGCTGGTGAGGCAGCTTTGACCCCATTGCCAGTCCACTGGGCCCCCATCCATGTGTGCTTGTTCCCAGGACCCAGAGCCAACAGTTGAGACCATCCCCAGGTTCCAGCCACACATCTGCCATCGAACACACTGGTCTGCAGAGAAGATAATTAATTGGCAGAGGGTGCTGACGAGGGCTTGGCCAGAAGTTTCTGCACCGAGAAATGTTGCATGCTTGTTCTACCCCATCTCCCTAATGTCCCTTTATACAAGTCTCCCCCACAAGACCCCTCAGATGGAAAGGACAACTCCTCTCTTGGTTTTTAAGGAAACATAAATGTGCTCATCTGTTGAATGATTATCTTCCCCAGAGATAGCAAACTCTGGGTGGGCCAAAAGTTTGACTGTTCTTGCTTACCAAGCTTCACCCTGGCTTGGGCTGCACACAAACATGAGATGCTCAGAGAAGAAGGCTTGAACGAAGGAGCCACCCTTCATAGGCACAAAGCACCTACTATGTGTGGTGTAGGTTGTTAAGTGAAGGAAGGCAAAGACCTTGGAAGAGGATTCATTTCCCTAAGGTCCAGCCCTGGGTTTGCCCGTAACAGACATGAAGTCAGTGTTTGTGGTTGAAGAGCAAAACAGGAACATCCTCTTGCTCTCAGATCATACAGCACTTGTACAGTTGATACACACATTATAACATATGCTGTTGTTTGTTAGGTGCCATTAAGTTGGTTCTGATGTATAAAGTAACCCTGTAGGATTTCCAAGGCTTTAAATCTTTGTGCGAGCAGAACCCCTCATCTTTCTGTTGTGGAGTGACTGGTGGGCTCGACTGCCAAACTTGTGTGGTTTGTAGTCCAGTGCTTATCTTATGGAGGAGGCTCCACACTCCCTATGACATATATGGTGGTGGTGGCTGTGAGCCATAGCGACCCTGGACAGAGTTTCCAAGGCTGTTAATCTTTCCGGTTGCAGAACACCTCATCTTTCTCCCGCAGAGCAGCTGGAAGTTTCGAACTGCTGACCTTGCAGTTCGCAGCCTGATTCGTAACCATTATGCTACCAGAGCTCCTTGCGACATATATATTATGTATCAAATATAATTATTTACTTGCTGTCAGGTCATGAATATGGTACAGGACTAGACAATGTTTTCTTCTATTATATCTAAAGTAACCATGAGTTAGAGCCACTAGGCAGCAAATAAAAAACAAAATGATGTGCCAGATACTGTTCTCATATTGGGGGTTCAGCAGTCACTGAGGTTAAATTCTAGAGGAGGAAATCGAAAACATATAAGTGAGCAAGTAAATAGCTATAGTTGATACATATGTGTCCTAATATATGCATAAAATGCACATACGTTCTTTTTAAGTGCCTTCCAATGGTTCAATTCACCATGAATAGGGTCTCTGAGGAGTAGCTGGTGGGTTTAACACCCAAGGTGGTTTGAAATTCAGTCCTTATTCTACAATGCTAACAACAGGACTTAGAAAAAAAAAAAAAATATATATATACATATATATATATGATACATAATATTATGTCAAACATAATATATGTTTTATTGACTATGCAAAGGCATTCTGACTGTGCAGTTCATAACAAACTATGGATAACATTTCAAGGCAGAGTGATTCCAGAATTCTTAACTGTGCTAATGCTGAACCTGTACATAGAACAAGAGGCAGTTGTTCCAACAGATTGAGGGGGTACTGCGCGGATTAAAAATTTAAAAAGTGTGTGCTTTCACCATATTGTATACTTTCACCATATTTATTCAATCTGTATGCTGAGTAATAAGGAGCTCTGGTAGCGTAGTGGATACAAATCGGGCTGCTAACCTCAGAGTCAGCAGTTTGAAACTACCAGCTGTTCTGCCCCCGTCAAGATTTACAGCCTCGGAAACCCTGTACAGGGTCACTACGGGTCGGAACCGACTCAACGGCACTTAACAACGAGTCAACACTCAAAGGCACTTAATGACAACAATAACATATCGGTTCCAACTCATTAGCTACACTGTATAGGGTTTCCAAGGAGTGGCTGGTGGATTTGAATCACTGACCTTGTGGTTAGTAGTCCAGTGTTTCTCTTACAGTGCCACATGACTATTTATCTATCTATCTATGATAGCTATAAATTTGTTGCAAAATATCTCTTTAAAAGTGTTAAGGAATAAGAAGAACAGAGTGCGGGACCCTGCCCAGATAGGACAGTGACGCCAGATAGGAAGGCAGAGATGATGACATGGAGAGATGGAGTGGCTGGGGACTCTAGACCCAGAAAGGGTGAGGGGCTATGTGCTGACGACCGGGGGTCAGGCTTGCAGGGTATACCCTTTGGTTGGTTGATGATGCATAGAGGGGATTGTAACCGTGGCAATGAAACAATATACGATAGGATGAATGTAAAACTAATGTTCTCCCATGTAAACCATCACATAACTCACAATAAAATATTTTAAAAAAAAAGAAGAAAAAAACCCTATCCTTAATTAAATTTTATATAAAACAAACAAAACAAAGTGTTAAAGAATAAAGGTGTTATTTTGAGGACTGAGGTGCACCTGACTCAAGCCATGGTCTTTTTAATTGCCACATATGCATGTGAAAGCTGGACAATGAAGAAAGAAGACCAGAGAAGAATTGATGCATATGAATCATAGTGTTGGCAAAAAATATTGAAAGGACCATGAACTGCCAGGAGAACAAATAAATCTGTCTTGGAAGAAGTACAGCCAGATTCTTATTGGAAGTAAGATGGGTAGGACTTCCTCACCAGTATTTTGGTACTTTGGACTTTATGAAGAGGGACCAGCTCCCAGAAAAGGACATCATGCTTGCTAAAGTAGAGGGTTAGTGAGAAAGATGAAGATCCCCAACACCACTTTTCTGTCTCTCGTTTTAGTAAGAAACACTTTTATTTTCCTTCTCTGGCAGTTTTCCGCTTTACACAGGTTCTGGCTTTCACAGGTTTTTGTTGTTGTTGTCAGGTGCCATCGAGTCGGAACCGACTCATAGCGACCCCATGCACAGCAGAACGAAACAATGCTCGATCCTGGGCCAACCTCACCACCGCTGCCACTCCCGAGTCCATCAATGATGCCACCTGGCCGATCCATCTCATTGGAGGTCTTCCTCTTTTTCTCTGACCCTCCATCCTACCCAGCATGACATCCTTCTCCAACGATTGTTTCCTCCGGACTACATGTCCAAAGTAGGAGAGACGAAGCTTAGCCATCCTGGCCTCCAAGGAGCACTCTGGCTGCACTTCTTCCAAAACAGATCTATTGGTTCTTTTGGCAGTCCATGGCACCCTCAGTATTCTCCTCCAACACCACAACTCAAAGGCATCAATTCTTCTACGATCCTCCTTATTCACTGTCCAGCTTTCGCATCCATATGAGGCTATTGAAAACACAATGGCCTGGGTCAGGCGCACCCTAGTCCTCAAGCTGACATCTCTGCTCTTCAATACTTTAAAAAGTTCCTGTGCAGCAGATTTGCCCAGTGCAATATGTCGTCTGATCTCTTGACTGCTACTTCCGCGAGTGTTGATAGTTGATCCAAGAAGAATGTTTTAGGGCACCATAATGTCAGTGGTAAAGGCTGTGCAGAAAAACAAAGCCAGATAAGGGCTTCAGGGTGGGGAGTAGCTAGTGGAAGACTCTGAGTTAGGTCTCAGGTTGGAGTGTCAGGCAGCATCTTCCTGGATAAGTTCTTCCAGAGGAGGTTGCCAGGCCCCTGAGTAGGAACCTCTCTCTACCTTGATAATAAATGGGCCAAGAGACACCTGAGAGAAAAGTTTATTCCTCAAGCCCTAAAGATGTGAAGAAAGTAACCCAATACTTACTCCTCATCTGTGGGCTGTAGTCCTGATGTGGCAACGGAAGATAAGCACTGGTCCAAACTCACCAGACACTCCTCAGCAACCCTATACAGGGTCGCTGTGAGTCAGAACCGACTCGATGTATAGCACTTAACAATAACATGTAATGGAAGATAAGTACTGGACTGTTAACCGCGACGTCAACGGCTCTTCAAAAATCCTATAGAATGCTTTGAGTCGGAACCAACTGGACAGCGCTTAATAACAACAACAAATGGGATACAAATTAAAGACATTCGCGAGTATCTGCAAACATCTGGGCCGCTCTCGCGTACAGCTGCCAGCTCTAAGCTGGCCAGGGAGGGGCCGTCGCGTTACCCAGCCCGCTGACTTCCTTCGTGACTATCAGCGCCGCCGCCAGGGGGCGCACTGGGGCTGCGAGAGGATACGGCGGATAGTCCCCATCACAGATCCCTGCGCGCATTAGAGTGTGCCTTTGTGGCTCACATACTATGTGCCTGTCCTGTGCAGGTCACTGAGCTTTCACCCTGCGGTCTTCTGCAGGATTCTGCCTCCAGGCCAGCGAACCGAGCTGGGCCACTTACGAAATCTTGTCCAATCAATCACGGCGCCTACCACTGAATGCTCGCCCATTCTTCAGGCTGCGCTCCCTAATGTCCAGCCTCCCAGCGGCCTCCAAAGGAACTGCCAACCAGAGCAGCGGTTCAAGTCCACCAGCCTCTCCGCGGGAGAAAGATGAGGCTTTCTCTTCTGAAAAGATTTACAACTTCGGAAATACTTACAGGCTCGGAAACCCCATATTGGGTCGCTAGAGTGCTCAAAGGCACGTAACAACAACAACAACAACAACAACAACAACGGCTCTTCTAAGTCCTTAGGGGAAAGTGAAACGCCGTCTTTCCCACCCCCAAGTACCCTTCACGTCTTTCTCTGCTGAGTCCGGTTTCCTAGGCCTATGAGCCTTTTTCACAGGCTGTTTTCGGGCCTGCGGAGACTTTTCCCTCTCCCTCCAGATTCCCTAGGCTGGTCTGGACGCCCCGTTCTGGGCCTCGGCAATTTCGGGCATATTCCAGGCAGAAAGTGAATCACACAGAGTCCTGATCCGAGATTTCCTCCAGCATCCCAGAGACAGACGGGCAGCCCCCTGTGGACCGGCGAGTGAGCGCAAGACGCAGTCCCCTTTGTCTCCGAGGAGCCTGGGGGCAGGGGGGCCCTGCCGAGCGGCACTCAATACATTGAATGCACCGGGAGAGCGCACATCAAAAGGTACCTAGAGACCGCTAAAGGCGTGGGGGTTGGGGGTGTCAGTCCGCCAGTCTGAGGTCTCTGACATTCACACACATAATACAAAGTGCCTCCCACGTACCATCTCTCTGCCCCTGTTCCTCGCTGCCTTCTCGGCCCCCATCCAAGAGACCACACTCATGTTCAGGACAGACAGCATGAGGTTCACTTCACCGAAGCCACCCGCCCTAGCTGCGATTTTAGCCCTTACCCCACCAAGTACAGCCCACTTTCCCTGGCTTGGGGTCTAACTAGAGACGGTGTTTCTGTGTGTGACACGGGGGTGCCCTCCTCGCCCAGGTAGGGACCATTTCTGCGCTCCTTGTAGCAGCGCAGGGCGGCAGGAGGAAGGAAATTAAGACTGTGTTGAAGGAAGGACACCTGGCGCGGGAATGGAAAGGGCTCAGGAATTCCTTCCTCTGGGGGCTTTCAAATGGGGGGAAATCCCCATAGACGCCTCCAGTCTCCAGCGCGCCAGGCCGGTTCCACCCCTTCTTCACTCCTCTCCTCCTGTGCTTGGTCAGGCTCTTGAGACCAGCTACCCTTCTAAACCACTTGTATTTCCCGGTCATTCTTTCTTCCAGCTCTCTCTTCCATTCCCTACCCAGATGCTCCTGACCTCGGCCACCCGACGCTAGAGGACTGCCCTGTTTTGCCTACTGTAGCCCGGGACCCCTGGCTGGGCTTTGTTGGAAACACCTCAGTCAACCTCCTACCCACCCGCAGGCATTTCCTAGATCTGGCACCTGTGAAATCTTGGGGTACGAAAATGACCCCAAGAGGTCGTCTAGTCAGTCCACACTCTTCCTCCGGGGCCACACTGACTCCACAGTAGTGTCTCAGTGGTCAGGAAAGCGCTTCCCCTCACCACCTCCCACTCCACCACCACCCATTCCTCAAAAAAGATGCCTTTGGGCTTTGGGTCTCACAAGTTCCGCAGAATCTGAGCTCTCTCAAGCTGCCCGCTCAGCTCCAACACTGGCTGCGAGCCGGCGGCGCGACTGGGCTCTGCGAGGACCTAACCAGGCCTCGGTCCACTTGGGGAGAGGAGGGCTCCCTACTCCTAGAACCTCGGTCCTGGGCTCAGCACCCACTGTGTGATCCCCTTTCCAGGTGAATAAAAAATGGGGCGCCCCAGAATCAGGTGGGCCGCGGGGGCATCTCTAAGGGCGGGATCTCGGCAGCAGCCCCGACCCGGTCTGGGGCAGGTTCGGGGTTTTTCTTTGCCTAGAAGCTCCTAATCCTTTTCCCCCCCTGCTCCCCACCTCGGGCTCCACGGCCGCTCATCTCCCCTCCCCCTTCTCTCCTTTTCTCCCCTTCTCCTCTCTCTTTCATCTCCCCCCTCCCCCCCCCCCTCCGCCCCCTTCAGCCGAGCACCCGGCTAGGAACACGGCAGAAGCTGTGGCAAGCCTGGGCGGCTCTCCCGACCCTTGGTGCCCCCGGGGCCAGTCCTCGCGCCCGCAACAGCCCGGTGCCGAGAGGGCTCACGGGACGGACAGGGCAGCAGGTTCGAGCCGTGGGCACTGGCGGCCCAGATCAAAGGCCTGGGCTGTCAGGCCCCCCGGCGAGGGACTTCCTGCAGCCGCGCCCCCCACTTCGTCGGCCGCCTGCCTTCCGGGTCTCAGCGGGACCCTGGTCGACTCATTCTCTGTTCCTCGCCGGCCGCAGGCCCAGACTGCTCCCGAACCCCGGGTGCTGCATCGGGTGGCATGGGAGGGGAATGTAGGGGAGCTATCTGGTCTCAATCTTAGCACACTATTTAGGGCCGAGACCTATTTCCTCAGTTCTGGAGAGGGATTAGAGAGAGAAAGGAGCTCCATGGGGAGTCTGTAGGGATTCCCCCCACCCATGGGGAAAAGTGCAAGCATTTTGGTGTCCACACAAGGAAAATGGGGCTCTATCCCCACCCCAGGATGGAGGACCAGGGCCTCCACGAGGAGGAGAGGCGGCAGAGGAAGACTGGAGAGCGGCGGGGCTCCTCCGAGCACCCCAGCTGATCCGGGTCCCGCTGTTACGTTTCATCCGCCCCAAAGAATTCACCCCTAAGGTCCAAATAGGTCTGAGGGTCGCGCTTCCGACTCCGCGGAGACATGGCCAGAGGAGAAAGTGACCCGGCCCCGCGAGCAGGAAATGCAACTGGCCGCTGGTGTCAGTTGCAGGAAATGCAAAGGCAGCGGGAGGTCCCGATACCGATCTGATGTCTGACAAAAGGCTCAAATGACACTCGGCTCTGTCCCCTGGCGCCGCCCGCAGCCAGACCTGCCAGCCTCCACGGACCCTTCCTTCCACGCGCCTCTCGGACACCCGGGAAGCGACCTCCTGCGGCCAGGTCGAGTGGCCTGCGGATCGAGGATTCGGGAGACTGCAGGCCAGGAAGGGGTGCCTACTCCAACCCCCCTGGGACCCCTAAGTGCTGCTCTGCCGGAGAGAGGCTTCTGGAAACATCTTTGTGCTTTTTCCACTCTCGATTCCTCACGGGCTCAAGTGTTAGGGGTCATGATCCCCCGAGAGAAAGGAGCCACCCATCAGTGCCCACGCCAACCTGGCACCTCGAAAAACGCCCTACTCCGAGTCCCTGCTCCCTGAACCTGGTTGGCTTGGGGCCGCAGCAGTCCCAGGCTAGCAGAAGGTCCAGAGTGCGTATCCCCCCAAGTTGCCAGCTAGTCTAGGGCGCGGGCTTTGCCCAAGTTTGCCAGGCGCTGCCGGTCCCCGCGCCGAGTCTTGGGTCGGGCGGGAGGGGCGCGTGATTGACAGGCTGAACTATAGACTCATCTCTTACCTTAGGCCGCGGGCGCTGATTGGCTGCTCGCTGACATCCTCAAACCCGGCTGCTCCGCGCTGGGCTCGCGAGGGGGGCGGTTACGGGTGGAGGTGCGCTTCTGACAAGCCCGAAAGTCATTTCCAACCTCAAGTGGACTTTGTTCCAACTGTTGGGGGCGTCGCTCCCCCTCTTCATGGTCGTGGGCAAACTTCCCCCTCGGCGCCGGTTCTAATGGAGCCCCACCTGCTCCGACTGCTCCTCGGCCTCCTGCTCTGTGGCACCAGGGTCCTCGCCGGCTACCCAATTTGGTGGTAAGGTTCGCCTCTCGTCTGCCCGCTGCGTCCGGGGGAGGGAAGAAGCACCGGCTAGGGGTGGGCTGCGACAGGGCCGGGGCTTCTTTCTCCTTGCCTCCCTCCAGCCCCCCACCCGCTCGCCCCTCCTGGATTTTCTGCTGGTGTCGCCTTCAGGATCCAACTCCTGGCTTTCATAATCACCGTCTTTACTGCCACTCGCTGCAGAGGCTGGGCGACTTTCCCCGTCTCCGAAGGTTTCTTCTTCTTAGATCCTAACCCCCACCCACCCACCCCAGTTTGGGAACCCCGAGACCCTCCATTTGCTTGCAGCGGGCTTTCTGGAAATCCAGCGCTGTCCCTAGGGCCCAGCCACTCCTCTTCTCCATTTTGGGGTCTTCATGGGCAAAATCATCTAATTTCTTGACTGCCACCCCATCTTCTCCGGGAGCCTCCATCAGATTGCCCCACAATAGCCCCCCCTCCTTTGCCTTCTTGTTTCAGAGAGGCTTGGGGCTCCTGGGGACAAGGGAATTGGGGGGATTTCACTAGATTTTTCCCCATTGCTCTAGATTCATCTTAAGCCTGCGAAGTCAATATGTTGTTTGCTGTTCTGTGATGCCGTTGAATTCGGATTTTATTTATTTCTTGCCTCGTCCACCCTGGCAAAATGGGGGTGGTGGTGGTGGTCCTTGAAATGTAGTTGTTTGGGAGGGGATGGGCTTGTTCTTTGATCAAAACCCCAATTCTCCATGTCAAATTCGTTCCTTTTGGAAAATCGGAGGACTGAGGAGACAGGGAGAAAGGAAGGACACAGTCCGCCTGAGAAATGCTGATACAAAAGACATTTTAGTGAATAGATCTGGGGAGCGGGGCGCCGTACTTGGGCATATGTGTACGTGGGTCTGGAGGGGCAACTAGGAAATAAACAGTCCTTTGGGCGCTCCAGATCCCGGGAGTCCCCTTGTTTTCTAAAAGGCCCCACTGCCCCCCGCCCACCTCACAGGTCCTAGGGGCCAGAGGAGAAAGACACTCTGAAACCAGTTCTCTAAATTACACCCCGCCTCTCCCAGGGCTCCAGCCCCCTGCATTCCAGAAAACTTTAATTAAAGAATTTTCCCCTCCTGGATGAAGAAGAGCCTAGGCCTGGGGGTTGGGGGGTGCAGAGGGAGAATTTGGGATCCGAGAGGAAGAGTGGGGCCTGGCTCTGGGGTGCAGATGCCGCCTGTGTGCCCCCGCTTTTCCTCCCTTTTACCTCAGAGCCTTGGAGATGGGGGAATAGAGCCAGTGAAATTTGGGGGCCACACCCCACATTGGCCTTCAGCTGTTTGGAGTGGCAGCATTTGTGTCTGGGTGTTTGAGGATCTCTAAGGACCGGGCTGGGGGCAGGAGAAGGACATGGCTGAGAGTTTAGAGGGTGCTATGAGCTGGTTCCAGAATAGACATCCAAAGGAAGTCTTTCTTCTTCATGATCCATCCTTCCCTCCTTCCCTCGGCACTGGGCTGCACTGAGGCCTCCTACATAAAGAAGTCTGTGGCGTGGTCAGGGACTCTGGGATGGGGGCTCTGTCGCTGGGAAAGTCTGGTGCAGACACCAGTCCGGTCTCGCCGGCCATTCCTGCCCCTTCTTCCTATCCCTGGACCTAGGCCATGCTGTTCTTTGCCTTTAGGGGAACCCGGTGGGAGTGAGGGTAGGAAGAGAAGGCTTGGCCCTGCAGGCAGTAAACATCACCGAGGAGAGTCCAGGTTTCCCTACCCGCTGTACTGGAGGAGGCACGTCCTGGGGCTGAACTGGACAGAGCTGGGTGGCTATGTAGTGGTGGTGGTTGTGGTGTGTCTGGTGGTGTTATCTTGAAGAGCTTCAAGATAGGAACCACCCAATGGGAAGAAACGATGAGAAAAACAGTAAGTCTAGAAGGTCTGGACATTGGCCCCCACAGAACGCTAGACACAGGCTTGGGGTGAGCAGAGGAACCCACTGCAGTGGGGGACAGACTACTGCTTTGTTTGAGCTATGTGACATGGAGATGGGAAAATCCAAGTAGGCCCATGTGTGTGTGTCAGTGCCTGTGGCCACCCCTATGTATGTGCACATGTGTGTGTCCATAACACTCAGAAATGTCATCTATACGCTAGTGTGTCTCTGTATATAGGAGTGTCTGGGCTTGGGCCTGGCAATGTAAATGTGAATTAGTGCAGGGTCCCTGGAGGAGCCACTGCCTGTGACAAGGTGAGGCTGTGTTTTTGTGTCTCTGCATAAAAGTGTCAGCAAGTGACTAATTCTGTGTGTGTATGAGAGTGAGAGAGAGAAAGACTAGTAGTATCTATACCCACGTAAGGGTCAGTTCCTATGTATGCTTGTGACGCTGGACATGTGTGTCGTGTATATGTGAATACTGTGTGTATGTAAGTGGTGTGTGTGTATGAGTGGAGTGTATGTGAGTGTTATGTGTGTGACTGTTGCATATGAACTGTGTATGTGACAGTTGTGTATGTGTGTGCCTTCATGACAGTGTAAAAGTTTGGGTGCGTGAATATCAGTGTTCAGTCTTGTAAGTATGTGTGTGTGACTCTCATGTCCAGAACCTTGTGAGGGCTGTCTGGGTCTGTCTCCAAGTACCAGTGACCATGATTGGCTGTGATTCTGTGTCTGTGAGGATGTTTGCAGACAATGGCCTGGAGATGTGAATGTTGGGTGCTTGAGGAGCATCCATGATTCTACAGGCAAGATCTCTGATCATAGGCCCAACAGGAGACAGAGTCCTATGGGTGGGCTCCGAGGGGCACAGCTGAGCTGGGAGCCCAGGACTGGTGGGGGCAGGGAGGCAGAGCCCACCTGTCTGAGAACTGCTTCAAGCCTTCTTTTCTCAGGTCCTTTTTTGGTCCCAGAGGTGGAGTGGAAGATGAGTCACCTCTTAGGGCTGGGGCCTCAGGGTCTGGGACAGTGGAAGGGCCTCAGATTCCTGTTCCCACTCTGCCCCCAGGCAGGAAAAGTAAGTCCTTTTAGCCTCTGATTCCCTCCTACCTGCCCTCCTTTACCAACACAGCACGCTGAGATTTC
>NW_006408525.1:31523238-31572721 GCF_000296735.1 Chrysochloris asiatica
CACCCCGCCAAGGAAGAGACACCTCTCTCAGCTGTGGACTCTAGTCCCAGAACAAGCAGAGATTCAGAGTTCCCGGAGCAAAGTCATGTACTGCAGGGCTACATAGCCAGGTAGCAGCAGAGCTGGGACAGGAGGTAGTGACGGCAGCATTGATTTCTGTAATTCTCCTTGTCAGTCCCAGTTAGCTCCTGGTGGAGAAACTCGTCTTTCTTCTCCTTTGGGCCTGTCTTATTAAGGCCCAGCCGGTGCCTGCTACATTCTGAAAGTGTGGGGTCAGCTACTTGCCCGCCTCTGTGTGATTGTGGACCAGTGACCCACTCACCTGGGACTATAACTCAGGGGTCGCAGCCCACCCTGGCTCATCACTTGGGTGGAATGGGTTTGCAGAGGACAAAGGCAGTGAACTGGGCGACAGGACACCCAAGTTCTCTCTCTTTCCACCATCCTGGGACCCATCCCCACCTCAGGTGATGCCTGCCTGAAGCTGGCCTCAGTTTCCCCATCTGTCAGATGTCCCACTGCCTCCCCCACCCACTCCCACCTACACCCGCCTTTCAGAGGCTTGCAAACATGTTCAGTCAAACCCTGTGGGGGTCAGTGGGCTGGGCCCAAGGAGGCACCTGGAGACTGCGGGGGAGGAAGGCCCCGGGCCAGGTGTTAACACTTGTAACAGGCTGGAATTACAGCTGCCTGGGGTTGGCGAAGAGCTGAGCTGGCTGGAGGCTGTTGATCCCACAGACAGACAGACAGACAGATGGGCAGATACCAGATCCGATGGCCAGGGTTTAACCGGGTGGTCTCCCTTTGAGGGCAGGCCTCTCCCGGAGGGAACACAGGCCAGGGGAGGGTGCAAGAATCCCTGACTCCTGGAAGTGAGTTAACAGTCCTCCTGACCCCACCTTGTGGGCAAGACTTCGAGTCCAAAGGGAGCAAAACAAGTGAAGCCAATCTGTATTCTTCTGAGGGGACCACGTTTTGCTAAAACGAAACTAAACAAGTCAAACGTAATAATCCCAGGAGCCTTGAGCTGAGTTGACTCCTCCCAAGACCTGCTTTAATAGGTAGGGGAAGGAACAATAGTCAAGGACTGTTCTCCAAAGTCTCAGAGCATTTTATCTACAGCTCAGAGGCCAAGAGATGAGTGATAGGTTGAGTGTAGATCGTTGGTTCTCAGCTCACTCCCACTTCATGGATCCTGAGGGTTAATGGGAAGTCTGCCCTACCATTAACCTTAGAAACCCTAGGGAACCATTTAGGACTGTCCTAGAGGTTTGCTGTGAGTCAGGATTGATTCATGACAGTGGGTTTGGGATTTTCTTGCCCTCATGGGAAGACTTTTGGGAGATCGATCGTAAGAGGCACGAGCCGGACTTTGGTGCCAAGCCCATTAACAGGCACCTATTAACAAATCCGACCAGCCCCCACACTCTGGCATCTGGGTGTTTTCCCAATCACTAATGAAGTTGGAGAAACTGAGATAGAAATCCCCAAAGAATAGACACAGCCAAACACGAGTGTCCCATCCTACTCAGAATCCAACCTGGTGCTAATAAACATTAAAGAGCTGGACAGCTTTGGAATTAAGCAAGTGACATGAAGATGTGGTGTAAGGTGTGTGAGTTGGGGCAGCTGTGACAGCATCTAGAGTCTGGTCTGAAAGGAGGGCAGAAGAGATGACTCTTCTCAGAGGCAGACCTTCCCGGAGAGAACGGGGAAAACAGTCTTTCAGGATGTGGTGCGCTCAAGAGGTCTTGTTATGAGTTACAGAATCCCAGTTAAAGCTACCAAGGAGGGAGAGACATTCTCCACCACCTATCTTATCCTATATTGGGGTTAAGATAGGTTAACTTAGCTATCTTCTGCCTAACCCCCTTCTTTCAAAGGTTAGGGCCATCCTGATATAACAGCTACATAGTCATGTTAGCGTGTTTATTGGAAATCTGTGTTCAAGGTCTTAGTTTATTTCTTCAGAGACTCATCTGACCAAATCTCAAAGCTGGTCCCACTACTGGCAAGCCAATCTGACAGCCTTTGTACCTCCAAACCTTGTAGTTGTTGTTGTTAAGTGCTGTTGAGTCGGTTTTGACCCTGTATAGGGTTTCCGAGGAATAGCTAGCGGGTTCGAACTGCTGACTTTGTAGCTCAAAGCAACCTTTCAGTCTAGTGCATTATCCTGCAGAGCCACACCAGGACTCCAAACCTTACTTCCCCCAAATAACCACATTCCTGTGGATCCAGGCTCAAAGTCAAAAGTAGATTTTCATGTACTAGGAGCCCTGGCACTGTAGTGAGTTACATGTTGGCTACTAACTTCAAGGTCAGAAGTTCAAACCCACCAACTGTAATGCAAGCGAAAGATGAAGCTTTCTGCTTCCATAAAGATTTGTAGTCTCAGAAGCCCAATCCAGGGTCACTGTTAAAAACAGACTCGAAGTCACACAGCTGCCACCACCGTGACCACCAGGAGCTCTGGTGGTCTGTGGGGTAAGTATTGGGCTGCTAGCCATGAGGTCCAAGATTCAAAACCTCCAGCTGCTCTGTAGGAGGGAGATAAGGCTAAGGCTGTCTATAAGGTTTACAGTCTCTGAAACCCTTAAGAGGGTCAGAATGAACCCAATGGGTTCATTGGGTTTGTTGTTTTTTGGTAGTTACTATGAGTCAGAGTACAAGTGTGCTCCATAGTGTCTTCAGACTGATTTTTCTGAAGTAGATCTCCTTGCCTTTCTTCCTAGGTACCTCTGTGTAGACTTGAACTTCCAACTTTTCGCTTCCCCCAGGGACCCTAGTGAGTAACCTAGAGCAAGCGAACCTTTTTAATCCTCAGTCTCTCCATCTGTAAAATGAGTGTAGTGATTGCTCCTACCACAAAGCATTGTTGTGAAGATTAAATGAGCTCTTAGAATAATGTCTGGCATACAGGAAATCTATGCAATGTTGACTCTTTTGCCATCAGTGAACTACTGGTTCCTTTAAGTGCTGGCTGCAAACCTGCCTCTTCCAAGGAGCCCTCTCAGACTGGCCCTGCCTTCCTCTGTCTTCAGCTGGCCCCATAGTGCAAGGCACCTATGAATTTGAACCTGGAGCTTTATTCTTGAGGAACTTTATTCTTTATTCTTGAGGGATCTGGGCCAAATGAACCCAAGCTCAGCTCCTTACCTGCCTCGGAAGAGGAGGGAAAGGTGGAGAGGGTGTTGGAGTCGCTTTCTCCCCAGCCTCCCCAGTTGGTCTGACTCCTCCATTTCCAGCTGGGACCAGGAGCCACCTCTGGCTAGCCCAGGATGGGTGGGGGAGGCAGGCTCCCCAGGGGGCGTGGCACTGAGGCTGCCTGCCTGGAGCAGCCTGGAGCAGAAGTTGCTCCCCGTGGAGCTGGGAGCTGATTCAGAAGGTGATTTATAGACGGAAGGCAGAAAGCTTGGCTCCTGGCAGAGGCCTTGCTGCTTAATTACATTCTTTGGGGGGTGGAGGTGTGTGTGGGGCGGCAGCAGGGGCTAGACTTCACCTCCTACCGCTCTAGAGCTTGTTCTTGTGGCTACCCCAACTCCACAAGTGTTCCCCTTTCTGAATGAGAGACTAGGCAAGGAGACTAGGAATGGCTTTGGGGATGGAGGAGGTGGAGAAAGGGTCCCATCTCCTGGGTTCCTCTAGGAGAAGCTGGGGTGAAGATGGGGCTGGGACATGGGACTGCTCAGAAAGGCCACTTGGTTTCTCCCTTCGTCTTGGCAAGTGAAGAGCGAAGCCAGCTGAGGGTTTCCAGAGTCTCTGTAAGGGATGGCACCACACTTCTGCTGATACCCCAACCCCAGCTGCTCCAGAGTCCTTCCCCTTCTATTGTTGGGGTCCAAGAGAGTAAGGAGCCAGTGCTGGGACCAGGGACTAGGCCCTGTACTCAGAGACTGAAACCTAGTTCTTTGGTTATATTTGGTTTGGTTTTTAACTTTTTATTGTGAATTGGATGAAGGTTTACAGAACAGATCATCAGTTCTACATCCAACAAACCATACACTTGGTTTCACATCCCTAATCCCACTTCCTCCCTGTGTTTCTTGTTTCCATTCCTCAGTCTTTCCCCACGCTTCTGAATTTTGTCCTTAGGTAACTATTTGATCTCAAATGGTTGACTGTTCTATGGTGTGTATACCTCACTAGTGTGTTGTCCCTCCTGATGTATCATTGTTTAGTGCTGTTGAGTCTGTTCTGACTCTTAGCGACCCTGTTTAGGGTTTTTGAGGTGACTAGTGGGTTTGAATTGCCAAACTTTTGGTTAGCAGTCCATTGCTTTCCCTATAGCGTCACACCAGGACTCCTTACTTTTCTACTACTTGGCTGAACACTGAGCTATGAGGGTGAGATCAGTTCCAGACCTGAAACGTGATCAAGCATCATAGACTTGGGGTTCCTCCAGTCTGTATCTGACCAGTTTGGGGTTTTTTGTTTGTTTGTTTGTTTGTTTTTAGTTTTGTTCCACACTATTCTCCCATTCTATCCAGAACCTTCTAATTGAAACCCAGTTTTTTGGTGCGATGCAATTTGTGTTATATAAGCCCTTTGATCCCGAAGGTTCTCCAGACTTTTCTGCATTGCTGGCAGAACAGCTTTCCCATCCTCATGTTCAACTAACAACTTTAGTTGTGGTTGTTGCTATAGAGTTGCTTCTAACTCGTGGTGACCCCATGTGTGCAGAGAACTGCTCTAAAGGGTTTGTTTGCAAGGCTGTGATCTTTCCAAAACAAATCTCCAGGTCTCTCTTTGGAGCACCTCTAGGTGGGTTTGAACTGCTAACCTCTAGGCTAGTAGTCAAGCACTTAACGGCTGGTGCCACCTAATGACTTAACGAGTCCCTACAATTCCACTGGCAGAAGTGAAATCACTTCTGTGCTGGGGACAAGCAGTGCCCATTCTGTATCATCATTGCTGCACAGATATCCAGATTCCCTCTAGTAATGTTTGACCCTCACCACAACCAGTCCCTAGCTTGGTGCCACCTCTCTAAGCTTCTGAGTTCCCACAGAACCAGCAACACAGCTTTGAAACCCAAAGACTTCACTTCTACCTCTGGAGGTTAGAGGTGTGAAGTGGGGATGGGGGAGCAGTACTTAGGTAGATGGAGTCTATTGATTCATTTGCAGCCCCATGTGCACTGCCGGGAGGAGTTGGCAGGGGTCAGGAGGGGGACACTAGACAGCTCTCTGGTTCTCCCTGAGGCAGGCCCTCTCAAAATGGCCTCATTATGTGTGTGGAGGGAATTCCAGAAGTGTCAGGTACAGCCAGACAATCAGAGGAAGGATGGAGTGGCAGAATCTGCTCGGAGACAAGAGGCGCACAGTGGCAGTGGTGGAAGGCTTCTGGGCACTGAGCTAGGAGACCCCAAACCCGGTTCTGACACTAATTGTTGATGTGAAGTTGCTGTAAAGTGGATTCAGACTCCTAGAAACCCCATATGTGCAGAGTAGAACTGCTCCATAGGATTTTCAAGGCTGTAAGTTTTCAGGGGCAGTTTGCCAGGCCTGTATTCTTAGTTGCCTCTGGGTGAGTTTCAACTGCTGACCTTTCGACTAGTAGTTAAATGTTTGAATGTTTGAACCCTAGGCAAGTCCCTTGGCTATGTGGGTTTCAGTAAAACAAGGGAGTTAGATAAACTGCTGGCCAAGGAGTCTTCTTGTTGAGAGACCTCAGTTGTGGAGGTTGTAGTCTTTGTTCGGGTCCCAGCTATTTGGCTTATCTGTACCTGGTGGTGGTGGTGGTGGTGAGTCACTAGGAGCTGACCTCCTGGCAGAGTGGGAACTGGGTGGGCACTAAACTTTACACTTAAACTGTTGTGAGATCTTGCAGGTGTCTCTAATCTCCCCAAATTTCATCTGCAAAATCACGGGGATCAATACACAACCCCTTGTCGTGCTTGTCTGCAGGGCTGTTCAGAACTTCAATGGGATAACCTTTAGGAAACCCTTTGAAAATTGTCAAGCTCTTTCCAAAAAAGTGAGCCATCACTGTTAGTCCTACCAGAAAAGAGGACTGAGAGCCAGGCCTTGCTCTGAGGCACTAGGAATGCCCCAGCGGGATGCTCAGAGTCTCTCAGCTGATATTTGCAGGAAAGGAGCATGGGAGGAGGATGGAATGAACCATGGTGATGTGAGTTTTCAAGTCCTTTCTAAATGTTCAGTGGAAAGAGGGCCCAGGAGAAGGGCCTGGGGTCAAGGATTTGAACTCAAGTGGCCATGGGGCAGGCCTAGGGCTCATGCTCCTGGCATAAGGCTCCTGTCCCCTAGCTTGATGAACCTGAGGCAGACATGGTGAGAGATTTTCACCCAGTGACACAATGGCAGGAGAAGGGTGGGGGTGAGGAGAGGTGAGGGTGAAGAGCGGGCAGCTGGAAGGGGCTTTTCTGAGACCTGTGTAAGGCCTAGCGAACAGAGATGTGGCCGACCAGTCACTCCGTGTGGGCTGAACCGAGTGCACAACCATGTGTGTTGAGGTGGTTGACGGGGGATGGGAGCAACAGGATTGAGTCTGTGGAGAGGGCTGTTCTGCAAAACCTGCCTCTGGGCATGGAGTCCCACTTATCTGCCAGAGCCAGCTGGGTCAGCAAAGAAAACCAATCTTACAGGGCCCATTAGGGCTGCAAGTGGGGACTTGTGACCATGTGCACGTGAACACGAACCTGCCTCCACCTCCTGCCCAGCTCCCCTCTGTCCTTGCCACTTACCTTCCTAACAGGGATGGCTGAGCTTGCCACTTCCCTGCTCTACAGCCTCCTGTGGCTCCCAGCTTCTTGTCTGACACTGAGGAGCCCTGTGATTTGGCCTCTCTCCTCCTGTGCAGTTGTACTTTTCATAACTCTCTGTGGGTGCCTCAGCATCCCTCTCCAATGTGGATCTAGGCCTCCGTACCTGTTGATTGAGACCCTTTGTCGACTCCTCTCTTCCCTTCCCACACTCAACCATGGAAAGTTCCCGTTGCCTTCGTCCCCCTGGTAGCCCTCTGAGATTTCTGAACCACTGCCCCCAAAGCAGGGAAGATGCCATCACATGCCTCCTTCCTGTCCTCCCCCATTAGACAGGCTTGCTGAATATCCCCATTGCCTTCTACATGGGTGTTTGGGTATCTTATTGTCCTCTAGGAGCTCTGGTGGTGCAATGGGTTAAGCATTGGTTACTAATAAAAAAATCAGATGTTCAAACTCATCAACTGCTCTATGGGAGAAAGATGAGGCTGTCTGATTCTATAAAGGTTTGTTGTTGTTGTTAAGTGCTGTCGAGTTGTTTCCGACCCATAGAGACCCTGTACAGGGTTTCCAGGGAGCAGCTGGTGAGCTTGAACCGCCAACCTGGTGGTTCAAAGTGACTTTGCAGTCAAGCTCATTAATCCACAGCACCACACCAGGACTCCCTATAAAGGTTTAAAGCTGTGGGAAGCCCATGGAGAAGTTCTACTTTGTCTTATAGGGGTCCTTGTGAGTCAAAATCAGCTCAACGGCAGTGGTTTAGTCTCTGGATGGTACAAATGGCGAACATGCTTGAATACTAACCAAAAGGTTGGCAATTTGAGCCCACTCAGAGGTACCTCAGAAGTAACGCTTGGTAATCGAGTTGCCAAAAAGTTGAAAACTCAATGGAGCACAGTTCTACTGTCACACATGGGATCATCCTGAATCAGGACTGACCCAACAGCAACTGGTTTTATTTCCCTCTTATAGTGGTTACGAATTGGGCTGCGGAACCTCAAGGTCGGCAGTTAGAAACTACCAGCTGTTCCGCGGGAGAAAGATGAGGTTTTCTGCTCCTGTAAAGATTTGCAGCCTCAGAAACCCTGTACAGGGTCGCTATGGGTCGGAACCGACTCCATGGTACTTAACGACAGCCACCATCAGAATATAACTCCGTCTTCCCCGTCCCAGTCCAAGAGAGGGCCTGTGTTTAACTGTGTTCCCTCCTCCCCCAGTGACCAGCACATGGTAGGGACCAGGAGAGTTTGCACTGAATGAGTGGAAGAAATAAAACCCCAGCCCCTTAATGTGACCCCGAGACTTAGTGAACATTGACTTTGAATGCAGTTGAACTCAATTCCCTTTGGCCAGGGGTCAGTATATCCTGCTCAGTTCAGGTTCTGTTTGGCTCAGGCCAGGCAGCTAACAGGCTTCAAGTGTGGGAGACCCTCAGGAGGATCCCCCCTAGGAGAAGGGGAACCCCCTGATCTGCGCAGGATGCCATCCAAGAGGCTGCGGCGAGCCTTGTCTTCAGGATCTTAGTTCCTCTGAGTTTGTGTTTTCCTTCCCATGTTTAAGTCTTTAGTTTTAAACTTCTACTTGACAGGGGTGCTTTCTCCATCCAAAAGGGATCAATAGGTAAAAGCTGGTCCTATGCAAGTACTATCATCTAGGGTGTAAGGCTCCCATTTTATACTATATATCTGCTAAGAACAATCAGAAAAAAATAACTTAAAAATCTAAAAATTTATGTCGGACACTATCAAGAGGAATAACTTTTGTGTGGTTGAAATTTCACAACAGAAAGAGACAAATACATATATCTGGAAAATTGTCTAAGAATGGTTGGAAGAAAACTTCCTTAATATCATAAAAGATAAGAAGATGGCCATTAAAGAAGTTAAGCAAACCCGAAGTAGGAGAGATCCCAAAAGAAAATTACAAAGCCATATTATAATCAAACTTTTCAGAACCAAAGACTAGGAAAGAATCCTGAGAACATCTTGGGAAACATGAAAAGTTACTTACAAAGGAGAGCTAAAAACACTAAACTCCGATTTCTCAGCAAAAACCAGGCAGGCAAGGCAATGGATGATATATATATAAAACTCTGAAAGAAAAAAAAAGTTGCTAATTAAGAATCATCCACACCCAGCAAAATGTCCATCGAATATGACTGAAATTCAGACATTTCCAAAGAGACAAAAGAATATTAAAAAATGAGACCAAGCTTACTAAGAATATTAATGAAAGTTCTTTGGACAGTGAGCCAACAACACAGAAAGACAGCAAACTGAGACGAACTTATATGAAACTGTCCCCTAGAATTCAATCCAGATACGGAAGTATTCAAAGTAAAACAAACTTACAAGACTGAAAATAAGGAACCAATGATACCAGTTTGCAACAACAAAAACATGAAGTAAAAAGAGGGAATAAAGTAGTTACAGAACTTCCAAATAAAGAGGAAATTATGTAAATTTCAAGAAAAATTAAATAAAAATGTAGTCCTAAAACTACACCACGCCTTACTCCTAGCCCTAGCCTAACTCCTGCCCCTAATACTAACTCTAGTCTTAACTATAACCCTAACACTAAATGACGTCCTAGGCCTAGCCCAGACCTAGTCCTAGTCTTAATCCTAACTTCTTTCTCATACCTCCAAAAATAAATAAAAATACAGAAGATGGAAGGCATACACAGAGTCACTGTACCAAAAAGAATTGGTATCTGTTCAACCATTCAAGATGTAGCATATGATTAAGAGCCGATGGTCCTGAAGGAAGACGTCCAAGCTGCACTGAAGGCATTGGTGAACAACTAGGCTCTAGGAACTGATGGAATACAAACAGAAAAGTTTCAACAAACTGATGCAGCTCTAGAGACACTCACTCATCCATGCCAAGAAATTTGGAATATAGCCACCTGACCAACCGATCGGAAGAGATTCAAATTTGTGCCCATACCAAAAGAAGATTATCCAACGGAATACGGAAACCATCTAACAATATCAGTAATATCACATGCAAGTAAAAACAGTTACTACAATACACCAACAAAGAGTTGCCAGAAATTCAAGCTGGATTCAAAAGAGATGTGGAACTAGGGATATCATTGCTAACACCAGATGGATTTTGACTGAAAGCAAAGAATACCAGAAAGGTGGTTTACTGGAGCTTTAATGACTATGCACAGGCATTAGACTTTATAGATCATAACAAATTATGGACTGCATTTCTAAGAATGGAAGTTCAAGAACACTTAATTGTGTTCATGAGAAACCTGCACGAATATTAACAGGTAGTCGTTTGAACAGAACAAGGGACGGAACACTTTAAAATCAGAAAAGGTATGCACCAGGGTTGTATCTATTCACCATATTCAATCTGTATTGCTGTTGTTAAGTGCCGTTGAGTTGGTCCTGACTCATAGTGATCCTGTACAGGGTTTCTGAGGAACGACTGGTGAGTTTGAACCACTGACCTTGTGGTTCAATCCAACCTTGCTTATCTTATTGCACCACACGATCTGTATACTGAACAAATAATCCAACAAGTTGGATTGTATGGAGAAGAATGTGGCATCAGAATTGGAAGAAGAACCTGCTTTCTGGAAGTGAAGAGAAAGTACTTACTGATGAAGAAAGACTACAGCCTTAAGTATGGATTACACTTCAATGCAAAGAAAACAAAAATCCTCACAACTGAACCAGTAAATTACACTATGATAAATGGAGAAGAGATTGAAGTTATCAAAGAATTGTTTTACTTGGGTCCACAATCAATACTCATGGAAGCAACAGTCATGAAACCAAATGACATATTGCATTAGGCAAATCTACTGTAAATTACCTCTGTAAAGTGTTAAAGAGCAAAGATGTCACTTTAAGGTCTAAAATTCCCGTGACTCAAGCCATGGTATATTCAGTTGCCTCATATGCATGCAAAAGCTGGGCAATGAATAAGGAAAATCGCAGAAGTGATGCATTTGAATTATGGTATTGACAAAGAATATTGAAAGTACCTTAGACTGCCAGAAAAAAAAAACCACAAATCTGTTTTGGAAGAAGTCCAACCAATTGATTCTTAGAAGAGATGATGGCAAAAATTTGTATCTCAAACTTTGGATCAGTACCTGGAGAAGGACATTTTATTTGTTCAAGTGTAGGGTCAATAGAAAACAAGCCAACCCCAAATGAGATAGATTGACAGATACAGATCAGGGCTCAGGACTGGGCAACGCTGTGTTCCACTGAGCATGGGGTTGCCATGAGTTGAGGTTCGACACAACTGCAGGTAGCAACAAGAAGGTTACTCCCAACTATAAGCTTTATCCTTCTGTTCAGTCCTTTCTGGCTCCTTTGCATCTGTTCTCCATCTCGCATGTTGTTGTTGCCATCAAGTTTGTTCCAACCTATTTTGATCCTATGTACAACAAAATGACACCCTGCCTGGTCCTGTGCCGTCCTCACAATTGTTGCCATGTTTCAGCCCATTCTTGAAGCCTTTGTGTTTATCCCTCTCATTGGTGGACTGCCTCTTTTTCACGGACCCTTTGCTTTGCCAAGCATGATGTCCTTCTCCAGGGACTGATCCAAAGTTTGAGATACAAATTTTTGCCATCATCTCTTCTGATGCATACAACAAAAAGCAATCAGAGAGAATTGTCTTTCTTGCCCAAGTCTATTCCTTATGTTAATGTCTCTGAAATAGATGGTTTTTACTTGATACTTAAAATTCAACTTTCAGCTTTATTTTTCTATGACAAAGTAGTGTGCATTCTCCTTTCAGATAAAGTCTGGTTGTTAGGAAATCTAGAATCAAACCTGAAGCTCAATCCTTGTGGATTTGAGCTGCCAGCCTTGCAGTTAGCAGTCCAGTGCTAACCTGCAGCTCTACCATGGCTATCTGTCTTTCTCTCTGTGTGCATGCTATATATACCAAAATAGTCCATGACACACTGCTACCACCATACCAACCATACCAAGAGAAAAACAGACCCAAAGCCATAAAGTCATTTCTAACTCACAGTGCGGCTTTTGTTTGTGTGTGTGTGTGTGTGTGTTTGTGTTACTGCAGGAGAATGCACTGGACCACAAAGTCAGCTTGAACCCAAGCTTCAAACCCACTAGCTACTCCTGAAACCCTATAACCCTATACAGGGTCACTATGAGTCAGAGCTGACTCCAAGGCGCTTAAAAACAACATATATATATATATATATATCCTGATGTGGAGTTGTAGGGTAAGCACTAGACAACTAACAATTAAAATTCACCAGCTGCTCCTTGGAGACCATATGAAGGGTTGCCATGAGTCAGACTCAAAGGCACTTATCAACAATCAACACCAGCTACTTCAGAGCTTTTCTGGAAAGAGACAATGCATACACAAATGAAAAACAAATAAATATAGTTTGCTTTGCAGAGAGTTGGCCCTAACTAGATAGTTTTGGGGTTGTAAGAATTCCAGTTTGTTTCTTTATCGTCAGCTTTTCCCTCAAGTCTACCAAAACGTGGTCTTCAGGGATGGCCCCATCTTTACTTTTCTCAACGTTCAGCTTCGTTCTAAATTCCAAGTTGATAGATCATCTTCCTCCTGAGAATCTCGTTTTTGGCCAATGACTCTAATTTCCAGTTCCCTCAGGCTCCTTCCATATCTGATCCCTCCACCTTCTCTCCCCTTGGAAGTCAGTCATCCCAGAGGTGACAGAGTGTCTGTCAGTCACCAGGAGGGCACCCACGCTGTCTCCTGCCCCAGTAGACCCTGGGGGGGTGGGAGAGCAGAGCAAAGGGAGGACAGGCCCAAGGTCACACTGGAGGAGAACTAGTGTCCATCATCACTGCCAGCCCAGGCCCAGGCCCTTCCCATTGGCCAAACACTGGGGGCTGGGGGTGGGGGGCTGTCCCTGGCATGGCCTGGGAAGGTAGAGGAGAGTAACCTGGCCAGCCAGAGATAGGCTGGCCACATTTACTCAGCCCTCAAGCCCTGACTAGCAACTCACTGGCGAGACCCAGTCTCCCCTCTGTTCCACGAAAGAGTCTGTGATCTCTCAGTCCCATTCATGGAACTGAAACAGCCCAATGGGCATCTTCCCCAATTTTGTCTGTGAGAAAGTTGGAGGAATCATAATTCAAATGTTTCCGATGTGCACTTAGGAAGCATGGTTCTTGCTGTTGTTAAATACAATTGAGTCGATTCTGACCCATAGCAACCCTGTATAGTGTTTCTGAGGAGCAGCTGGTAAGCTTGAAACGCCGACTTTGCGGTTCAAAGCGACTATGCAGTTCAAAGTGACTGCAGTCCAGCACATTAACCCACAGCGCCACACCAGGACTCCAGGAAACATAGTACACACTTTATTAACCCATTCTCCCCACAACCCAGGAGGTAAGCACACTCTGTTATCCCCACTCAACAGCTGAGAAAACTAAGGTCCCAAGAGCGCTCCTTCCTGGCCCAAGGCTCACAACTGGCAAACCACAGCGCTCCAACCATTATACATACTTCCTGAAGCGACATCAGACAGGTTCCAAAGCCCCTTTCAGTGATCCCATACCATGTCTCTACTGCTTAAGACTTCAACAGTCCGGAAGTTCCTCCTTAGGTCTGACTGTCACCTTTCCTGATTTAGTCCAGACTCTCTGGGCACACGAGCAGCTCTGTAGATTTTCAGCTTGCACTTCAGAACCAGCATGCATTGCTCCAGAACACTGTAGTCCTTCTCACCTGACGCAGCCTCCTGCATGCCTTTCATCACCCTTACTGTTAAATGTCGTCGAGTCGGTTCCCACTCAGACTGAACCTGTATAAGGTTTCCAAGGAGCAGCTGGTGAGTTTGAACTGCCCACCTTGTGGTTCAAACTGACCTTGTGGTCAAGTGCTTATCCGACAGTGCCACACCAGGACTCCATTATCAGAGGCTGCTCCAGGATAAGAAGAATTCTCCCTTTTGATTTAAAAGGCTCGGCCTGGTGTGACGCTCTAGGATAAGCACTATACTGCCTATCCTATCTAACCCTAACCAAAGCCACGCCGCAGAAACTCTATTCAGCAAGGGTGGGGAAGCTTCTTTTTTCTGAGCCTCAGTTTTCTATCTGTAAAATGGGATAACAAAGTGAGAGTTAAAGGAGGTAGCATGAGTGAGGAACCCACACATTTTGCCATTTTCAATCGCCTTTTCATTGTGGTCTTCGTGTCTTCCCTCTTGTCTCAGGCCTGTGGACATGCTGCTGAGTCCCCTTGGAATGACCTCTCTTGTCCTTTCATTGCTCCCATTAACAGCTCGGGCAGGCTCCTTGCCCTCTGTGCAGACTCCTGTAGCACCCCTACCCAGCTAAGCCTCATGTTGTTGTTGTTAAGTGCCAACAAGTCAGTTCGGACTCATAGTGACCCTGTATAGGGTTTTCAAAGAGCAACTGGTGGGTTTGAACCACCAACCTTGCTGTTCAAATCAACTTTGCGGTCCAATGTATTATCCTGCAGTGCTGTATCTGGACTCTTGTAAGTGTATCTTTTTCACTGACTTAACTGTGAACCACCTGTGGGAGGGACAAGGACTCCTTCATCTTCGTACCCACCTTGCCGAGCACAGTACAGGGCTTACCGTGGACCCTCAAATAAGGGCTGTAGAATGGAGGGGCACTGTCGGAAGTCACCTACTAGTCAGTCACAGGCCCAGTCTTCCTGATCCGGAGAGATTCCTCCAGGAAGCCCTTCTTGGAAGTCCCATTGGCCCTTGTCATGGATTTTCTATTTTCTTAGATGCCTCTTCATGTACGTATGTCTTGTCTTCCTGATAAGTAGACAGGGATTCAGCTTCATATGACTTGAGTCCCTGGTGAACCTTCTGAATGTTGTGGGTACAGTCAGTGAGTGATTCTGTGTGGCTGATGAATTAGGTTCTTTCCTGAGCAGGCTCAAACCCAGGATGAGCTTGTTCCCATCCTCTGGTACAGCGTTATTCCCCCATTTTGTGATTTTCAGAGAGTCCCGCTCCCGGACTCATGCTGGAAGGCAGCATAATATTCCAGAAGTAGGGTAAACATGGGGCTCAGATTAACTAGGATGCGAATCTCAGATGGCCACTTAACTTTAAGGTGCTCTGCAAATTTGGATTTCAAGTTCTCCCTGTGCAAAACAAGACTAAAAGGTCCATTGCCAGGGCAGCTCTGAGGGTGGCATGAAATAATGCGCGGGGACTGAATTAAAGGGATTAAATAGTGATTGAACTGAAGGTTGACTCCATCATCCCAATGTAGCAAGTGTTATGAAAATATTCTTTTGTCCCTTCATTGAATTGCAAATGTAGAAACTGTTGAAATAGTGCATCTTTAAATGGATCCTTTTACCAAAAAAAGAAAAAATACATTTTTCTCTCTATCTTAGGCCAGGCTTTTTGGAACAAGAAGATCAGAATTTCTACCCAAAGAGAGAACAACTCACTCCAGGAAAGCCCCCACTTGATGCTGGTTAAGCATGTAGCTGTTGAGTCCATTCTGACTCATAGCACCCTGGTAGAACAAGGCACCATTGCTCTGTACAGTCTCCAAGGCTGTGAGTCTTTACGGAAGCAGACTGCCTCATCTCTCACCCCAAGAATGGCTGGTGGGTTTGAACCCTTGACATTTTGGTTAGCAGCTCGGCATTTAACCATTGTGTAACCAGGGTTCCTTATGTTGGTTGATCCCAACTAATTAACCCATTTGAAGAAAGAAAGTGGGTAATGGGCATGTGCAGTGGTTTGTGACGCAATGGACCAAAGGTAACGGGACTCTGGTCTGGCCTTGTATTCTCATCAGCCAGAATACTCACAAAGGCCTGCAGTTCTTGGAAAGGCAGGGGCCAATAGAATGGGGTGGCCGATGGAGATTTGTTCTGTAAATGAATTGTTCTAAAGAATTTGAGAGGTCATTCCAAGGAAGAGCATGCATGAACACAAGCCTGCGATGTGAGGAAGGATAAGAATAACACAGACCATGTACGATCCAAAAAAATCATCATGTAACTCTTAACACACACAAGACAACGACCATGCTATATATATGTAAGATGCAACATAGTAACAAAGTGAAAACCTGTGGCCTGTCATACCCCTGAAAACCAGAACATGTCTAAGGTTAATGCCTCTTCCATTTCATCCCCCATCTCCCTCCAGAGGGAAACATATCCTAAATTTTATATTTTTAGTCCATTACTTGGAGTCCTGATGAGGCGCTGTATGATAAATATGGGACAGCTAACCGCAAGGTTGGCAGTTGAAACCCACCAACTGCTCCTCAGAAACCCTAGACAGAGTCGCTGTGAGTCGGAACTGACTCGACGGCACTTAACGACAATAGTCTATTACATTAAAATCGTAGTTTTCTCCATTAAAAATGCCTAAACAATATTTTTCAGTTTTGCTGAATTCTAGTTTTAATTTTATTTTAAACTCTATAAACAGTGTCATATTGTATGACGATGTCACTACCTCATGTGACAGGAGAAATTTTTTTTAAGGCTGTAATTACAGGAGCAGATTGTTCAATCTTTACTCCCATGAAGCTTCCGAGTGGGTTTGAACCACTACCTTTTGGTTAGTAGCTAAGTGCTTAATCATTGTGTCACCAGAGCTCCTTCATACTGTAATTTGGCTTTTCTCCTGCATTGTTTCTAAGCTACAAACTAGGTTATTAGCTATTACTGTAGTCCTTCTTCATAGCTGTATAATATTCCAGTGTCTGAATGTACCCCAGTTTGTTTATTCCTTCTTCTGCCAAAAGCCCATGAAGCAGAGTTGCTCATGGGAATGCCAAGTACCCTCCTGAGAGTGGAACTTCAGGCTTCAGAGCATACAGATCTCCTGATGTACCAGCTAATGGCAAACTGTTTTCCAAAGAGATTATGCCCATTTACCATTCAACTTTACTTCACCTTTTCACCAACACTTGGAATTGAGCGACTTCATTTTTGCTAATCTATTGTTGTGTGCCATCAAGTCAGAACCCGACTCATAGTGACCCTGTATAGTCTGAGCTTGTATTATCTTTTCAGGAGCAGAAAGCCTCATCTGTCTCCCTCAGAGCTGAAGGTGGATTTGAACTGCTGACCTTGTGGATTTGAATTACATAACCCACAATGCCACCAGCATTCCTGATGGTATTCCTTTGCAGAGATAAGACTGCTTTGAGGTTCCAGAGTTAGTAGAAGCAGCAGTGGGATTTGATCTCCAGTGCACGTCTATACATAACACACATTTGGTAAAGCACATGGCCTTGCGTCTGAGAGGAAATCCTCCGTAATTTCAGGTTTCTTGCTTTCAGCTCCCCAAATATCTTACTGTATGGCTAAGAGGCAGAAGGCATTATTGGGCATTTGGTGACTTGGGGCAAAATTTGCTAAATGAACCCACCCCTTCTCTACCCTCACCTCTTCACCTCTACCAATGCTTCTCCCTTTCTGCTTCGTACGTGTATCTGTATGGTTATGTTACGAGTAAAACTGAGCAGCTCTTAGTTTTAGATTCTGTCAAGGTGATTCCAATTTAGAGTAGCCCCATGTGACACAGTAGAACTAACCCACAGGGTTTTTTAGGTTATCTTCTTTACAAAAACAGATCGCCAGGTCTTCCCCCTCTGGAGTTGCTGGGTGGGTTTGAACTGGTGTTGTTGTTAAGTGCCGTTGAGTTGGTTCCAACTTATAGTGACCCTGTATAGGGTTTCCAAGGACCTGCTGGTAGGTTTGAACTGACGACCTTACAGTTAGCAGTCTAGTGATTTTCCAATAGTGCCACCCCAGGACCCACCTGTGGTAGTGCCTAGAATCCTTTTAGGTGTACCTATATGGTTCATGACGCTCCTGCCCATTATCAAAAATAGTGTCATTTCTCCTGGGGGATGCCATTCATCAGCCCCTCAGAATCTTGGCTCTCTCCCTGCCCCTCTGTCCCTGATGGAATACCCTATCTGAGTGATAGCAGTGAAATCTCTCAGAGAATAAATCCTGCCCCATAATATTCATGCAAACACTGGGACTCTTCTAAAAAAGAAAGTCATGAGCTTCTCAGTGTATATAGAAAACCATATCTGCTTGCTGGCACCAAGCTTCATGGTCCCTCCCTGCCCTGAGTCAGACACACTCAAGGACACACTCCTTGATCTTTCATGATCTTTTTTGTTAGGGCAGCTTTTCCCCCAAAAGAATCCCTTCACCCCCTCCACTCAGCCATGACCTTCCCATTTCCCAAAGTCCCCTGCTATCTTCCCTCAAGTCTCCTAACGTAACATCCACTCCCCCTCAGCTCTCTCCCACCTCTTCAACAAACCTTGTGGTCCAGAGCAGAACATTGCATGGTGAGGGCTCTTAACAACATTCACACATATAATATTGCTCACAAAGATTTCTGGAGTCAAATTTGGGGAGTGCCACCTGCTACTCCCAGACACTTGTTTCTCGTGCTGTTTAACATATTAGCAACCCAAGAACCCCTCAGGAATGACCCCAGTTTTCATTTGTTTAACTTCCTGTTTTCCAAAAATATTTAACCAGGAACCTCTTTTTTCCCCTCCAAGTAACACTTATCACCCACATGAAAAATGTGATCTAGAAAATTTTGCCTCATTCATGTCAGTTTGTTCTCAGGGTCTTGCTCTTCTCAGCAAGGAGGCTATGGATCCTGTGACTGCTATTTTGGTCATCCCGTGTTAGCTTGGTCAGTCCAGAACACTCATTGCAGAAGAAATTGAACTGAATGAATACATGCATGTATGAATGAATGAAGCAATCAGCCAATTGGTTGGTCCTCAGCTGATAACTTTCTTCTGAGAGGCAGTCAGAAACCAGGGACCAAACAGACCCAGCTGGGGACACAGAAAGTGTTTGGGGACTATCTGACCAGTGTCGAGTCCTCTCCACAGTATTTCTACAAAGCCTGACTCTATTGCCCTGAGTGGACTAAGCCACTTTCCTGCATTTGTTGCTCGTGTTACCATCAAGTCAGCTCTGTCTGACTCATGGACACCTCATGTACCGTAGAGCAAGACGCTGCCTGGCTCGACACCAACTCCACACGCTCAAGAGTCCATTGTTGTGACGGCTGTGTTTTGAGTGCCTTCCAACCTACAGGGCTCATCTTCCAGCGCTCTGTTGGACAATATTTTGTAGTGATCCACAGTGTTTTCATTGACTCATTTTTGGAAGTACATCACCAGGCTCTTTTTTCCTTGTCTAGGAAGCTCCGCTAAAACCTACCCATCATGAGTAACCCTGCTAGTATTTGAAATACCAACAGGATAGCTTCCAACCTCATGGCACATGCCAGCCACCACAGTACAACAAACTGACAGATGAGTGGTGGTCTCCTGGAGAGGCAGGGAGGGACCCTGTCACTACCTATCTGCATTTCTTTAATTGGGTGCTCAGTCCCTGGCTGCTGAATAAAAGCATGGCTGCTTTCTTCTCCGAATTGAAGACAGACAGTAGAGCACTATTTTTACATCTGCAGGCTCTGGAACCAGACTGGATGTGCTCCTAAATTCCCAGGTAACCTGGGCAAGTTACTTAACCTATGTGCTTCACTTGCTCTTTCTAAGTGGAGTGATGATAACAGTACCTGCCTTTCAGGATTGCTGGGAGGACGAAGCAGATTAATACCTATAAAGCACACAGACAATGTTTAGTGTCTTAGTTCTTTAATGCTGCTATAGGGGAAATACCATAAGGAGACGACTTTAAGGAACACAAATTTTTCTCTCTCATAGTTTAGGAGTCTAGAAGTCCGGTTTCAGGACGCCAGCATAGAGGAAAGCTTTCTCTCTGTGTTAGCTCTAAGGAAAGGTCCTTCTCTCCTTTCAACATCTATAGGTCCAGCATCCCTTGGAGATCTCCTTGCGTCTCAGCATCAATCTCCCCTGGGGTTTCAGAGGCTCACAGCCCAGGCCCCAGGTCTAAAAGGTGCACTCCGCTCCCAGCTCTCCTTTCTTGCTGGTAATAGGTCCTTCTCACCTCTGCTCACTTGTCTAATCTCTCCTACATCTCAAAAGAGATTGACTTAAAATACAACATAATCTTGTAGATTGCACCCTGCCTCGTTAATATCGTAGAGAGTAGGATCTTTAACATGTAAGGTAATTACACCAGGTCACAACATGGAGGGTATCACATAATATTGAGAATCATGACCTAGCCAAGTTGACACATATTTTGGAAAGACACAATTCAATCCGTAACTCAACATGGACAATGACATTGTTCAGCACTGCTGCTGAGAAGCTGTCGAGCCAGTTCTGATCCATAGTGACCCTGTATAGGATTTCCAACGAAAATGGATTGATACAATGGCAGTAATAATAGGCTCCCATGTAACAATTGTGAGGATAAGGAAGGATCAGACAGGGTTTCGTTCTGTTATACGTAGGGTCACTGAGTGTTGGAAGTGATGATAGCCAACAACAGCTACACCACTGAGAAGGATCCCTGGTGGTTCTCTGTAGGACAAGAATTGGACTGCTAGCCCACTGCAAGGTTGGTGGTTCAAATCCACCAGCCACACGGGGGGGGGGGGGGGGGGGGAGAGTGGGCGAGAGGAAGAAGATAAGGTTACCTGCTCCTGTAAAGATTTACATTCTCAGAAACCCTTTACAGGGTTGCTGGGAGTCAGGACTGACTTGACTTGAAGGTAGTAGGTTTGGTTTGGTGGGTGCCCCAGCAAGAGGGGGCATTGGTGGCTCAGTGGTGGAAATCTTCCCTTCCTTGCCAACATACCTCATACACGGCCACCACTCAGCTGTTAGTGGAGGATTGCACGTTGCTGTGAGGCTAAATAGTTGTCGTCAGAGCTTCCAGACTAAGATGGACTATGAAGAAAGTCTGGAGATCTACTTCCTCAAATCAGTCAATGAAAACTCCGTAGAGCACAGTGACTAGATCCATGCTTACCCTGGGAATGGTGCAGGCTAGGCAGCGGTCTGTTCTGCTGTCCATGGGGGAGTGGCATCAGGGCTGACCCCACAGCAGCTAACTCCAACTCCACTGAGCACCTGGTCCACTTTTCTTTCCCCTCTATTCAGTCCATCAAAAATGGACACTCACTGCACTGTGTCACTAGGCTTTATGTGTGTGTGGGTGTGTCTATCTGTCTCAAATGAATGAGAATGTGTTTACTTGGGAGACCTAGAGTTGCCAATCATCTTCAAGGTGGATCCAGCAAGACAGTGGGGGAGTCACTTTGTGATTGCATGGAAGGAAAAGCACCAGAGGATGAGCAGAGAGACCCGGGGATTCAGCTCACAGGAAATGTTTGCAGACAGGGTACCTGTGGATATGGGCTCATTCAGGTGAAAATCAGGCAACTTCCTGAGGGTTCGGAGCCCTAGGTGACAAATGAGTATAAAAGGGTCTCAGATTGGAAGGCAGATCCCGAGCTTCTGAGGGGGCACTGGAATCCCCTCACTGTAAGTCTGATTGCACCTTGTAGGCTCTGCCTTACAGTTTTCTCTGTCCCCTGGGCCATTGGTGTGGGGGTCACATCAATGTCCCAAAAGTGCCCTTCCTCTTCCTTCCCTCCCAGGGCATCAAAATCCACCTCAAAGCACACCCCTTGGAAGTCTGTGGTTTGTCCTACCCCGACGCCTCCATCCTTCTTGTCTCCACCAGGGACAGGTTATAAGGTGGCTCATTTTCTTGCTACTGTCTCCCTGTTTCCTATGTTCACGCCCCCCTATTCGATGAGACCTTCTTCCATTGTCTTCATCACCCTCACATCATGCCTCAGCCGAAGCACAGCACACAGTGGGTGCTGAATAGATGCATTCTACTGGCATCAACTGGTTATCACTGAGGGTGGAATCTAGACAGAGCCGTGAAATACCAACAGTATGGGCTGGGGGTCAGACAGGTCAACAGGTCAAATCGTAACTCGATCACTTCCTGGTTTATGGTTGCCTACCTGAGCCTCGGTTTCCTCATGTGCTATGGGACTATAGCATCAGCACTGGGTTGCGAACCACAAGGTCAGCAGTTCAAACCCACCCACGGCTTCTCGGAAACCCTCTACAGGGTCGCTGTGAGTCAGAACCAACTCGATGACATTTAACACTAACAAAAGTAGCGCCAGCAGCATCTTAGTCTCAAGGCTGTTGGGATGATTAACCCAAATTGTGAGTAGGAACAGCTTTGCAAACTGGAAGGTGCCGGAGCATCTACCCTGGGCTGTTTTTAGAACTCACTGTCCATATTCCTCAGTGTCTGCTGGGCTAGACATCTTAGAAGTGGCCTCATGAGTCCCCTGACACCTGGGAATCTCTGTGAATGAAGGTGAGGTCTACCTCAATTCATGTCTACTATAGCATTGGTAGCGTAGTGGTTACGAATTGGGCTGCTACCCTCAAGGTCAGCAGTTCAAAACTACCAACTGTTCCGTGGGAGAAAGATGAGGCATTCTGCTCCCGTAACGATTTACAGCCTCGGAAACCCTGTGCAGGGTCACTATGGGTCGGAACAGACTCCACTGTACTGAACAACAAAAACAACATATCTTATACAAAACGTCCCCTGGTAGCACAGTGGTTAAGCAATTGGTTGCTAACTGAAAAGCCAGCAGTTCGAACCCACCAGCAGCCCTTCAGGAGGAAGATTTACATCCTTGGAAACCAATGGAGTGATGCTACTGTGCTCTATGGGTCTCTGAGAGCCCATATCCACTCAGCAGCAATGATATCACTCACAGAAAAGCCTCCAGCCTTCACGGAGGGCCTTTTGTCCCCCTAGAGATGCCTTGAGTGTGGGTCCAGGGCTTTGTTTCAGATGCAGAGAAATAACTCAAGCGTGGAATCCAGGACAATGTGTGTTTTTAAAGAATTGTGCTGTTGTTAAGTGTTGTCAAGTTGTTTCCAACTCATAGCAGCTCTGTCTAGGGTTTCCGAGGAGCAACTGGTGAGTGTGAACTGCCGCCCTTGAGGTTCAAACTGACCTTGTGGTCCAGTGCTTATCCTACAGCGCCACACCAGGACTTTGTTGTTTGTTGTTAAGTGCCTTCGAGTCAGTTCCAACTCAGCAATCCTATATAGAGTTTCTGAGGAGTGGCTGGTGAGTTTGTACTGCTCATCTTGCAGTCCAGTGCATATCCTACAGCGCCATATCAGGACTTTGTTGTTGTTGTTAAGTGCTGTCGAGTCAGTTCTGACTCGTAGTGACCCTGTGTAAAGTTTCTGAGGAGTGGCTGGTGAGTTTGTACTGCTCATCTTGCAGTCCAGTGCATATCCTACAGCGCCATATCAGGACTTTGTTGTTGTTGTTAAGTGCTGTCGAGTCAGTTCTGACTCGTAGTGACCCTGTGTAAAGTTTCTGAGGAGTGGCTGGTAAGCTTGAACTGCTGACTTTGCAGTTCAAATTGGCCTTGTGGTCCAGTACGTTATCCTGTATTGCCGCGTCAGGACTTTATCGGGCCCTTGATCCAGAGAACAACCTTTGCAGCAGGAGGGAGCTGGGCACTTCCTTCCCCTTCTCCGTCAGCCCTGCATCAATATGCTCCCTGTAGACTTTCTCCTAAGAAATATCTCCCTCATCACTTTATTAGCTAGCTCAGAGGCACCATTTCCTAGCTGTGTGACCTCGGACAAGTGACTTGGCCTCTCTGAACCCATCATCTGTCAAATAATGACTACCTCATAGGGTTGTTTGGTGAATGAAAGGACCTATACTACGTAAGGTGCTTTTACATGTGCCTGGCACATAATCAGGGCTAATAGCTGCTAGCCATCATCATTAATAGGAGTCCCTGAATGGTGCAAATAGTTACATACTTGACTGCTAGCTAAAAGGTTAGTGGTTCGAGTCCCCCCAAAGGTGCCTTGAAAGAAAGGCCTGGCAAAACTCCCGAAAAATCAGCCACTAAAAACATAGTTCTGCTCTGACACACATGGGTCTGCCATGGATCAGAATCGATTTGATGGCAACTGGTTTTGTTGTTGTTTGATTATCATTAATAATAATAGTCATTCTATGTGCCCTGGTAAATGGGTTCCTTAACTACTTTAGCAAAGTTCAGTAAATTAGCTCTTATAACCTTATTGAACACTGTTTACCTAAATGAATAAATCCCACACTATCTTACTCAGCATTGGGTGTGTATGCATCTGTGAAAGCATTCCCCTTTATTTCATTTACAGCTCTGAGGCTCTTCAGAAAGGTGTTCTCCATTACCTCATCTATGGTGATTTAGACCTTCCCTCTTAGGCTGCAGTGATTTCTGAAGGACTGAGTGACCCAAGGGGCAGCATGTGTTTTGAAGGACATGAGGACATGGCTGGGAATGGGGAGGCTAGGAAGGGTCTATGTAAGTTGTGTTGGAGTCAGTTGTACTTTAAGTGATGGTAATCAGCATTAATACTTCACCCCTCCTGTTGAGCACACTTCCCATCTGTAGAGAAATTGATCATTAATTTTGTTGATCATAAATTAAATTGATCATTTAATTTACTTTAAATGTATGCTATTTGTGTGTGTGTGTGTGTGTGTGTGTATGATTTGATCTTTTCTGTCCAAAGTGTGTTCCCCACTTGAAAAAAACTTTAATTGTATGCTATTTGTGTGTGTGTTCCCCACTTGAAAAAAACTTTAAATGTATGCTATTTGTGTGTATGATTTGATCTTTTCTGTCCAAAGTGTGTTCCCCACTTGAAAAAAACTGCCTATCTACTTTTGCAATGAATGTGACTGTAGCAGAAGATTAAAAATACAGAAAGTCACTGGACACTAGCCCTGGGGCAGGCATGGGCCTGCTCTCAGAAAATGAGACAGTGTTGCCCGGTGAGTGGAGGTGAGAGCAAAGAGGTGGGGACCCACTGGGGGCTGAGCAAACCAGGGTGTGTGTGTTGTGCTGTTGAGTCCGTACTGTGACAGAGAAGAACGGCCCCAGAGAAGTTCTTGAGGCTGTCATCCTAATGGGGAGAGACTATCTTTCTTCTGAGGAGCACTGGTGGGTTCGAACTGAGAGAGTGCTGCAAGCAGAGTACATTATGGACTTGTGGAGAGAGGCATTCTGGGTGCAGAGTGCAAAGTCTTAGGTAGAAAAGGCTCTATGGGTAAGAACTGAAAGACTAAAACCAAACACATTGCCATCAAGTTGATTTCAACTCATGTTGTTGGTTCTGATTCATAACAACCCAATGTACAACAGAATGAAACACCACCCCATCTGACACTATCTTCACAACTGTTACTATATTGTTACAGCTGCTGCATCATTCCATCTTATTGAGGCTCTGTCTCTTTTGTGCTAGTCTTTACCAAGCATGATGTCCTTCTCCAGGGACTGTCCCTCCTGATAACGTGTCCAAAGTATAGGAGATGAAATCTTGCCATCCTCTTCTAAGGAGCATTCTTCCAAGACAGATTTTTTTGTCTTTCTGACAGTCCATGGTATATTCAATATTCTTTGCCAAAATTGTAACTCAAAGACCTCGACTTTTCTTTGGTCTTCCGTGTTCATTGTCCAGCTTTTTCATGCATGTGATTAATGTATCATGGCTTGAGTCAGGCACACCTTAATCCTCAAAGTGACATCTTTGCTTTTTGATACTTTAAAGAGATCTTTTGCAATATTTTTGCCCAATGCAATATCTTGCTTGATTTCTTATCTTCTTCTTCCATGGGCATTGCTTGTGGCTCCAAGTAATATGGGATCCATGACAACTTCGATCTTTTGTACGTATATTAAGATGATGCATATTGAACCAGGTGTGAGGGTTTTTGTTTTCTTTACACTGAGGTGAAATACTGAAGGCTGTAATCCTTGATCTTCATCAGTAAGTGCTTAGATCTTCTTCACTTTCAGCAAACCCAGCTGTGTTATCTGCTATCGAAAGTTATGAATGAGCCTTCCTCCAATCTTTCTTCCTATAGACCAGTTTCTCAGATTATTTGCTAAACATACAGATTGAATAAGTATGATGAAAGGATACAAGCCTGACACACACCTTTTTATACCCTGTTCTAGTCTAATGACTGCCTCTTGGTCTATGTACAAATTCTGCATGAGCACGATGAAGTGCTCTGAAGTTCTCAGTCTTCACAAAGTTATCCACAATTTGTTAGGGCTCACAGCCACCCTGTAGGACTGAGTAGAGCTACCTCACAGGGTTTCCAAGGCTGTGAATCTTCATGGAGGCAGCCTGCCTCATTTTTCTCCCTTGGAGAGGCTGGTGGGTTTTGAACTACTACCTTTCAGTTAGCAGCCGAGCACTTAACCACTGTGCCACCAGGGCTCCTTTAAGAACTGGGAACTATGGGAAATCCCAGGAGATGAGCCTTGATACCTTTCCCTGACACCATGTTGGTTTGTATCTTTGAGAAAAGTAAACAGGAAATCAGGAAGAAGCAGGGAAAGAAGCTGAAAAAACTCATGAACTCAGGAAGGACAGCAGGTTTGGAAAGGCCTGGGGCAGAGGTCACCAGACTATGGGTTAGGCTGTGGGAGGAACAATTTCTTGTGAAATGTGTTTTTTCATCCCATCCTTTTCCAAGGATGTTCCATGTGTTTTGCTATGCCCATAATGCATGAGGGCAGTGATTTGCAGTGATTTATACCTTAGTGTATGTAAATGGAGAGGCATGCCCAAACACTTCTCACTGATGTGCTGCTGGATCAAAAAAGGTTTGCTTCCGTTGTGAAGATGGAGATTTGTGAAGAGGCCAGGAGAAGGATGATGAGGGAGGGTTACTTTGTGAGAGGAAGTGGACAAAACCAGTGGTGGATCCTGACAATTTGGAAAGGAGGGATGGAGCCAGGACAAGGAGGAGGGGCAGAGGCTGGAGATGTGTCTCCCCCCCCCACTGCCCCCCAAGCCTCAGGAGTGCTGACTTGTCTGTGACTTGGGAGCATACCGTCTCAGTGAGGGGAGACATCAGCACCCATTAAATCAGTTTCTCTGGGGGCAGGTCTGAAATGTTCATAATCTTAAATTCCCCAGGCCATTCCAAATGCAGCCAGGACTGAGAATGGAGTTGAGGAGCCAGACCTCAAGTGAGGGGACATTTAACGAGGTCATGCTTGGTCTGCAGTGAAGCAGGATTATTGTTGTGTGTGTCTGAGTGGATTCCCGCTCTTAGCAACTCTACATGACAGAGAAGAACCTCCCATAGGATCTCCTAGACTGTCATTTTTACACAGGGTCCCTATGAGGTGGAATCGACTCAAGGACCACGTTTTTTTGCGGGGAGAGGAGGTTATTCTTTACAGAGCAGATTGTCAGGTGTTGGCTCGCTTGCACTGCGCTGGGTGGGTTAGCAGGCTTTCTTTTAGCAGCTGAGGGCGTAACCAGGTGTGAACCTTCTGAGTAGACGCGCAGAACCCAGGTGCCTGAAACAAGGAGCCCCTTCAAAAGAACAGAGGGGGGTCAATCTCCAGAGTCTGCAGGGAAGTTGGCGGCTGTTGGATTTGGGGCGGGGTTTGGGGAAGGGGGTTGCAAAAAGGAGTTCTGGTGGTGCAGTGGTTAAGCGCTCAGCTGCTCGGTTCCAAAGATGAGGCCGTCGCTTCCATAAAGATTTACCCTATGGGGTAGTTCTGTCACGACGAGTCAGAATCCGCTGGATGACAGTGGGTACGTATGTGTGCAAAGGCAGCCGCGTGTGTGCACAGGGAGCCGTTGAGGCTCGTTCAGGGCTGGGAGGGCGGGGCCGCTGCTGCTTTGAACTTGCGAGGAGCCTCCCTAAATAGGAGCGGGGAAGTCCAGGTGCCAGGCACGGCTGCTTTCACCTGTACGTCCTCAGCGCCGTGGGGGGACGAGGCGCGGTGAAGATGTCCCGGGAATGTGGTGGAAATACCCACCTTGAAAGGCAGGAGCGGGAACTTAGCCCTTAGCGCCCAAGGGTTGATACAGCGCCTCCCTCCAGGGCCTGCCGTCCCTCTGCTCGGCGCCTTCTCGAGCACCCACCCGCGCTGCTGACCCCTGCCCTGGTCCTGTCCCTTCCCCTGGCAGCTGGAGGTGCGGGTTGTGGAGACTGTCCCAGAGGTTCCCAAAACATAGTTGGAGTTTTTGTTGTTGCGTTGCTTCAAATTTTATTATGAAAAACTTTAATCCGAAAATTAGAAAGAATAGTACAAAAAGCATATATATGTTGTTGTGACTCATAGTAACTTGCTCATCCCTCTTTTCCTCTCTCTGTCTCTCCCTCCTGGACTCATTCAAACCCAAGCACAACTGAACAGAAAGCCGCCCAGGCCTGCACCTGGGATTGGTTACGGAGCAGATGGTTGTACTTCATGGGGTTTTCATTGACCGATTCTCAAAGGTGGATTGCCAGTCTGGAAACTCCACTGAAACCTGGTCAGCCCCATAGCAACACGCAAGTCCCCACTGATAAATGGGGGGAGGGGGGGGGAAGACGACGACACTGTGCTTTAGGTGCACTGTTGTTGTTGTTAAGTGCCATCGAGTCCGTTCTGACCCATAGCGACCCTGAACAGGGTTTCCGAGGCTGTAAATCTTTCCGGGAACAGAACGCCTCATCTTTCTCCCGCGGAGCAGCTGGTAGTTTCGAACTGCTGACCTTGTAGTTCACAGCCCGATTAGTAACCACTACGCTAAACCAAACGGCCACCACTTGTCTGTTATGCTGTGGTGGATTGAGTTGCTGTGATTCTGAGGGCTATGTCACCGGTATTTTAAATAACCAGCAGGGTCACCCATGGTGGAAAGGTTTCAGATGAGCTTCCAGACAAAGACAGTCTAGGAAGAAAGAGTGACAAACTACTTCCGAATCACTAGTCACTGAAAACCTTATGAATAGCAGAGAAATACTATGTGACGGTATCACTTTGTTTCTATTAAACCATTTCAAAGTAAGTGATAGTGATCATAACTCTTCATCCCTGCATCTCCACAGTGGAAGAATGTTCTTCCTCATGATCACACACAGTTGCTACACTTGGAGACGTTATTAATGATGCCTTTATGGCTAGGATTTTCAAACCAGGAACCCGTGATTGGATTGTTACATCCCTTTCATTCCTTTTAGTCTAGAACACCCCACCTCTAGTCTAGAACCCCACCTCCACCCTGACCCCTATACAAACACATTTCTAAAATGACATTGACTTTTTGAAGCTTCAGGGCCAATAGTGGCTTGGAATGTTCCACGTTCTGAATATGTCTGGTTCCTTCTTTCCTCATGGTGTCAGTTGGCTTGTTCCTCTATCCCCCATGATTACTACTGATGCTGAAAGCAGCTTCTCAAGGTAGATTCTGGCTAAACATCTTTGGTCAAAGAATTTCATGGAGGATCCTGGGTACTTATTACATCATCTCAAGAAGCACATACCTTCCTATTGTCATACTTCGGGACAAGGTTCTTCATGCTTTCGTTTCCTGAGATGCTGATTCAGCAGGTAGGTCTGGTTTGGGAGCCCAGGTGCCTGTATTTTCAAAACTAACCCAAATGGTTTGACAACAGTCACCTTCGTGTCACATTCTTGCAGCCCTGACCCTAGCAGCCAGCCGGTAAGTGCAGATCCTTGGTCTTCTCAGGGGTATAGTGTAAGAGAGTAGATGGGGTACTCAGGTTGGTGAAGTCCTCGAGCCTTCTGCCCTCTCCAGGTGATCAGTGCTGACTGGGTGTCAAGCGAGGTGGGTAGGCATCTGAGACCCGATATTGGGGATGATGGGTGAACTCAGGACAGCTATTTCAACGTGGTTGGGTGTTGTGTTCTCAAAAGACTAGGAGTCTTTCTGGAGCCATGGAGGCTAGATGAGCCCCTGAAACTATTGCCCTGAGATCTTTAAGCCTTAAACCAAAAATATCTTCTGAAGTCTTAAAATCAAACAGCAATTTAGCTTAACTAGTTTTTTAAAATGTCAGCTTTAAGTATTATTCTTTTATCAGAATAATCTATATGGGATCAAATTGACAACAGCAACTCATAAGATTTGCTAAGAACCTTGGTGGTGGTGATGGTTGTGTGTCGTGGAGTTGGTTCCGACCCATAGCAACCCTGTACAGGGTTTCCGAGGCTGTAAATCTTTATGGGAGCAGTAAGCCTCATCTTTCTCCTGTGGAGCAGCTGGTAGTTTCGAACTGCTGACCTTGGGGCTCGCAGTCTGATTCGTAACCACTACGCTACCAGAGCTCCTTGTATGCTACCTTAGGGGTAGTGAATTGGAGGGTGAGAATGATTGCAAAACTCAAAGACTGTCATCAATGTCACTGAATTGTGCATGTAGAAACTGTTGTTTTGTTGTGTATATTCTCACAACAACAACAAAAGACCGAGAGCTCTACCAGCGCCCAGCAGAGAGTAAATGTTGGCTGAATGAAGACACAGGTCAGGACAGTAGGTCTCTGAGGAGCCATAGGGGCTCTGCTTTCTAGGTTCCTTACTGGCTGCCTTCTAAGAGCAAACCAGACCATGGAGGTGGCCCAGAGACACAGCTTGTCCTGATGGTAGCCCGTGGGACCTGTGGGAGGAGTATGCAAGAGGAATATGCAAGTTGTCCTGTCCCTGTGGCAAGAAAGAGCAAGGAGATCCTTGGAGGGGTGCTGTAGCTTTCAGTGAATCTGCTCAGCATAATAAAAGAGATGCAAGAATCCCTCCTCTCTAAAGCTCATCATTTAGTGGAGAACAGAGAGTCAATGGACAATTGAATTACTCGCTATCAAGGTTATCCATGAGGTATCTTGGTTGAAGGATCAGTTTAAATTGGCCACATAAGAGGGGATTTAAAAATTGGACCTCGATGGAGGACTAGGAGTTGGAGTTCTCCTATTGTTGGATGAAGGGGCTGGGCAGGCTATGTCTTCTCTTTTATCTGCACTGGGCCAGCAGAGTTGACGCCTCAGAACAAGCAGCCTAAATCTATAGGGCCCTCATTTTCTCATCTGTAAAATGGGAGACTAACTCCTGCCTTCTGTCACTTAGGGCTGGAGGAGCTGGGAAGGAGAAAAGTGTCATAAGGTTAAAATGAGCTAAAGCTGCAAACATGGCTTAGGAAAAGTCTAAAGTAGAATGATGGCTGATGGAGCCGGAGGGGAAGAATCAAACGGCACAGCTCCAGGAGAAAAAGATTTCCAAGCTGAGCTCAACTTTAGGGCCCAGTTCAAATGTCACCCCTTTGAAGATGTCTTCCTTACTGCTCCTCCTTGTGGTTTCTACCCCAAATGGAACGTCTCACATTCTGTCAGCAACTGTGGTCCTCCCTGGAACGTTTCTCCTGAATGGCAGTAGGAACTCCTGAGGAGGGCAGAGGCTACATCTTATACACCAGAGGCCATCAGAGGCTAAGAGAACCAACTGCCTGGTGTTAAGTAAACAGATTTCTGGTGGGGGATGTGGGTGGGAGGGGGTTAGAAGACCAGAGCAGACAGGTCTTCTACTCCCTAACACTAGGCAAGTCACATCACTTCTCTGAGCCTCAATTTCCCCCCAAGAAACTGATGCCCAAGGCCCCATCCAATTTTGATATTCTATGGCCTAATACTATGATGAAGTCCCTTGGTAGTGCAAATGATTAAGTGCTGGTTCAAACCCACTTAGAGGCACCTCAGAAGTAAGGCCTGATCATCTACTCTGCACATATGGGGTCGTCATAAGTGGGTTCAACTTGATGCCAACTAACAACATTAATAACAAGTGTGGCAATTTTTAGAATGCTTATAAAAACTTGCCAGGGACTTCTGTACCCTTCCCCCACCCTTCTCTAGCAAGAGACCAGCAAGAACACCCTCTCAGGCAGAGGCCTTCAATCAGCAGCTGTTTGTTGACTATTTACTTTGTACCCAACGAACATCCCAGGGACACCTGATGCCACCATGGTTTCTGTAACGTTCAGCATCTCTCTCAGTGGAAAGACTGGGCCCATACGGAGGAAACTAGGCAGGAATCGTCTGAAAATAACAGGCAAAAGTGCTGTGACCCCAAGCAGAGCAGTTAACATATTTTGACTCTCAGTGGCCTCACCTGTAAACAGACAGCATCGTTACCCTTTGCAGATTTCAAGGCAGAAACTGGATCATAGCTTCTAGCCCCAAAGGAGCTCACTTGTGTATCCTGAAGTGCTCAGTGCAAAGCTGAGGAAATTGGCCCAGCTCTTGAGGAGTGCACTTGGGAGCTGGTTTCCCCTCTGGTCACCTGAACCCCTAGTTGACTATAGTCTTGATGCCTGTCAGGGGACAGCACTTTGGGAATCTGAGGAGTGTGGTCCTGGCTGGCCCTGCCCATTGTCTCTCTGGCTGCCCTCCTTGCTCTTGCCTCCTGGTGTTTTGGTGTCTTTGGGTAAATACCTTGCCTGAAGGGGAGTCGCCACAGCGCTTGGACCTTCCATGTTCAGTGACTCTCAAGGACGCTGACTAGAGCTGCAAAGGAGACTCGCTCCCTCACCTGCTCTCTGCCCTTCCCTTTCTTTTTCCCACTTCATCCTCCGTATGCACTTCTCACTTTCCTCCCTGCTGAGGGCTGAGGTCCAGCCTTCCTACTCTGCATCACCTCGTTCCTATTTGGCTGACACCACTGTCCTCCAACCTTCCTCCCCTTCTCAACTTTCATGGATAAGAATCCTGTGAAATGGAAGAAAGAAAGAAAGAGAGAGAGATAGAGAGAAAGAAAGAAAAAGAAAAAAAGAAAGAAGAAAGAAAGCCTCATGCTCATAACACAACAAAAAACAGGTTTCAACATTTTACAGGTTTCAACATTTTTCAGGCTGCTTTGTCACCTCTTATCAGATGAGCCGACAGCCGCAGGCCAGGGCTCCTGGGAGCTGCTTTTGAGAACAGAAGTTGTAACATTTCAGCCAAGCTTGGCCCCGCCCTGCCTGCTCTGCCCTCCCTCCTCAGTCTCCCCAAAGAACTATCCCACAGGGCTCTTCAGGATGGCGGGTGCTACACCCCTACCTGGGAGTAAGCTCCTGCCTACACCCTCTTTCCCTTCCCAGGGCTGTTAGGTGGTCCCCTGATGGCCCCACTTGGGGACCTCTAGAAATTCCGGAGCAGAAGAAATTGTCAAAGTCACTCACAGAATGTAACTGGCCACAGGGCCAGGAGGGCCAGCCAGCAGTGATGGAGAGTTGAGGGAGGGAGGGGCAATGAGAGACCCTGCCTACCCACCCCAGCCCCAGGCTCCCTGACCAGTTTCTTCTACCAGTGGGAAAGAATAACTTTTTCTTTTGATTTTGTGGGATTTTCACCCAAGGCAGTGTGGGGCCTCCAAGCCCCCACCTTTCAGTTCCTGACAAATCATGGTGACCTTACTAACAACAGTAGAATTACAGGTCTGGGAAATGTTGACGCAAGTCCCAAGACAGATTGTTGATGGGCCAACTTGAGGTGTAGACCCAGAGCATGGTGGGAGGAGAAGGTCAGGGCCAGAAGGGCCCCTCAGGAGGACCTGTGACATAGTCTGGTAGTTGTATGTACTTTTAGTTCTCACCAGGGGAGGAGGGTGGGGACAAAAGTGGAAGAGGGAACGAAGCAGAGGAAGGAAGGGCATATGACTCATTCTGTCCAAGTATGCTGGCTTCATGCCTCCATGGGGACTTTGTCAGGAATATTGGGAACCAGAAGCCAGACCTGGGTGTTTGGTGCCAATATCTGCTGTGTCTGGCTCACTCCACAGCCTGTATCCTTCAGGGTTTGGGGGAACCTTCACTGCTCTTGATCTCAGGTTCTAGCTCCCTCAATGTGAGGTCCCCAACCTCCCAGGCCCATCCTCCCTCCCCGGGGCATTCCATCTCTTGGGCCACCATTGGAGCCTCTTCTTGGCACATGGCTCATGGGTTGTCTCACCCGTCCTGTGCGCACCTTAGGGAGATCAGGCCTATAGCATCAGTCAACTGTCAGCTCCAGGACAGAGATTCCCAAATCTGAATTTCTAGCCTCCTTCTTTCTCTTAGGCTCCAGCTCTGTACCTCCAATACTGAAATGGCACCTGGAAGCCTCACTAGATCCACAAAGTTGTCTTTGTTCTCAAACTTGTTTCAGCCTTTCATTCCCTTTCTTGGTTGATGCCATCCACATCCTTCTCACCCTGGATCAAAACCTCATTCATTATCAATTCTTCCCGTCTCTTGTTTCACATGTGACCAAACTGCCTTCTCTCTACTTCTAAGGCCACTGCCCGAGACCCTATTAACATAGGTGCATAGCTCTCACCTTGACACTCCCCAGATCAGGGAGACTGGTCTACCCCCCACATAGTTGCAGTTAGACCTTTGAATCTCTTTTGTCTAAATGGCCCCACAGGCCCCCCAACTTCTTTTCGGTCTCACTGTCTAGCCCCACTTTGCAAGGTTGATGCGCCATGACTAACAGATTAAAGTTCTAGAGTCCAACTCATGAACCTTCTCTGACTGCTGGGTCAAGGGAATAAAGCCTGATAGTCAGGACCCCTTTGTAGCCTTTTCCCTTCTCTGAGCCTCTGCACAACCCCTAGACTCTAATTTGGGAAGACCAACTGCCGGTCTCGCTCCCACTTCCTTGTTGGGACTGGTCCCCTGCCTGGGTTGCCTTATCTGAGCATGGCTAGTGGACACACATAGCTTCTGCATTCCAGAGGTCAGTTACTCTTGCCATGTACTCTCTGACCTGGTGATTCCTAGAGTTATAATTACAGGTGCCTCAGTACCACCTTTCACTCTTCCATGGCACCTAGATCCAGTGAGTGCTTGAGAAATGCTTGTTGGTGGTCTGTTATTGACAGATTTGTCCAGGTCTGGGTGCTCCTTGGGTAGGACCTAATTCATCTCCTCGTTTCCAGAGCCTGGTACTCTGCCAGATCCAAAGTCATCAATCAATAAATGTGTGTCGAGTGTATAGGTGGTGAGTGAATTTGTTTACCAAGGGAAGACTTATATTCCTCAATAGACAGGCCCCTCCATTCACTCAATTATTTATTGTCTTCATGAAGCCCCAGTCTGGATGACTGGGACCAAATCAAGTATGGAAATCCAGCAGGAGTCGATGGGAGGACTACCTTCATTAACTCATCTCTGGGGCCTAGGTCGGAGTTTAGAATGTGGGCTCTCCCTACCATTTCCTTACCCTTCCTCTACTGGAATAATACCTATTGAATGAATGAACCAACCACTATAGGAATGTCCAGTAAGGTCTCCCTACTTCTTGATGAAGGACATCCGCTAATTTCATGGACTGAGCAGTTCCTCTAGCCCTTGGCTCCGCACCAGGATGTGGGAAGGGTACAGACCTGTGCTCAGACCAGTAGACCAGTGAGGAATTGTCCTGCCTCCCACTTTGTTACCAACTCCTTGCCAAGGGATCATCGGAGTGAGTCCAGGGGCCCATTGCCTCCCATGTCAGAAGTGGTTGCCTTTGGGCTCCTCCAAGTGTTGGGTGCTTCACGGCTCCCATGCCCAGCCTCTACCATACCTACCATGCACAGGGGCTTCTGAATTTGTCAGCGGCCCTCATGGCATTTAGCCACCTCAAGTGAGCTCTTGACCTAAGTGGAAAGGTCCATCCAAGGCCTTATGTTCCAAGGTCAATACTTGACTCTTTTTCTCCTATCCATTTCTCAAGTCTTTTCTCCCCCTTCTGGAATCTTTGGTCCTACCCCAGGCCAGGGTGGAGCCCCTCTAGGATCAGAAGCAGGGAGGGTCTCTGTCCAGTACAGCCCAGGAGCCAGCAGGTGGAGCAGTGAGCACTGCATTGCTGTAGGGTCGAGGGACAAATAGCCATACAGGAATTAGTTTTAGACTTCTTTCTGCCCCTGCCCATTTCCCTTCTTCTCAGAACCATTTTAAAAGAACCAGTCCTTGGGGTCAGAATCTTAAGATGCCCTCTTTTAAGGGCTGGCAGAGAAGATTCGGTCTGGCCAGTGGGGAAAGGTGGGGCAGAAGGGCCCATGCTTCCAAGGAAGGCATGGAGGAAGCTTGGTCTTGGAGCTTACCTAAATCTAGAGGCAGGAGGAGGAGAGCCCCGTTGCCTTTCCTGGGGCTGCTGCCATAGAATCCACCTTCCACAACCCCAACCACGTGAGAGCTACCTACAGGTCCCATCTGCCCGCCCTCAGAGAAGGATTCTGAGAACATGCATTTCTCATCTCCCAGGTTAGACGCACTGGTGGGTGGTAACAAGGTGACATCCTCCCCAGGAGAAGCAGGCAATGTAGTAAGAAGGGCCCTGGTGACATCCAAGAGCGCTGGGTTCCTGTCCCTCTTCCCTACCGCTGCCGTGTGAACCCTCTCTGAGCCTCAGTCTTCCCATCTATGGAACGAGGAGATTGAACTAGACCAGGTACTCTGTAACCAAATCAACAGAGAGGCCCTAGCTGGAGGCACTAGATAAAAGTTGAGGGATAGGTCTCCAGCCCCATCAATGTTTTACGAGTCATGGAGAAGGGTGATGTGGTGTAAGATTTCATTTGAAAAAATGGTTAAATGAATAAGAAACATCCTGGACTAAATGACTTCTGAGGCCTTCTCCATCCCACAATGCCTAGAGATTCCAAGACTGAAAGTGTTCCAGACAAGTTTGGGCCCAAGGGAGGCTACCTGCTTATGTGAGAGACTCCAAACTCTAAGGAGTCACTGGGGACAGCAGGGTGGGGATGGCGCCATGGGTACTCCTCTTGGTGGATGGAGGAATCTGAGGGTCAACAATGTCCCCTGGAGACCAGTGAGATGTTCTACTGGAGCACTTTTGGGTCTCACGTGGTGATAACAAAGTCACTTCAGCGTCCAGGGTGACCTGAGTTCTTTAAGAAAAAGTTCCCAATGCCTGCCATTCTCTTTCCCAGATATCCATGTGGTTCGTTCACTTTCTTACCTTCCATCATCTTCTCCAACTGTTCTAATGGACACCACGCTCCCACTTCCGGCCCTAAACTCCTTATTTCCTTTTCCTTTTGTCCATAAAACTTATGATGAAACACTACATGTTTGACTTGTTTATTGTCTTTCTGCCTGAATAGACTATCCACTCTGTGAGGTCAGGGATTTGGAACTGGTTTGTTTATTGCTGTCTTGCTCATCATAAAACAGTATCGAGCTTAGAGAATGTACCCAATAAATATAATGATTTGACTCATGGACTCAAGAAGAACTCACAGAGCAGTTATAAAGTTTCAAAGGGACCTGTTAAAATAATGTCCCTCTCTGTTGTTGGTGTTGGGTGTCATCAAGTCCATTTCAATTCATGGCGACCCCAGTGTGATAGTAGAGTGTCTCATAAGGCTTTCTTGGCTATAATCTTTTTTTTTTTTTTTTTTAAGGTTTTTATTGTGGATTGAGTGAAAGTTTTCAGGGCACATCATCGGTTTCACATTCAAACATTCATATACCTTGTTTCATTACATTGATTATAATCCCCTCCACATACCATCAGTTAACAGAGTTTCTCTCTATCCTCTTTTTTTTTTTTGGGGGGGGGGGGCGGGGGGGAAACTTTGCCTTTTTGGAATTTACATTCTCGGCTTTTAGGGAAGGTTTTTACATTTATCTGTGGGTATCCAGGGCTCATGTATGGAATTACTAACCAGCATAACTGAATAATCAGATAAGGGACATTTTGCTATGTCTGCTAGGTGGCTAAAGTCTGATCCTCAGAGCCTATGGTTTGGACGGTCAGCAACGCTTGGGCCCACAGGGCCTTGACCTCCTGACCGGGTCTGCAGGGTCTGCATCAGATTCCCCCTTATTTATTATTTGTTTAAGGGACGCTGCCTGTCTTAGGCGGTCAGTGCGAATTCCTCAGTCTTACCTGTCATCGAAACTCATTGCAGCATGGCAATGGCTCTGTCTTAGGTTGCCAAGGTTCCATGTGATCCTTGCCCGTCTCTGGCCACACGTCCAGCATAAACATTGGCTATAATCTTTATAGAAGCAGATCACCGTGTCTTTTTCTCTCTGAGCTGTTGTTATGAAGTACTGTCAAGTCGCTTCTGACTCATAGCAACCCTGTATAGGTTTTCCGAGGAGCAGCTGCTGAGTTTGAACTGCCGAGCTTGCTGTTCAAACCAGCCTTGTGGTCCAGTGCTTATCCTACAGCACCACACCAGGTGGGTTCAAATTGCTGGGTGACAATGCTTTGGTTCGCAATCTAGTGCTTAACCACTGAACCACCAGGACTCATTTTTCCTACCTATGGAGGGTTTTTGAGAACTATGAAATTTTCAGTCTCACTTCATGTATTATAAAAAAAAAAAAAAAAAAATCACTATTATCCAGAAAACTAAGCCAAACCACATTTTACTTAACTACATCTGTCTATGGAGTCCTGGTGTGGCGCTATGGGTTAATGCGCCAGACTGCAAAGCCATTTGAACTACAAGGTCAGTGGTTCAAGCTCACCAGTCATTCCTTGGAAACCCTATACAGGGTCACTATGGGTCGGAACAGACTTGACGGCACTTAGTAACAACCACAACAACATCTATCTATAAGTTCCCAGGGAAAAATAACCAAGAAAGGCATTGAAATATCTTTCTAAAAAGGAAAGAAAGAAAAGTTTATCTCTACCCTGTGTCCACCATTCATGCCACCCTCAGAGCCCTGGTGACAGAGACGTTGTCACTGTCTTGCAGACAACTAAAATATGGGGTGGAATCCAATGAGGGCATACCGACGTCTCCGTCTGCCCGGTTTGGAGAGCAGGTTTTCGCCCTAAGAAGTCAACCTTGAGATCTCCATGACAGGCCTGTAGCTTGTTGGCACTTGCCCCCACCCCCACCCCACCCCCTTTCCCTGCCTGCCTGTTTGTGTCTGTCCCAGGCCCAGCTGGGTGGTGGGTGGCTTGGGTGGAGGATGAGTTGTCCTCAGGGGGTAGATAGTGGTAGGGCCCTTGGGCAGGGCAGGGCAAAGCAGGGCTAGGAGCTGGGTATAAATAGCTCCTGGTCCAGCTGGGAAGGTCTGGAAGTCCCTTTGCCCTCCCCCTCACCAGCTGCCCGAGCCAGGCAGGTTCTACCTCCCTTGGGAGCTTGGTCATCGTCCTCTCAGATCCTAAACGTAGGAACTTCCTCAGCGGAACTGAGGAGTCTTGTCCTGTGTGTAGGCAGAACCTCCGGAGGCCTGGGGACTGAGGGTGAGGGGGTTGAAAGATAGAGGGGGGCATCAGACTGACCCTTTGGAGAAGAAGGACTCTGTATTGGGTTTCTAAGGTTGTCGTAACAAATGATCACCAACAGGGTAGCTTCAAACAACAGAAATGTATTCTCACAGTTCTCGTGGTTAGAAGTAAGAATACGGTGTTCACAGGCTGCCATGCTAGACTCCCTCTGAAGGCTCGAAGGAAGAACATTCCTTGTGTCTTCTTGGGGTTGCCAGCAATTCTGGGTGTTCTTGGCTTGTAACAGCATCACTCCAATTTCTGCCTCCGTGTTCACATGGCCATCTTCCCTCAGTTTCTCTCTCTGTCTTAAATAGTCTTCTTATTATAAGGACACCAGTGGAATTTAGGTCCTGGTATGACACTGTAAGATAAGCGCTGGCTGGACTGCTAACTGAAAATTAGGTGGTTCAAACCCACCAGTTGCTCCTCAGAAACCCTCTACAGGGTCGCTGTGAGTTGGAACTGACTCCATGGCATTTAACAACAACCACCTAATATGGAGTTCTTGTGTTGTAGATAAGCACTGGACTACTAACCTCAGAGTTGGAAGTTCAAACCTACCAGCAGCTCCAGGGGAGAAAGATGAGGCTGTGTACTCCTGTAAAGATTTACAGTCTTGGAAACCCTATTATGGTCACTATGAGTGGCAGTGGGTTTGAGTAATCTAAAATGGGAGGTTGGTAGCGTAGTGGTTACGAATCGGGCTGCTAACCGCAAGGTCAGCAGTTTGAAACTACCAGCTGTTCCACAGGAGAAAGATGAGGCTTTCTGCTCCCATAAAGATTTACAGCCTCGGAAACCCTGTACAGGGTCGCTATGAGTCAGAACTGACTGCAAGGCACATAACAACAACAACAACAATATGGGAGGCATATTGTAGTCAGAAGACTCAACTGTGAACCAAGAAGCCACTCCAAGGGAGAAAGACGTGCCAGTCTGCTTCTGTAAAGATTTGTTGTTGTTGTTGTTGTTAAGTGCCATCGAGTCATTTCTGACCCGTAGTGACCCTGTATAGGGTTTCCGAGGAGCAGCTGGTGAGCTTGAACCACCAACCTTGCAGTTCAAATGGCTTTGCACCTTAACCCGCAGCGCCACACCAGGAAAGATTTACAGCCTTGGAAATCCCCTGGGACAATTCTACTGTGTCCTCTGAGGTCCCCCTGAGTTTCTGGGAAGGATTTTGAGGTGTATTCTCCAACCCTGTACAGACTTATTCCATCATTCCTCCCTTTGAGAATCATCCAGAACCCATTACGGGCCTGACCCTTTGCTAGGCCAAGTATACTCTCCAGGGTGCGCAAGTGCATGTGTGGTATCGGGGAGATACAACCTCTGTCCTTGGGGAACTTACACCAGCACTGAGAGATGAAGTGGAAACAGTTTGGTTTTTACTTTGTGGTAAGGTCTGAACGAGGTAGAGAGAGAGGAAGGGGTAGAAGTCCTTGGAAGTCTTTAAAATGGAGGTGACCCAGGATAAGGTCTTGAGGGGTGAGTAAGATGTTTGCCAAGAGCTTGGGCTGAGGAGTGGCATTCCGGCAGAGGCTCAGTGCCTGCGGAAGTGTGGACAGGTGAAAGCGCTGGGCTGCAACCATTCAGCAGGGCTAGGCCAATCGAAATCAAAGCCACTCACACATTGTTACAAAGAACTGTGTTGCCTCCCCATGTGTGTTTTGACGATAATGGAGACAGGAATGGAGTTAAATGCATGGTGTCTCTGGTGGTGGAATTTCCGACATGCGCAGTGTTAGGGTGGAAGGGCAGTGATCCTGGAGAAATCAATTCCATGGCCATAACCTCATTAGCCCCGACACCAGCCCCTGGAGCTAAGCCCCCATCCCCAGAGGCCCAGCATCCTGCCTATATCCTTACGCCCTTTAACACTCAGCCACATGGCAATGTCCTTGTTCCGTTACCTCTGCTCGGATCTAACAGTGGATGGGAAAGGGTTCTGAGAATTCTGATCCATTCTAGCAGGCCGGGGTGAGAGGATGGAAGCAGTAAGGCAGGAGACAAAGTGCTGGGCAGCCCCTAGACACATAGTGATGATGACTGTCATTTATTGAGGGCCATCGTACCAGGAGTCCTGGTGTGCTGCAGTTGGATAAGCACTGGACTGCTAACCACAAGGTTCATAGTTTAAAACTACTAGCTGCTCCTTAGGAACCCTCTACAAAGTCACTATGAGACGGAACCGAGGAATGCTGGTAGAGTAGTAGGTTACACGTTGGGCTGTTAACCACAAGGACAGAAGTTTGACTCTACCAGGCACTCCTCGGGATAAAGTTAAGGCTTTCTGCTCCCGTAAAAGATTTACAGCCTCAGAAACCCTGTACGGCGTTGCTATGCATCGGAACTGACTCCACAACACAAAACCACCACCACCACATCTTCTGGGCACCCAATTGCATCATTTATTCCTCCCATTCTCTCCATTTCACAGATGGAGAAACTGAAGCATATAGAGACTGAGTACATTGCCTGAGACCAGCTGCTAGGAAGTGGCAGAGATGGATTTGAAGCCAGACAACCAGGCTCCCAGGTCCACAATGGGTTTGGACTGGGCAGCTGAAAGCCATCAGGGTTTGGTGGCAAAAGTGTCCAAGAATAGCTCCTTGTCTCTCAGACTGGGTTGGACTTCTCCAAAGAGGAGGACACTTGGAGTGAGGATTTGAATTCTGACACTACCACTTCCTTATCTAAGTCACCTAACTTTTCATGCCTCACTTTCCTCCTTTGTAAAATGGGTTAAGGCCACAGCTGTCTCACAGGGCTGTGGTGAGGATTGAGTGAGGTCATGCACGTGACATAGGGTACACCAAACACAACTAATCATACCCATTGCAGTGAAGTCGATTCGGACTCATGACGACCCTGTAGGACAGAGTTGTGAAGTGCTGTGGAGTCGATGTCCACTCATAGCGACCCTGTATAGGGTTTCTGAGGAGCCACAGGTGGTTTTGAACCACCAGCCTTGTAGTTAATAGTCCAGTGCTTATCCTACAGTGCCACCCCAAGACTCCATAGGAGAAGACAGCCTTATAGGGTTTCCTTGGCTGTAATCTTTACAAAGGTGACTGCACATCTTTCTGCTGTGGAACAGCTTGTAGGTTGGAAACTGTAACTTACAGGCTAGCAGGTGAGCACTGAGCCACTTTGCCACCAGAGCTCCTGTGAGGAGCTATTGAGATTGCTGATGTTGAACTTGACTTCGGGCTTGGGCTGGAGGAAAGACGGCATTCAAAGCTGAGGGAAGGCTGCTTGGTGTCTGAAAGGGGAGCAGAGTGGACTAAAGCATCTCCTGTTGGAAGTGTTAGTGCCCAGGTCTCCAGGGTTCTGCTGGGAGGGAACTGGTAAAACCAGGGAGAGGGAGCATCTTGGAGGGCTGGGTGCGAAGCAGTTTCACTGAGCCTGGAGAAGAGCCTTGGAGCCTTCCCCTCTCTTTGGTCTCTCTTTCCCACAGTAGGAAAACCACAGGACCTAACCTGGGGCTGTGGATCTGACGGTGGGTGTGGTGTGGCCTCTCTTTGGGCCTCTGCTTTTTCATCTGTACAATGGGCTCTGTGCTTTCCTAGGGTTCCTCTCTGCTCAGGCATCCTGTGGGTTTTGATTCTGGTCCAGGGCTCAGCCTTGCACTCCCAACTGGACAGGTGTAAGGCAAGGCAGTGGAAGAGAGTGAGAAAGGAGGAGAAAGCAAAACAATGGGAGGGGAGGAGTAGAGTTCCCCCGAGGGCTCCACTTTGATTCTCTCAGCAAAGGAAAGCCTGAGTTCTTGGGACCTGTCTTGTCTGAGAGGAGACCTAGAATGGAAAGCCAGAGGGACACAGGGAAGCAGGAGACAGGCCTGCCCAGGTGAGAGCTCCCCTCCAGGTGAGAGTTCAGAATGAGGGATGGAGGACAGGTTGAAGGGATACAGACACAGCAGGGCCCCTCCACACCTCCAAGGACAGGTAGGGACGGTGGCACATGTGAGGATACAGGGAAGGCTCCGGGCTCAGGCTCAGCTGGGCCATCTCAAAGGAGCCCTTTGGTAGGCAAGTGGGTGTCCAGTCTTCCTGTGTCCCAGGCCAGTGTGTGGAGGGCACATGGAGTCACCACAATACTTTATTTTGGAACCAGCATCACTATTTATTTCTACATTTTCATTCTCCCAAATAGAAACTTGTGCCAATGGGTTACAATAATGCTTTCGACTCAGCACCAAATCCAGGTGGTGCCCTAGGGTGCCAGCACTGTAAACTCTGGCCTCAGATTTCTTCTAGAAAATATTCCCAGATAGGGCATCGAAACCTAAATATCAGAGGAGGACATGAGGAAGGATGACCCTCAGCTGAGTCATCTCCACTGAGGCCTGATGATGGGCTGGTGGGGCAGCTGGCAGGACAGGGCTGGCCCGGTCCATCTGGATATGCTAGTTAGAAGCATGTGAAAGCAGCCAAACTGGGTTGTTGTTGTTACATGCCCTTGAGTCGGTTCCGACTCATAGTGACCCTATGCACTACAGAGCTAATGAAACACTGACCGGTTCTGCACATAACAACAATTGTTGTTATGTTTGAGTTCATTATTGTTGCCACCGTGTCAGTCCATCCAGTTAGGGGTCTTCCTCTTTTTCGCTGACCCTCCACATTTCCAAGTATAATGTCCTTCTCCAGGGACTGGTCCCTCCTGATAATATATCCAAAGTATGAGAGAGAAAGTCTCGCCATCCTGGCTTCTAAGGAGCATTGTAGTTGTTCTTCCAACACAGATTGGTTTGTTTTTCTGGCAGTCCATGGCACTTTCAATATTCTTCACCAACACCATAATTCAAATGCATCAATTCTTCTACGGTCTTCCTTATTCACTGTCCAACTTTCACATGCATATAAGGCTACTGGAAATACCATGGCTTGGGTCAGGCGCACCTTAGTCCTCAAAGTGAAATCTTTGTTTGTTTGTTTTTAACACTTTAAAGAGTTTTTTTTGCAGCAAATTTGCCTAATGCAATATGTCATTTGATTGCTTGACTGCTGCTTCCATGAGGGTTGTTGTGAAGTGCCATCGATTAGATTCTGACCCATAGCGACCCTGTAAAAGGTTTCTGAGGAGCAGATGGTGAGCTTGAACTGCCGACCTTGCAGTTCAAATGGCTTTGCTGTCTGGATTGTGGATTCAAGCAAATTGAAGTCTTTGACCACTTCAACTTTTTCTCCATTTATCATGATGTTATTTATTGGTCCAGTGGTAAGGATTTTTGTTTTCTTTACAATGAGGTGCAATCCATACTGAAGTTTGTGGTCTTTGTGTTATCTGCATATCAGAGGTTGTTAACAAGTCTTCCTCCAACCCTGATGTCATGTTTTTTGTTTTTTAAATATAATCCATTTTCTTGGATTATTTGCTCTGCATATAGATTGAATAAGTATGGTGAAAGAATACAACCCTGATGTACACCTTTCCTGACTTTAAACCCTCCAATATCCCCTTGTTCTGTTCCAATAACTGTCTATTGGTCTATATAAGCTCCCTCATGAGACAATGAAGTGTTCTGGAATATCCATTCTTTGCAATATTATCCATAGTTTATATAAGCCACACAGCCAAAAGCCTTCGCATAGTCAATAAAGCATAGGTAGACTTCTTTCTGGTATTCTCTGCTTTCAACCAAGCCCATCTGACATCAGCAATGATATCCCTAGTTCTATGTCCTCTTGAGAATCCAGCTTGAATTTCTGGATGTTCCTTGTTGATGTACTGCTGCAACTGTTTTTGAATTCTCATCAGCAAAATTTGACTTGCATATGATGTTAATGATGATTCCTTGGCTAGGTGAAAGATGAACCTCTAATGCTCAGCAGCCCTGCAGAATTGGGCAGGTTACTTAGCTCCTTGGCCTCAGTTTCCTCACCTAGGAAATGGAAGAATAGCGATGCTAATGAAGTTCTTACCTCACAGACTTGCTGTGAAAATTAAATCGTTCATGCAAGCTCCCAGAACAGTGTCCAAACACATGACAGGCACCCAAAAAGTTAACAACTGCCCTGGTGTGCCACTGTGGGATAAGCACTGGACTTCTAACTTTGTAGTTGGCAGTTCAAACCCACCATATGCTCCTTGGAAACCCTATACAAGGTTGCTGTGAGTCAGAACTGACTAGATGGCACTTAACAACAACAGTGTCACTTTTGCCCCATTACAACTGTAAACAGGGCAAAGGTGAAGAGGGGACAATCTGCAGGACCCCTTTAAGTGTTAGTGCTTTGTGTTATGTGCCCATCAAAGGGCTCTGGGATGACAGCTTCACCCACTCAGCTTCCTGCTAATGCTAAAGTCCCAGGTGCAGACAGACCAGGTCTGAAGCTTACCCGCATCAGGACCCCGCTTCACTTGAACCAGAAAGCAGCTGACCCAGTGTTTTACCCTGTAAGCACTGGAGTCAGATGACCAAAGTTCCAATTAGTAACTGCTTAATAGGTCTGGGCTGCTTTCTCAACCTTCAAGGTTAAGTCATCTGTAAAATGGGGCTAGTAATAATGATCTCAAAACATCAGAGGGCTGGTGTAAGGATGAAATGAGGTAACCCCTAGGAGGCTCCACCCACTGCTCAGCATAGCAAGTACCTGGAATCAGCCAGAATCAGTGACAAGCTGGACCTCTTATGCACATTCTTTCTCCTTAAAATGATCAAGATTAGGAAATGGCTCACCAATGTTACCTTCTACACTCCCAGGCCTGAGTCTCCAATCCTTCCTCCAAGATAATCCTCAAATACAAAAACAACTGAGCCCAGAGCCAGCTCAAGGGTAGATGGGTGATAGCCAACTCCACATCACCTAGAACATATCAGAATCTGTGGTGGGGAGTAAGCTCAAGTGTGGAGGAAGGTGCCCGGGAAAACAGCAGGCTCTGCTCAGACACCTATCTGGCATCAGAAAGACTTGAGCAAGTGTACTCCCTAACCTCAGTTTCTGCATCTGATAAATGGGATTGTAATAGTCCTCACTCAGAAGAACTGACTGGTAGGAGCTTGAGAAATGGCAGCTGTTTGGTTCATCCCTGTGTCTAGTCCTGAAGATTACAGTGTATTTTTCCTTGACCTGCCTCTGGGATCTCTCCTCATCCCTCTTTTCGCTGGCCACTTTGCATGGGGGACCCCACTGAGGCTAGAATTTGGGGCAGTGCTTGATTTAAAGGATGAGGAGATAGGCTCCATGCTCTCCTTCCTCCAGCTCACACAGCTCCTACACCCCCAATCACCGTCCACTGGGAAGCGTGAATCATTTTCTCACCTTCTTGTAGAAAATGTTTTTTCTGTGATTCCTAGGATCGTGGGGCTGGGGGAGGGGAGTGGAAGAGTAGTAATTCCCATAGCATCGTGGTGGTCTTCTGGTATTTTAAGCTTTCTCCACGCACCCCATCCCCCCCACTGCCCCAGGCCTTCCTTCTGTTGATTATAAAACCTGAAGGGCAGAAGACTGGGGTGATTGGCCAGGGCCACATAGTGTTGAGTTGTGGAGGAGTGAGAATTGGGGTGTTCCCCTTCCTAACCCTGAGCCAGACTTGTCTTGAAGCCAAGTCAAGTTCTTCTCTGGTGAGAGAAGCGTCTTCGTGGCTGCAGAGATGGCCGCGGAAGCCCTGTGGACAGAGAACCCAATGCCAGCCACAGATTCCCTGGACAGACGCTGTCTGTCCAGGAAAGGGGCTCATGGCTGGGCAGTATCATCCTGGGGATGTAACTGGAAATAATACACACACACACACACACACACACACACACACACACATGCATGAGCGCCGGCACACACTCGAGGGCAAGCTCCTTGCTGGGGCTTGAGATGTGTGTAGGTGGTGGGGTGGACTCAGATCAGCTCTGATCTTCTCCTTCCTTTTAGGTTTGGGTTTATTCCCATGGGTCACTGGGAGTCCCTATGTGCTTCCAGAATCCTAGGTTCCCTTGCAGATGGCCCATTCCAACCCCTTCAATGCCCAGCAGGAAAACTGGGCCAAGAGACCAGAAGAGACTTGACCTGGGCTCCAAATCTCATCATTCTGGTCCACAATTCTTTCATGGCATCCAATTTCCCTTAAGTGACCCCCATGCTCCCCATCTCCTGTGAAAGCTTTCAGCTAGTCCCTACACCCCTGAAAGTTGGCTATTGCCTGGATCAGAGCTCTGCCCTGCACAGGACAGCAAGCTCTCCTGAGGTTAAAGGCAGTATGGGCCTGCCCTTCCATACACCTGCCCCAGGGATCTCAGGAGGAAGAAATCACACCCATGAAGAGCCATGCACTTGGCATCTGCAGTATCACCACCCTCTGTCTGCCCACAGGTCACTGGCCCTGGGCCAGCAGTACACATCCCTAGGCTCACAGCCCCTGCTCTGCGGCTCCATCCCAGGCCTGGTCCCCAAGCAACTGCGCTTCTGCCGAAATTACATTGAGATCATGCCCAGCGTGGCAGAGGGCGTGAAGCTGGGCATCCAGGAGTGCCAGCATCAGTTCCGGGGCCGCCGCTGGAATTGCACCACCATAGACGACAGCCTGGCCATCTTTGGGCCCGTCCTTGACAAAGGTACTGCCTCTGGGCCAGGTAGGAGGGAGAGGGACTGGGTGGGGAAGGGTACCCAGATGAGGTGGCCCTTCCATCCCAGGGCACCTTGGCAACCTTACAGGTCCTGGCATGGTCTGCTCCAGCTCTGAGTCTGGGGGTCCCAGGGAGGACTGTCAGGCTGGTCTTCCATTGACGGTGGGTCACTTCTGACAGAGTTTGTTACCTTCCACCTCACTTTTCCAGGTGCTGCCAGGGGTTGGGCATCCTAGAGATACTCTGGGATCCTGAAATCCCTGGAGAAGTTCCCAGGAGGCCCTAGCCTTCCCTCCAGCATGTGAAGGGGGTGGGCAGGCTTTGATGGGAACCTAATTTATCGCTTTTCCCCAATCCTGTGCTAATGCAGCTCTGGGTGGGGGTGGGGCATTGCCATCCACTCCAAAACCAAACAAACCCCAAACTCTGCCATTGAGCCAACTCAGTGACCTATAGGACAGTCGCTGGTCCTGAGGGTTTCAGAGACTGTAATGGTGCTGTGGGTTAATGCGCTGGGCTGCAATGTTGGTTTGAACCGCAAGGTTGGCGGTTCAAACTCACCAGGCTGCTCCTTGGAAACCGTATCTATACAGGGTCGCTATGGGTTGCAATCGACTTGACGGCACTTACAGCAACAACAACAACATCTCTACAGGAGCAAACAACCTCACCTTGCTCTGAACCAGTGACCTTGAGATTAACAGTCCAATGCTTAATCCAACCCATCAGGGTTTCCCGTCTATCCTGAATCCCTCCCATATAGAAAATTCTGCAGCTGGGTAGCCACCTGGGGCCCATGGGGTTTCTGGGTAATTCTCCAACCATCTTGCAACCTGGGAGTTCGTTCAATGGGCTGGATAGCATGGACATCACACATGGAAGGGAAGGATGATGAAGGGGTGACTGTTCCCAGGAAGGGAATTTGGAGGCTGAAGATGAGCACCTCACTGGAGTTGCGATTTCCAGAAACTCAAATGATCTAATCTGGACTGACCAGCCACCCTCACTTCTCCCAGCACCTCAAGTCCCCCCTCCCCCCCAACACCAGGACGCCTTCTCCATCCAGGCTCCCTTTGGGAGGGTGGGGAATGATAGGCACTACACTTACAGCCAGAAAGAAAAGGGATCTGAGCATCCAGCTATAGCTGGGAGATGGGGAAGTTCATCCTCATCCCATTTTAAAGTTGGTGGTGGTGGTGGTGGTGGGTGCTGTATAGGGTTTCCGAGGCTTTAAATATTAACAGAAAGCCTCATCTTTCTTCCGTGGAACCGCTGGTAGTTTCGAACTGCTGATTTTGAGATTAGCAGCCCGACTCATAACCACTAAGCTCATTTACCTGAACCTCAGGTGCGCAGCGCCTGTCCGATGCACGGGCCAAATGCTGGCTATTGTCAAGAAACAGGAGGGCAATTAGCAAATCAATGGATGATGCCTCTGTTTACGCTTCCATTACCAAAACTAATTATTCCTTGTTTACATAAAAGGTTTGGCCTCTAATTGGGGCCAAGTGGCGGCGGTTTCCATTTCAAACCTCATCTTGCCGGAGCTCTGTCTCCCCGCCTTCCCGGGCCCCACCTCGGGCCAGGTAGCGCTTAATCAAACAGCCTCCGCGTCTAGACGCGCTCCAGAAAACCAAGACTCACCTTCTGATTACTCTTCCCCGCTCCGGCCTTTAGCCAGAGAGAGCCAGGTGTTTGAGATTACCCACTCCTCCCGTCGGAGTTAAACATTTGAAATCACCATCATTTTCTGGACAGGCTTTAGTCTCTAAATCGCCAGAAGGCGGATTATGTTTGGTGCTGTATGGAGAATTTGATGGAAGCCCTGGGGGTCTCCCGGGAAGAAGGCCCACGCGCTCACACGCACCCCTGTGCCAGAGGGCTGGGTTGTGAACTCAGCCCAGGGTTTGTCCTCCACCCCTGGCAATGCCCACTGAGCGGGTGCCCGAGGGTTCATCCCTGCCACCCTTTGAAACCCGGATGGCAGGGGGCTGGTAGGCTCCCTGGGACTGGGGTGTCCGCAGCGGGCAGCTTGGGGCTGGCATCGGCTGGAGCCCGTGATGCCCAGGTCTGGGTAGGGGCGCAGGGGTCAGCGGGGGCGGCCGACCGCAAGCCGGAGCCCGCGGTCCCTGGCCGGCCGGGGTGGGAGGCGACCGGCCTGGAGGGCTTAAGCGGTTTGAAAAGCGCAGG
>NW_006408525.1:31572942-31608996 GCF_000296735.1 Chrysochloris asiatica
GGGTAATGCGGTGTGACACCGCGCAAACAAAGGCGGATTGAGCGGCCCAGCGGGCCCCGCCGGACGGGGACCGGCACAGCAGGGCTGTCAGCGCCGCTCCCAGGCTAATCCCCGCCCCGCCCCCTAGCTCCCGGGGCTGGGAACCGAGCGCGGCCCGGGCCGGGCGCCGCCGCCGCCGCGAGAGGCCGCGGGTCGGCCGGAAGCGAGGGGCACCCGGCCCTGCGAACTCGCCCTCGGTGCCCCCCACCCCGGCGCCGAAGAGTGGTAGGGGGCTGGAATTGGGCGAGGAGGGCGGTGGGAAGCCGGGGCACAGGAGCCAGGGCCATGGCGGGTCCAGCTTGGCACGCTCCTCTAGCGTTGTTGGTGCATTTGGAAGGAACCCCTCCAGTGCAAGTGACCCACGAAAGCATCAGGGTTCCCAAACGGGCAGCATCGATTCCGTGGGGTTACCAGGCTCTCTGCCTGTGTGAGGAACTTCCACTTTCTTTGGCATACAGGCCTGGAAAGGCGGCTGGGACCCTACTGTCTGCGTGGCCTTAGGCAGGTCACCTCTCCGTGGGCTCCTCGCCTGTAAAGGAAGATGGTGGACTGCAAATCTCTCAGACCTTTGCCTATGTAATCCTCAATGACTGTATCTGCAAAATGGGCATACAAAATAAATATATGCCTCACAGGGTTAAGAAGATTAAGTGGGATTAAGCCCAAGTAGGGAACACTCACAGTTGGCTATTATATAATGAGGCTGGGGGCACCCCTGAGGCTGTCTGTGTCACTATGGTCCATATGACACTGTTAGAGGGGGAGACACCACAGTGACGGTCAACAACATTTTTGTGCAATGTTTCCACAGACATTTATTATTTTAAAATAAATATATCCCTGTAGTTAGCCATCCAGAAGCAAAGTGGCTCTGTAGGATAAGCACTGTTGGAGACCTACAGCTGCTGTTTGAGAGAAAGATGAAGGTTTTTGCTCCCACAAAGATTTACAGCCTCGGAAATCTGTAAAGGGTACTTAACAAGAAGTTAGTTATAACAACAAAAACAGTTTTCTGAAGTCCAGCTTACTTGTATCAATATACCTAGCAGGCTAAAGCTCTATGGTAATTTACCTTTTGAACCTTCTAAGAAGGGAGTCCTGGGGAGATGCTGTGGGATAATGCACTGGACCCAAAGGTCGGTTTGAACCCCAAGGTCGGCAGTTCAAACTCAACAGCCGCTCCTCAGACACCCTATACAGGGTCACTATGAGTCGGAACCCAATCAACAGCACTTTAACAACAAGAAGAGGGGTTGTGACGACTGTATTTAACAACACAAACAGCAACAAAGGAGCCCCTAGAGCCCCGCTGTAGCACTGCAGGATAATGCGCTGGACCTCAAGGTCAGTTTGAGCCTCAAGGTCGGCGTTTCAAGCCCAGCAGCTGCTCCTCAGAAACCCTATACAGGGTTGCTTTGAGTCAGAACCGACTCGTTGGCACTTTAACAACAACAAGGGGCTCCCAGTTCTGGTGAGACACTGTGGGTTAATGCGCTGGACTGCAAGGTCAGTTTGAACTGCAAAGTCAGCAGTTCAAGCTCACCAGCAGCTGCTATACAGGGTCACTATGAGGTGGAACCGACTCAACGGAACTTTAACAAGGGGCTCCAGTGGGAGCGCTGTGGTTTTGTGGAATAAGCACTGGACTGCTAACCATAAGGTCATTGGGTAGAGCCCACCAGCTGCTTTTTGTTCCTACAAAGATTTACAAGCGTCAGAAACCCTGTACAGGCAGTTAACAACAACAAAACAGCGGCTCGGGTCAGAGCTGTCTTTATTATCCAGTGCCTGAGGCTTGGAATCACTCGTTCATGAAAGATTTGGTGTTTTTGCAGTTGCTGATTTTTTCAAAATTTCTAGTGTTTTAGCTACATTATTATATATTTGTGAACCTATTTTAATAACTTTTTTGAGCACGAAGTAGTAATTAAAGGAAAAGGAGGGAAAAAATTTAAAAAGGTTTCACTCATACTAAGAATATAATGCAATATAGAAAGCTTTACAAAATTATGTTATGGCTAGTATTCATATAACCTATGAAATGTTACATTTAAATGATTTATAATTATATTTACCACAATTATTTATTATATGATTAAAATGGATAATCAACATTTCTAAGGATTCTGCATAGTCTGGTACAGGTGGTGGTCCACGGGAGGGTGTGTGTGTGTGTAATTAACTCCAGTGATACCACTGCTCCTATTTGAATCTTGAGTTAGACCTGAGGGAACTGCATTAGGGTCCTCCTGGGAGGGGCTTGTCCTAGGGTTTGGGATGGGGTAGCTGATGATTGGCTGGCTGCCTGACTGATGAGAAACTCTGACTTAGAGAGGTTTAGGCCTCCTTCCTTCAGATCTCAGGGTCTCTCAGGCGTGGGAGGGCTCAGTTGGACCTGGGCTCTCTCTGGAGTAGTTTGAGAAGGGGTGGGGGGCTGGAACCAGGACAGAGCGTGACTGCCTTTTCTCTTCCAGAATCTGCAGGGTGAATATTTTCAATACTCTGTAGCTGGACCTCAGTTTTCTCATCCGTAAAGTGGGAATACCCAGCAAGGCTGTTTCAGTCAATGAGGGTGGGGAGGGCACGTGGGTTCCTCCTCTCCCCAGGGGCAGCCGAACCCTCCAGATCTTCCTTGCCTCCTCCTCCCTGCAGCCACCCGCGAGTCGGCCTTCGTGCACGCCATCGCCTCAGCCGGCGTGGCCTTCGCCGTCACGCGCTCCTGCGCCGAGGGCACCTCCACCATCTGCGGCTGCGACTCGCACCACAAGGGGCCGCCCGGCGAGGGATGGAAGTGGGGCGGCTGCAGCGAGGACGCCGACTTCGGGGTGCTGGTGTCTCGGGAGTTTGCGGATGCGCGTGAGAACAGGCCAGACGCACGCTCGGCCATGAACAAGCACAACAACGAGGCTGGCCGCACGGTGAGCGGGGGCCACCCCAGTCCACCCTGCCCGTGCCCCTGCCCCTTGCCCCTCCGGAGTTGGCCCCGCCCCCACAGCCCCGCCCCTTCCGGTGGCCCCAAACGCCTGGGGCTCTCTGCTCCATTTCCAGGCCACCAGGCTTGACCCCACTCAGCCCTTCTGCCCTTCGCCTGGGCTGTACCTGGTCTCTTCCGGGCACGGGTCAGCCTGGGAATGCTGCCACCCGAGAGGGCAGGTGTCTGACCATGACCCGGCTTTGCTTGTGCACGAGTCGCTAAAGTTCCCTCCTCAGTTTCCCCAATCTTTATTTCCTATGAGAATACGGACATGGTGATGCCTGCCTGTCAGTGCTGGCTGTGTGGAGGGACGGGAAATAGTCACCATCCTGCAAGCCTGTGCCTCAGTCAGGCCCATCCGTTCTTTTTTGGTTAGAGTCGGAAGGCTTGAGGGATGGGGGAGGGGGGCGAGCGGGAGGGTCGTAGATGTGCTCCGAGGTGGGGATCAGCGGCTACTCCTCTTCCTCAGACCATCCTCGACCACATGCACTTGAAGTGCAAGTGTCATGGGCTGTCGGGCAGCTGCGAGGTGAAGACCTGCTGGTGGGCCCAGCCTGACTTCAGGGCCATCGGCGACTTCCTCAAGGACAAATATGACAGCGCCTCGGAGATGGTAGTGGAGAAGCACCGAGAGTCCCGAGGCTGGGTGGAGACCCTCCGGGCCAAATACGCACTCTTCAAGCCACCCACCGAGAGGGACCTGGTCTACTACGAGAACTCTCCCAACTTTTGCGAGCCCAACCCTGAGACGGGCTCCTTTGGCACCAGGGACCGGACTTGCAATGTCACTTCCCACGGTATTGATGGCTGCGACCTGCTCTGTTGTGGCCGTGGCCACAACACGAGGACGGAGAAGCGGAAGGAGAAATGCCACTGCATTTTCCACTGGTGTTGCTATGTTAGCTGCCAGGAGTGCATTCGCATCTACGACGTGCACACCTGCAAGTAGCGGCCAGGTAGGACCTGCGTGTCGGGCCACTTCCTTCTCATTGTAAGCTCTGGGGGACACACACATTCCGTAGCCCAATTCTGGAAGCTAGGCTTTCCCAGTTTCAATGGGACGCCTTTGGGCAGTGCCTTGGATTATACATAGCACAGATAATAACCCCAAGTGTGTTCACCTGAGGCAGCAAAACAATTGGTTGAAGTTCTTACACAAATTAGCACATTATGAGCCAGGTCAAGTTTTTGCATGGCCACTGGCTAGCATTATTGAGCATTTGTGGCAGGAGAAAATAGACAAGGTAGGGTTGGAAGCTGAGAGACCTGATTTCCAGTTACAACTTTGTCTGCATCTTCCTGTTCCCTTCACTCCTCTGGGGCCTCAGTTTTCTTACTGTAAAATGAGGGGATTAACATACTTGAAATAGTAGGCTGAAAGGTCATGTCTTCTACCCCCGGACAGAGTCATTGTGCATCCACCTTGAACACAGAGGGCAAGTTTTTGCACAAGCATAAATCCTACCAACCTCAAGGAAGTGGGTGGGGGGAAGCGGCATGTAAGCCCACATCCTGACAGATCTGAAGCTTGGGTGGAGCAGGGACACTCTCACTGAGTTTATGGGGTGATGATGGGGAGCAGGAGGGAGTCAAGTTCAGAGTGAAGGTGGTGAGTAATTCAGGGATCAAAGGCTCTGGGTTGTGTTCCCAAGCTTCCCAGAGGTGGCCTGTGTGGGAGGCTCTTTGCACTCGCCCTTGGATCTGTGGGACCCCAGGGTAAGTCAAGTGATGGAGGGGTGGTCCTTCAGCCTCAAGGGTGAAAGGTTTCGAAGGCCAGGGTACTCTACCTCCCTTCCCTTTTACTTGAGAAGGAGCCTAGTATATAGAGCCATGGGCACAGATTGGAATTAGTTGGCCTAGCTTTGGCCCAAGGAGCTCTGGTGGTGTAGTGGTTAAGTGCTTGACTGCTAACCAAAAGGTTGGTAGTTCAAACCCACCAGTAGCTCCACTGGAGAAAAAGCTTGGTAATTCGCTCCTGTAATGATTAGAACCCAGAAGACACCTTGGGGCAGTTCTACTCTCTCATATAGAGTTGCTATGAGTTGAAATTGGCTGGGGGGCCCCTAACGACAAGAGCAACCCTGGCCCTGCTTCCACCACTTGTAAACTGTGTAAGCCAGACACCCTGCATCGATGGCATCTATTGTCTGCCGCAGAGGTCCTGTGAGGAACAGAGAAAGGAACATGGGGACAGTGGTGGGTCAGGTGCTAAGGACTGGCCTGCCTGGGGTTAGCCCTGGCTAGGGCAGTGTTAGGGTAGTGCTGCCTACAGAATGGAAAGGGGCCAAAGATGGGTCCCAGCTCTTCCATTTACAACTATCTGGCCTTGAGAAACTCAACCTCCTGAACCCCCATTTGATCTTCTGCACCCAGGTGGTGATAATGGGGGCTTCCTGAGTATTGGTGAGTTTTGAGTTTGCCAGTGCATGTGAATGCCCATCTGAACACAGTACTAATGTGAAGTGGGATAAACCCATCAGAGAATTGGTGACATGTATGGTGGCATGGTCAGTGTGTCCAGAGATACTGTTACTGCTTGGGTAGTCTTTGCTTTTCAAAATAATGGATGAAAGGCCAGGGAATACGAGTCAACTCATGGGCTAATTGTGGCTTGTCAAGGTGGAAGGAATGTTTGAAAACCACAGTGGGTACCTTCTTCTGATGTCTACTATGAGCAGAGGAAACCCAGGTCCTAGCAGTTATGAGAGGAGGCTGAAGGAAAGTCACCTTTAGAAAGCTAACCTTTGATTGTGCCTAGGGGACCATTGCACAGATGAGGGACACTGAGTTAGTGACCAGAAAGCCCCTTTGGGTTGAAGTCCAGCAGCTCAGGCCTCATCAGTGGCTCTAGGGGGGAGGTATGCCTCAGATGGGGACCCCTGCAACTCTGTTCCAAGTCCAGCCCCCTAGGGCTTTTCTCCCCCTGTTCCCCCCCCCCCCCCACTAATACTGATTCTATAAAGAGATGTGCTCTTCATCAGCCTTCTTGTCTTCCCCATTTCTCAAATAGACAAGTAGTGTTCTTTCAAATTGTATATAAATTGCTTATAGATCCTGGCCCCTACACCCCTCATATATAGACATTTTGGAACCCTCACTCTCTGAAAAGTGGGAGATACTATCCCAGCATGGTGCCCTTTTGATAAAACAGTCAACTTTTGTCTGATTTCAGGCAAGCTATTTTGCCTCCCTGAGCTGTTTCCTCATTGTAAACTGGGGATACGGGTTGTCCTGGTACGCCAGTAGAGTGGTCAGAGCGCTGAAGGAGAGGTGGCCAAGGTGGCCTGTCAGGTTTACCTCCAAGGGCAACTCTTCCTATACTTCTGTTGTTGAGACAGAGGCCAAAGACTGGCTGAGAGCCTGTTACATTTTCCCAACTTTTCCTCCATGCTGACACACTGTGCTTCAGATGGGACATTGAGACACAAGCTGGTAGGGACAGCTGGTCAGGGCCTTTGGCTTTCCTCTGGGTGACCTTATTTGTCTTGACAGAGTAGGTAGGAGAGAGAAGGGAGCCACAGAGCAGGAAGTACCAGCCTCTGTTCCCCCAATCCAGGAGAGCGGAAGGGGTCTGGAGCCTTAGCAACATTGGCTTCTTGCCACATGAAGTAGAGAGTCCTGCCTTGGGCCCTTTCTGTATGAGGAAAACAGCGTTTCCACTCACTTGTAGCTTTTGCCCAGTGTCTCTGGCTAATCACTGAATTCCTATCTTACGGGTACCTAATGAGCCCAATGAGCTGGGAAGACACCCGGACAAGAATCCAGTGGCCTGGCTCTTCCACTACTAGCTGTAGGGCCTTTGTCCCCGCTGAGCCTCATTCGCTGCTTCTGTACAATAGGCTTCTACTGGCATTGTCTGCCCTGAGAGGAGCTGAGGGTTGATTGGGAAAGTCCATGAAAAGGCTTTCACTTCTAATCATTTGTGAGGTATACATACGCACACTAATAACACATACACACTGGAGTGCTCCCAAGAAGGCTGTACCCATACTGACGGAAACAGATGCTCTCCTGCGTAGACAGCTCAGTATCAGACCATCTAGTGCACACTGCGAACTAGACCTTCACACTGGTAAGGTGCCTCCCAGTCTTCACAAAGAATTACTACATTTGGATTGCCCAAGACCCCAAGCTAGAAAGTGGGGGAGGTAGGAGACAGATCACAGCCTGCGGACTTACATCCCTACTGCTATTCCCATAAACCACCTACCCTCTCTCAGTGACAGACCCCAGGTTAGGTTGGAGGTGAGGGATCATGACAAAGCTCCTCGAATCCCTGTCACTTTTACAAACACGGTGTACACAGAGAGTGCCTTCTGGCAGCCTCTGATATCTTTGCATTCTAATGGGTGGTGTTTTGTTTTGGGAAAAGGAATTATGTTTCTAACTCTTCCTGTTTATTTTCCCAAAGGGTGCTGGGAATGGGTGAAGTGTGTGACTGGGAGGATTCACCAAAGTCCCATGGGAAGCAGGAGCTAGAGGCGGGGCTCGGCCCTCAGCATCGGACAGCAAGGAAATGGACTGTTGCCAGATGCACGTGTGGTAAATGACCTGGATCCAACCTGCCCATTGGCTGGGAGCCTTCTCTCTCTTTCTCATCTTCAGTTTCTCACCCTACTCTGGATGGTGTGTGGTTTTTTTTTTTTTTTGGTTTTTGTTTTTGTTTTTTAAAGAAGGGGCTTTCTTTTTTGTTCTCTAGGGTCTGGTAGGAACAGACCCAAGGCTTATCTTTGCACATGTTAAAGAAAATAAAAATGGAAAAACCAACAACAACAACAACAACAACAAAACTACTCCAACAGAACAGGCTGGGTCAATGTGAGCTCTCTGCCTGATGGTAAAAACATCAGTATGGGCAAGGCTGTTTCCTAACTGCTGCTTCTGGTGACAGTCCAAGATGTCTTTGAGGTGGGAGCTATGAAGTTCGTCAAACTGTGCATGCTCCCTCTCCTCTCTCTACCACTTTCATTCAAATCTGATCTATTGTTACATTCTCATAAAAGCCATAGGGTTAGCTAGGAGACCACAGTAGGAGGCCCAAGGCAATTGTTAACGTAGGAGTCTGAATTTTGAAGAACCCGGAGTTCTAGGTGACCTGGGAAGCTTATTTGACGAACAGCTGTGTCCTTCTCAGTCTCCTTTTCTCTATAACCAGTTCTGCCCAAGGCTCCTGGGACCTGCAGCCAGGTAACTGAGTCCTTTTCTACCATTCTTTCCTCAGTTTCCACCAATAATGCTACGGTTTTGTTTTTTTTAACTTCTCATTATGAATTGATTGAAGGTTTACAGAACAGATCATCAGTCCCACATTCAATAAATCATACACTTTGTGTCATTACAATGGTTACAATCCTTTCCATATAAAATGACCTCTAGTCATTTTAACCCCTAACCTCCCTGTGTCTCCTGCTACCTTCATCTTTCTAACTCATTGTTGTTTTCTGCAGTGTGTGGATTTTTTTTGTAGTGGACTTTGTGGCTAGGTTCTGTATGGAGCAAGCTTCCTTCAGCTTTAGTGGCCTCTGAAAGCCAGTCTCTGTGGAAGGGACCCTGAGTCCATCTGGCACTGTTCACCTGCAAATTCTTCATCAGCATAGCTCCAGGTGGGGCACTTGGACTCTAGGTCACGTTAGTAGCATTGCTATAAAATTAGACAGTGCAGGGGTCTGTGAGAATAGTGATTTCTTCCTGAACTTCCATCTCTGTGACTAGTGGATGGGGAGGATAAAAACAATTCCTTCCTTCCCAGTAAGGACACATTTTCTTCCAGTGTCCTTTTCATTCTGCTGCCTGGGAGAATATACTGAAGCACAGGGTTCTTAATCAGTCTTCTGCCCTTCCCTGTATTCTGAGATAGCCACAGTCCATGCAGCTACCAAAGCTCAGGATTGGACATTCAAAGGAGGGCAAGCAGTCACCTCCTCCCTTAGGTGAAGCATCTCACAGCTGAGCTCTCCTTGACCAACCCAGTCTATGAACCTGTTTGTTAGGTGCCACTGAGTAGGTTCTGACTCACAGCAACGACAATTATGCAGAACAGAACGAAACACGGCCCAGTCCTGGGCCATCCTCACAGTTGTTGTTCCGCTTGAGCCCATTTCTGTTGCCACTGTGCCAATCCAGCTCCTCTTTGTCACAGACCCTCCACTTTACCAAGCATGCTATCCTTTCCCAGGGACTGGTCCTTTCTGGTAACATGTCCAAAGTATAAGAGACCAAGTCTGGACATCCTGGCTTCTTCTAAGGAGCATCCTGGCTGTCCTTCTCCCAACACAGATCTGTTTGTTCTCCTGGTGGTCCATGGTTGCAGTGATTGAAACCCCCTCCATGGACCAATCAGTTCAGTGTTTACCTCTATTCACTTTGACTCTTTCACTCCTCCCAGTGTCTCCCGCTACCTTCATTTTTCCAACAGAATGTATTTTTTTTTTTTTTTTTGTAGTGGACTTTGTGACTATGTTCTGTATGGGCAAACCTCCTTCAGCTTCAGTGGCCTCCGAAAGAAGGCAGTTTCTTTGAATGGGACCATGAGCTTAGAGTGTCCTAAAGGGAGCTAGCGAAATGGAGTCCAATGGATTTGATGAGATGAATAAATGTGTCTTCAGGAGAGTCAGAAAGAAGAGATGTAGCGGAGTAGACTTTTCTCTCTTTTCTCCTTCTCTCTCTCTCTCTAGTCTACCTAACACTGGCCTCAGATGCCACGTCAGCAGTCTTCTTGCTTGCTCATGCAGGCTTGCCAAGATTATCATCTCGTGAAGCCATGCCCGAACCCTTGAATCAGCTGGCAACAAGCCCTGCTAAAGATACATGTCCCCCACCCCAGTGTGCAGTCTGAAATGCCCCTCCCCATCTCACCTTAGACAACAAAGTTCTGAATCACATCAACCGGATAATGCTTGCTTTATGTGAGACTATTTCAGCAGAATGGGTACAAATTTTCAAAACAGTCTTTTTATATCTATGTATTCTCTATTAAAAGTGATAAAGTCATGTTTCTGGGGAGTATTCAAGTAGCTGACAAGTAATTATTTAATAACAGTGCGTTGAGTGCATTGTCAGTATTCGCGCCGTAGTCAGGTATTAGTAGCCAACAGAAATTTCCTACCAACCTGCTGTATCCAAAGTTTTGTAAAAAGTTGTAGAAGTTGTTGATCTTTTTGATTTTATATTCAAAAAGTCTCTTTTTATAAATATTATTTATTATACAATGTATATACCTTTGAGTTAACTAAGATTATATATTATATAAATATATATATATTTGGAGAAAATCTATTTCATCATGCAGTTTTTTTCTGTTAAGTCATTAAAGAGACGGTAAACAAACTTAAAATGGATACATTGTACAGTGTGTGGAGTCTCCAGATCAATGTCCAGGAGGTCAGCACTCTCTGATTCTGAATGTGGTGGCCTCAGCTTGGACTCTAACTGGTAGACCTGACTCAGGTCCCATCTCAGCTTTAAGCATCTGATCTACTATCTGATGTTCTCACAGGTTTGCTTTGTTCTAAGCCATCTTCTACTGAAGGCATTCTAGTTATAAAAAGAACCAATTTGGGCAGTAATTCCTCTCATCAACTCCAGTACTTCCAGCGTATAAAGCCATGTCAGACAGCCAGCAGACTCGGGTTGGCACTGGCTGGTTCCTACCTCACTGCAACGTTTTCAGCTCCGTTACCTAGGGAGTTGAAAGTACAACTTGACTGCTTGCTAGCTATGAGAGAGCTAAGCTGGGGAAGGGGTAGGTTGGCAGGGAAGAAACGGCATACCCTGAGCTCTGCTGCATCTTTTAGGAGGGATTGGTTTGGGCTCTGAGGGCAGTCTGTGGGGCATGTTCTAGGTGAAGGCATTCTCTCTGTGGACTGCAACTTCGAAAGGATTCATCTCAAGTTCACCAGTCAGACCTTCTCAACAATGAGATGCTATAATTCAGTTGTATGACACTAGACAAGCCTTTAGCCTTCAGACCTACCTATAAAATGGCACCTGCAGTTTGCGTGGCACACTGTCTAAGAGAAAGGCTAAAATGTTTTCCTTTTATTCCACTTTCTCCCAGTCTACCTCTATTAGGGACAAATCAAGAACAGAACAGAAAAGGCTGCTGTCTTGTGTTTCACGTGGCCCTCTCATCTTAGGTTAGGAACAGCCACTAGAAAGAAGAGCATGAACTACTGCATGATTCTCATGCTGGATCTCTGTCTAGTTCATGAAAAGCTTAAACCACAGAAACGATTACATCCAGTTGTGCAAAGAACTGGACACATAAAGTATACACACTCCTTCCACTTAACAAAGCTGGTCATTTGCTTTCCCTTTTATTTCCCTTTTACATGAAGCTAATACTCATCTATACCAGCATTCTGGTTCCTCGTTTTCTTTTTTAATCTATCAGATTGCTAAATATTTAAATGGTCCTTATTCATAGTTACTAAGGCCATTTAAAATCCCTTCTATGATTAATCATATTCTATGATTAAAGAGAATACAGTTTATAGAGTGCCTGAACATTTAGTTTCTTCATAAGCACAAATACTCGTAAACACCTGAAAACAAGAGGAAGTTAAAAAAAAAAAGATCCAAGAGAAAGAATAAATATAATGAGAAGATACATTTCAAAGCATTTCTACTTTATGGAGGAAGGAAGAAAGAGTGTGAGAGAAGTTTAAGGATTAGCTACAAAGAAAGGGAAACGGAGTCAACATAAAGCAGAGAGAACCACCAAGTGCAAAGATGGTGGTGTAGTCCTTCTAGGCCTGTCTGGGATAAAGACCCCAACGCCTGCCCTAGGTATAATCTACACAAATGAAATGAATTTGGAAAAACTATAGCTGCTACACTGTTTCCTTTCTCCCAGTTCAGCAGAGAACATTTTAGAAGGCAAGACCTAATCCTACCATTAATCAGACTCCCAGAGTTGTGAGACAAAGTCAGTGTGTGAAGGCTGTGTACTGGGAGAATCTCAAACATGAATCCTCCTTGCAGATTCTGTCTGCATCTCCTTGGGATTCTTGCTGATCACAGACCCTCCAGTCATCATGTCTGCATGGCACCTCCACAGGCTCATAGCCAGGATCCCAGCTCAGCACTGCTTGTCAGCTAATGAGAAACTTCAGATCATTTTGCAACGACTCCGGACATTTACATGCTTTTTTGAACTCTCTCACACACATTTTGTCATCTCCTCTTTGAAGATGCTAATGGAGCGAGCCACCGGGCAAGGGGAGTCCTGCTTTGCCCTTCTGTGTTTAGGCTGAGGTGCTTGTTTATAGCTGACTGGATGCTTCCACCATTCTGTTTACCATGAGCTGATGGTTATTATATGCACTTGAATCTATGCCATGATCCTGCGTCTTGCTGCTGAAGCTTAAAGGAGGGGCTGTTCACGGTAGTCTATAGACACCCTTACAGATCAGATTTTAGCCATAACTTTACAGTTTTTATGTATTACATTAAAAAAGAAACAGGGTCTCAGTGAAAATGTACATGTTTAGTAAAGATGAAATTACTTCCTCTTTTGAGGTTTTGGATACATCTTCTGAAAGAGGCTGGGGTAAGAGTTTCCTTTGCTTTAACCCATACTGTGCTGTGCCCTGGTAGGTTTGGCTGCACCACTCTGAGAAATATTGGGATTCCTCCCGAACTCAGCTACTCAAGGGACTGGGGAGGCACAGACAGCTCCTGCGGGTCCAACCCTGCTATCTGAGAAGGTCTGGGCCAATGGGAAGGCTCAGGGTTTGGCTGGCAGATGTGGTATTTCAGAAAAATACAATATTGTTGACACCCAAACTAACAGTGGGAAGAAATCTCATTGAGCATGGTGGGCCTCCTTGGTTTGTACATTTCACAGAAAGGAGTAATTCTAACTGAGAACCATTTTCCTTTTCTGGCTTGTCACTGACCTCATGTATGGCTTTGGAACCTCAGTTTTTTTATAAGGTAAAAATAACTACAAATAGTTAAAAGCATAGTATATAGATTCTTTATACTTATGTAAGTTTTATAGTTATGAATTAAGTTTCAAAATATGCTACTGATATGCTTTTCTTTTTAAATAACTATGCTTTCTAAAGAATTAAAGTCAGATATTTTAAGTAAAGCTCATCTATCACCTCATGCCAGCACAGCACAGGTTTCTCTTCAGAATCTGCTTCCCCACATTCACCCAGTTACCAGTGACCAGCGGGTCTGTACAAAGGCATAGTCTCCAGAACACAGTCAAGTATATGCACTGTTTATTGCATTCCTTCATTTGCATTAAACAATATAATATTTATATTTTTCAGTATCATTTTGGACAAAACACAAAAATATCACCTTCATTTAACAAAAGACATAAGTTAATACAATATGTGCTGTTTTCGTGGGAAGAAGAAAGAGGTCAGAGCTGAACAGATTAGGGGATCCAGGAGACTGGCCACCAGGAATCATAGGATTTCACGATACAGTCCACTGTTTAAAAAGCCACAAACAAACCCAAAACAAAGTAGATAATGATGTAGAAGTCTATACCAAAAGCATACAGACAGCAAGATTTGGAGATGATGTGTCTTCTGCCATGGGACAATGACAGAGCCACATCCAAATGCCACTAAGGCAGCAAGCCTTCCTGATGGTAGGCACCTTTGGGTGATTCTGAATTGTCCTCTCATTTTAAGCAGCAATGGGGAGAGAATGGCATGCTCTGTCTCTTCTCCAAATGAGCTACTTAAACTCCTTCTCACTCAGGCACAAGACAACCCTCAACAAGACCCACTGAGCTCTTCCTTTTGGCAGCAGCAGGTAGAAGGTAAGGAAAAAGTTAAAGACACTGGAATGAATAATAAAGGGCTGAGGGGATAAAGCTGGAAAGGGGCTGGCTTTTCTAGAGAATAGTGTTTTATTTAGATACAGCATGGTAAAGCTAGCTTCAAATAAAGAGGGTAAGTTCCAACTAAGCTGAGAAAAAAAAATGGTGATATTAATATATTACTAAGGAATTTACCCATTTAGTAGAGTTGGATACTGACTAATGTTGTTGTTAGGTGCCATCGAGTCGGTACCGACTCACAGCTACCTAAATGCACAGCAGAACGAAACACTGCCCAATCCTGGGCCAACCATGTAAATTACTTTGTTTTAATAAATCCTTTCTGTTCAGGGATATATATTTTGTCCATACATATCGTTCACCCATTTATTAACATCTCCCAAGTGGTAATGATCAGCATCTCTCTCACCACAGAGCACAATTCTCCATTCAGAAGATGTCACAGCCAACTAGCAACCCACCCACTGCTGTCAAATTGGTTCTGACTCATGGAGGCCCTAATCTAACTTTCTATGAAGAAAGAGCGCCTGATTGCAACTTGGGAAAATCTCTGAAAATAATGAAGAACAGTATCTTTGAAATCCCAAGTCCTGTTTCTTCAGGCAAGGATGATAACCAGTTTTCTGGGACAGCCTTTAGTATCAGCACAAGAAAGCCGTAAGAGAACCCCTTTAATGTATAGCTCTAATCAGTTCCTGGTATGCATGCCATGTCTTCATTCTAAGAGGTCTTGCAACATTCGTTACATTGGTTGTGAGATTCCCATTGGTGGTGGTGGTAAGTTCAAACTGTGTAGTGGTCACAAGTACAGTAAGCCTCTCACACTAAAAACCTGAGTAAGAAGGAATCAGCTTGCACAGAGAGGTAAGCACAGCATTCTAAAGCAAATCTGCACTTTCCACAAAACACTAGAGTATCTCAGTAAGCACAAGGAGGGGGCTTTGTTGCACTAAACATGCAGAGAGAGAGAGTACACACGAGTTGAAGGTAGAGAACATTTCACTTAGTTCAGTATCTTGCGTAGGATGAGTGAAGATCCCAGCTCATCTTCACTTTGGTCACTTCCCTTGGTCACTGTGTGTTGCAAACCATCCATTTTCAATCAATGACAAGGGGGCTACTGTAAAGGAAACACCCAAACACACACAAAATACAAATGAGCATCTGCGAAAAACTATTCATCACAAAATTACTAAAAGCTTCCTAACAGGTTTTCTACATCTTTCACTATGCATGTGCTATCCAATGAGCATTTCACAAAAGAAAGTTGTCACAGCTCCATGCATTGAAAAGCAGGTTTCAATGAATATGTACCATCGAGTTTTTTCCTGCATTGTGACAAGGAAGTTTTGCGAAGCAGGACAGGGAGAACAAATCAACAGTACAATCAACTTCCTTGCTTAGTCTCTCAGACCTGCAACACAGTGAAGAATTCTAGTAAGTGGAAACAAAATTGTCTAAGAAGGGCTGTTCATTCAAATATATATTCATGTATAGCAACTGTTAGGAACTGAATTGTGTTCCTCAAAAATATGTGTTGTAAATCTTAAATTCTAAGCCTGTTTCACAGTCCCATTTTGGAATGGGCTGTCTTTGTTATGTTAACGAGGTGGAATGAGGGTGTGTCTTGAGTTCACCTCTTTAGAGATATAAAAGAGATTAAACAGCAAGCGAGCAGAGGTGAGATGGGGAAAGACAGATGCCAAGACACATGGCGATCTTCAAAAACCCAAGAAGCAAAGCTGAAGAAACAAGGCCCTTCCTCCAAAGCTGAGAGGAACCCTTCCTGTAGAATCAGTGCTCTGTGTTCTAACTTCTAGATTCCTAAACTGAGAAAATAAATTTCTGTTTGCTAAAGCCATCCACTGTGGCATTTGTGTTAGAACAGTGCTAGGTAATTAACTAAGGTAGAATTTGGTACCAGAAGAGTGGGATGCTACTCTAACAGATACATAAATGGTGTATTTAAGGTGTCTTATAAAAAAAAAAAAGCCTACTGTGGCAGTATAGGATAAACACTCAACCTCAAGGTTGGTTTGAAATGCTAGGTTGGCAGTTCAAACTCACCAGCTGTTCCTCGGAAACCCTATGTTGTTGTGAAGTGTAGTCAAGTCGGTTCTGACCCATAACGACCCTGTATAGGGTTTCCGAGGAACAGCTGGTGAGCTTCAACCACTGGCCTTGCAGTTCAAATGGCTTTGCAGTCTGCTGCATTAACCCACAGCACCACACCAGGACACAGGGTTTCTATGAGTTGGAACTGACTTAATGACATTTAACAACAACAACACAGTAAAAGACTACACTGCCTTGAAGAGAATTCTGTTGGTTGAATTATGGGCACCAAAGGCAATTCTGAAAAGGGCTCAGAAGGAAGTGAGGAGAGCCACAAGAAAGTCTTAGAGAATATATATGGTACTAGGAACAGAATGTTGCTAGAAACGTGGATGTTAAATGTGGTTCTGGTGAAGCTTTAAGAAAAATGATGAATATGTTATTGGAACCATGGAAGAAGGGCTATGCTTTTTATTCAGTGGGGAAAAAAAAATGAAAAATTGAATTATGTGCACATGTTTACTGGAAGGTAGAACTTGTAAGTGATGAACTTGGATATCAGACTGATTTAAGATCTTAGAGGGGCTGTGTAGTTTTTCCTTGTGACTCAGGTTCACAAATGATGTGGCTGTAGTGTTCTGTTAAAGAGATAAAGCTTGTGACTGATCGATCTAAGCAACTACTACAGCAGAAAACCCATCAGCTTAGAGTGAAGAGGACAGAAAAAGGGCAAAAGGAAAGAACACTATCTGCCTCTTAGAATGCTACAGGCAGAAGAACAGGCCAAAGGAATTACATGTGTTGTCCACCAAGAAAAGAAAAGGACTATTTTGGGAGCAGCTTGGAGATCAGTAGAACTGTAGGAAAGAGCACGAGAAGCAGGACCTTCTTGGTTTCAAAGGGTGGGGTCATGTGGTCTCTGGATCTCAGTGTGGAACCGGAGCCTCCTAGGTTTCAAAAGACTCAGATCGTCACCATCTCAGTTCTGGAGTGCAAAGGCTGCCATTAACGTGTGCCAGGGGCACAAGGCAACTGCCCAAAGCTGAGGGAGCTGAGTTGCCATGCCCAAGGGGCAGAAGAGTGGGGCTAACAGATAGGGTCACCACTCAGATGGACTAGGAGAAGAGGGTCACCCAAAGCTGAAAGAGCAGAGGTCCCATTCCAGGGAGCCTGAAATATAGTTAAAGACCTGGGCTGAAGAGCCTCTACCCTGAATTCAGACTCTAGGCTAACATCTGGCATCTAGAAGGCAAGGCCATTGCCTTAATGGTCCCAGAGAACAGATGATTAATTATTTCCAGTCTTGAGAGCTAACATGGTTTGTTCTTCTGGGTCTTGGACTTATTTGGTGCCCGTTCTCCTCTTTTTCTTTCTAATTTATCCCATTTGCAGTGGAAATGTCTATCTTGTGCCTTACCCACCTCTGCAGTTTGAAAAGAGAGAAACTGTAGTATAGAGTTCACAGGTTCACAGATGAAGAGGAACTTTGCCCTAGGATAGAATGTGTCTGTAGTCTCACCCATATTTGATTCAGATAATATAGAATATGAGATTTCAGATTTGGGAACTGATTTAAGACTTTTCTGATGATGTGATGGGGCATATGTGCTTTGCATGTGGGAAAGACATGGAGTTTGGGAGACCAAAGGAGATTGTGTGTAAACCCCCCCACTCCCAAATATGCATTGCAAATCATAACTGCTAAACCGGTGGTTATAATCCCATTTGGGAATGGGTTGTCTTTGTTATGTTAATGAGACAAGATGAACATAGGGCGTGTCCTAAGTCAATCACTTTAGAGATATAAAAGAGATTAAACAGCAAGTGAGCAGAGGAGAGACAGGGTAAGACCAATGCCAAGACACAGGAAGATGTTGAAGGCACCAGGAATCAGAAGCTGAAGAGACAGGACCTTCCTCCATAGCTGACAGAGAAAAACCTTCCCCTAGAGTTGGTGCTCAGAATTCTAGCCGCCTAAATTGTGAGAAAATAAATATCTGTTTGCTAAAGTCATCCTCTTGTGGTATTTCTGTTACACCAGCACTAGATAACTAAGACAACTAGAGAACAACACTTAGAAAATTTAACAGAGCAGAAGGTTTGGCTGCTGCTTGTTAAATGTAGCATCTACTTACACTCCTTCTTTTCTTAGGAGGGCCAAGAACTTCCTCACACGGTATTCAGGATCCATCTAAATATATCAGAAGAAGTTAAGAAGGCAGGGTAATGGTACTACTAAAAACTATGCATATATTTCACACCAAGGAAACACTTTGTTTCGTACTTTAGACTTCCACTGGTGCTGTGCTGACTCTCATAGAAAAGCCTTCCTGCTCCTGGACCAGTGTTCTGATACACACCAGAGTAGATGACCTCATTGTAGAGAAGTAAAGGAGAGTTCCTCATACAGAATCACTGGGCTCTGGGTGCACTCGGCCCAGCAGCTCATTCCCAGACTCCGCAGTAGAGTGCTCCCCCAGGTGGCCCTGGGATGAGGAAGCACAGCATGCCTCTAAGGTACCAGTGAGCCCAACCTGGAGACCATTTGTGGAGGTTCAAAGAAGAGCCAATGCATAAGACTTAGCTTATTAACTGTGTGAGCAACAATTTCACTTTTCTTGGTGTCAGTCTCCTTTGCATAGTTTCTGCTTTGCAATGAATGAAAAATATTAAGCGGAAACTAAAAGAACAAAACCAAACAACTCAAAGAATGGGGTTGACCACCCTGAAGGAATCTCTGGGTAACTGGAACCATTTAAGTCCCCGAGAGCACTGCCTTGAGTCTCAGAAAAGATGGCGGGCCAGGAAAGAGTGTGTTTGACTCTGGCGAGGTTCTGGTGATCAATTCCTTATGGATATTCATTTTCTGTTCATAGTTACACTAAAAATTTGTTTAAAGCCATTTTCTTTTCATTGGTCCACCAGAAATGTGAAGTTATCTAGAGAATGATCATGAGAAACATCTTTTAATTCCTTGCGATCCATTTTTATTGTAAGAAACACACCTAACTTTTCAGAACTGTTCCAGCAGGAGTGTGTTTTCCAGGCGGGAACTCCCAGCCCTCCAGGAGGAGCGCTCAGGTGCTTGCGCAGCTGTGCTCACCATGCGGCTGGACTCCCCCCTCCAAACCATTTTTTTTTTTTAAAAAGACAATTCTTCTATCTCAGAAAAAAAACATTGAACAGAAGTTTCAAATGTGTCAAAGTTAAGAGGTCAGACTACAAAGGACTAAGAAAAAGTGTGACTAGCTAACAAAAGAGACAGTTTTCCACTTTGGGAATAGAATTACATACGAATCAATTGTCAAGTTCTTGGGAGAAAATGGAACCGGCTGCAGCTCAGTTGTAGTCAGTACTTGCAGATCTTTGCCCATTAAATATATTTAATATGTGTGAGCAACGACTTACTGACTTGCCTGTAGCTATGGAATTAAGTCAAGAGAAAGGGAGGAAAAAAGTAATCTAGATAAATGACTTTATTCCCTCAGGTGACATCTAGTCAGAGCAGATCCGCAGCACTGTGCAAGTTTTAACAGAATTGTGTATAGTGAACAGAGAGGTAACACGACTTCTATTCTGCTCAACCACATGCCTCTTCACTTAGGCTGGCTCTCTCAGAGGCAGATCTAAAGAGAATTCACTCAGCTGCACAAAATCCATTTGACATGAAGGGGTTCAAACTCAGAGGCCTATAAAGTGTCAGTCGCTGAAGATTAGGCCCAAGTGCACACTCTTACGTCTACCCCACATACATAAGAGGCATTCACTTGATCACTGACCTGAAGGCATCAAAGGAAGGGGAAGGGACGGAAGATGGAGAGAAAACCCCACAGTTTCTTCTATGCAATTATTGAAAAAAAAAGTGCTGAAACTTAAAAAAAATTAAGACTAGAGCTGACTAGCTAACAGATTTATCTTCTTTCAAGGAAAGACCCAATCCACCTGTATGTACACCTTTATTGGAAACAATCGTAAGCAAAGTCATTAATCTGTAACTTTAATTTATTGTTCATATTGTTAAGTAAATATATTGATTTAAGAACAGTCTACAAGCTATAAAAATAATAACTAATAATGAAGGCACTTTTACAGTAAGGGTATAACAACACTAGTTAATTCTCACACTTACCTTAAAATAAGAGAGATGAGAACTACCTGACTGGTTTAAGTTTATAAGGTTCCCTTGGTTTAAAATCCCACCTGACCTTCCTATATCCAAATGTACAACTGTGAATGTGAACCTAAGACTTCTTGTAAACCCCAAAATTCTATTTTAAGGTACATTCATGAGCAAGGATAAAAAAGCATTCACTTCATGTTCACAGTTTCAGACTTACCTGAAACTTAAACTTCACCTCTGCCACTTCCTGCTCATAGTGATTGAACAGCAGGATAGATCAGCTTCTAACGCAGCCAGGTCTCCACCTTGGACCTGGGATGGGTTCATTCACTCATTCAACAGAAGTTTACTGATGACCCTACTCAGGTTCTGTCCAGGGGCTGTGCATTCAATAGTGAGTGACAGCCAAGGTCCCTGACCTCAGAGAGCTTGGTAGAGATACATTAGCTATTGAACTACAGTGCCAGATAAGGACGTGAAAGCCCATGACAGGTGGAGTTCCAAGAAGAGAAAAGATAAGTTGCCAGTAGATCTGAGATAGTCCCATAGAATTTTCATCAGTCTTTGCTCCAGCAGCAGCCTGGGGTTCAGTTGTCTGTGGGATCCTGAATGCTTCAACTCTATAGTAGTTTGCATGATATTTCTATAAGTCCAGTCAGGGGAAAATATATAGAGCAAGGATCTCTGATGGAGCTGAGAGAGTTAGGCATTGGGCTGCTAATTTTAAGGTCAGTAGTTCAAACCCACCAGTCGCTCCTTGGGAGAAAGATAAATGGTACCTGCTTCTATAAAGATGTATAGTATCAGAAACACTACATAGTGTAACTATAAGCGCTACGGCCGTGGGTTCGTAGAGCTCAATTACTTTGTCCCAGGCCCCTTTTGCTATATAAATATGTAGGAGATAACTTACTGACCTCTGATGTACAAAAATGTCCTATTCCATTGCTAATTGGGTATGTGACCTTAGACAATTCATGGACAACCTGTGGGACATTTGGTACACCCATCTGTAAAGTGAGGGAGGCAGATTGTCCTTTGAGGTCCTTTCTAAGTGTCCATCTAGTGACTCCCTAAATTAAAACTAAAAGGAACTTAATCATCTTTTCTTCTATTTCTGAAATTTTAGTAGGTGGAAAGAAAAATACCAATGTTATTGTTTGATCACAGATTTACTAATACCATGTGAGTTTAGGGATAATATAAGGCAATTATAATTTAAATGAACCAAAACCCTAACTAAAGGAAGTAAGAAAGCCTCCTGGTATCTAAGTCTGAGTCACATGGAGAAGGAAGCATCTTACCTGTAGGGACATCTCGATCAACATCAGTAACTTCTTGATTCCTATCCAGACATCCTTCCCTTTGACTCGCTGTGCAATTGTGATGCGTTCCTTTTCCTTAAAGCTGCCCAAAAGCTACAAAAACAGGAAGAATGAAAGCACTTTTATAGTAAAGAGTATCAACATTAGCTCATTCTCTTACTTAATCATAAAAGAACAAAGAACTGTCTGACTAATTTAAGTTGTTATGTTTTTCTCATATTTTAAATACAACCTGATCTTTCTTCCTACAGCTAACAGATACAACTGTGAACGTGAAAACTGGTATTCTAAACCCTGTTTTCCTAAGGACCTCCAGTATAACTTAGAGATGCATTTACTGTGTGTGTGTGTGTGAAACAGCTCCAACCCATAATAAATAGCAGCTAAAATTTTTAACATTCCTTCCTAGGTACAATCTGTATGTGTCAAAGCAAACTCAATTTAATTCTTTTACTCAACCCCTGTACAAAAGCTGCTCAAACAGAGAACCTGGAGACATCTATCATGTAGACAATTTCCATTTTGCTGGGAGTCACCTATGGGTTTTGATTTAAGAATCCTTACAACTCTACTTCTGCTGAACAATTTACTTGATATTATTTTCAACTGGCTTCACTAAGTCATTTGTGTACACTGATACAATCGAAAGTTTAGTGTAGGAGATAGCCTTAGAAAAGAAAAAAATTGGCATCCTCAAAAAAAAAAAAAAAATTTCTATATTATAAAATTATTAGTAAAGGCGTTCCTTTTATTTCTACAGATTTCTTGAAGCTTCTAAGGTTTTGATCATGCTTCCAATTCATTAAATGAAAGGAAATATGCTGAAAGCCACTATAAATGGCTGATTTTTCTGTACAGTGATTAACTTCTATCTCTCTCCCAATCCAAGTTTCTAGTCTGTGTAATCTATGAGCATTACTCATGCTGAGCATCAGAGTAATTCATTCCTGGCAGGTTTTATGCTGTCTACACCCAGGAATGGGAAATGAATTCACTGTCATGTACATTCATCTCCTCTCCCTCTCATTTTTAGAATAATACCCCAGGTCCCAGGTTCTAAATTAATCCAGACACCAAACACCAGGTGCCTGTACCTGTGCCAACCCTTAGTCTTCTTTCCAACCTCACCGTCTCTTTCAGAGAAACTCTGCACAGCCCACCGACTTGGTCTCACCTCCAAGGCCTCCAATAGCTGCTCTCCTGTGGCAATGTTGGGCACGTGGATGGTGGTGCTGAACGCGTTCAGCATTTCCATCTCCTGAAGGACATCTTTGCGGCTAGTGGTCCCAATGATAAGAAGCTTGCGGCCCTGGTCATGGGGAGAAAATGTGTGTGAAAATGTCCAGGAAAAAAATTATACTTAAGAAACCAGAATATGTCTGAACAAAATGTGTAAACTCCATCCATTTAAACTGCAGAGATGCCAATGATCAGGCAAAAGAAAAGGAAAATTTCAAAACTTTCCATATGAAAATCTTAAAGAGGTACCAGTTCTTTTCTTCTCATTCACATCAATAAAGCAATGGGTCAGTACATCAGGTAGCTACAAAAACCAAATAGAAAGATGCAGAAGTGTATGTTTCTAATTCATTTCTCACAGCTAATATGTGTATGGTGGGAACTGGGGGAAATGTAATGAATGAATAGAAAGTCTCTGTATCACCCACTTAGCAGAGTTTTATTACGCTTTTTATAGACGGGGGTTGTTGTTGTTGCTAAGTGCCGTGGAGTCACTTCTGACTCATAGTGACCCTGTATAGTGTTTCTGAGTCTGTAATCTTTATGGGAGCAGGAAGCCTCATCTCTGTTCCGATGGGGTCATAATAATAGTTTACTTTTATGTAGCACTCAACTGTGAAAGACTCAGTGTGTGGGTGAAAGACAAACTGTCTCCTTTCATATTTTAAAGTTCCATTTTAAACTACAAAACATATAGAAAATGTTTAAAAATAGGATACCAGGGGTATGTCACTATTCACAACTTTTTTTTCCATTGCCAATTCTTGAATTCTTAATGTATTTTTATAATGGCACAATCATTTAATAGCTCTACTGGTCTTCACAAAATCGTTTTCATACTTTGTGCCACGGCTGGCAGCATTTTGCACTGTGACATTCCTATACACACATAAGCATTTTATCCAAATACAAATATTTGCTTAAAGAGTAAATGTCTACACAAAGGTAAAATGGACAATGTAGGTTATTTTTCTTCTTGGATCATTTTTGCTGCCTAGTAAACTGTAATGACGTGTCAGTATGTTACTGATCTATAGAGCACCCTGTGAACTGTGAGGTATTGCAGCTTCCTGTGAGAGGGAGCTAACATGCAAACCTGAATATTTTCAGTGTTTTTGGTGTGTTTTTTTAGCTGCCATGGATGGGTTAAGCTAAAAAATTTCACTATTCAAAGACCCTAGAAACATTTTTATAATAAAATTAAAAAAAAAATCTTTGAATAAGTCTCAGATATTTCCTATTATTTCCTTATTAGAGTACTATTGAATATACAAAGCTAAAGTAAATACTGAAGTAAAGCTACTTTTGTTATGAAATTATGGATTAAACCAGTTCTTTAAAAAAAAAAATTCTACCAGGTAACTGCTCATTTACTTTACATTCCAATTTTAATAATTCAAGATTGCCATTAAATACTTCTAATTCACTTGAATTATCATGGTAATAAGACAGTTATAAATCTTATATATTCTTGTTTTTATATAACAAGGTTACACTACTATTTGTAGGTTTTGGTCTAAGTTTTAAATATTCATTGATTTCTTGTTCCGGAAGAAGAGAATTTATTAGTAACCTTGCACATGCCTCTTTCCTTTATTCTTCTAATAACCTTCTCCGGTTAAATCTACATTCAGTATTTATCATGACGTGGAAATCTCAGGGACGTACTGTCAGTATAGTTCCTTTCTGAGACAACACTTGGTTTTCACTAGAGTTATTCATTGTCCCCACCCCTTTTCCTCTACTTACTGTACCAAATACCATTCACAGGTTTACCCCCAAAAGACCATCACCACAAATCTCCTTTGAACATGTTAAACACAACTGCCCCATTGGGCTGGTTTTCTAGCTCTCCGAAGTTCTTTGTCTTTTACAGGATGCAGTCTAACCACTTTTCTATCGCTCATTTTAGCAGAAAGTTTTTGAGTTTTCCTTTTCAGACAGGTTTCCTCCCTGCGAAGATTCTGGCTTTCACTCATTTTACAGTAACAGATAGACTTCCACTTGTCTTATTGGCACCTACCACCACGGCACCTCTCCAGATCAATCTCTTACTTGGTTTTTATTATAAAACCGAGAATCCAGCACTAGTATGATCTCCATGTTACTAATGGAGACACTGAGTCTCACCAGTAGACCAGATGCTGTTTGTTACACTGTTTGTAATTCAAGGTGGCCCTATGAGTTACAGAGTAGAACTGTGCTCCACAGTGTTTTCAATGTCGGAAATTTCAAGAAGCAGATCACCAGGACTTTCTTTAGAGGCATCTCTTGGTGAACTTGAACCTCCAACCTGTCAGTTAGCAGTCAGGAGCATTAACTGTTTACACCACCCTGGGACTCCACTGAGTCACAAAGGTAAGTGATTTGTTTAAGGTCAAACAAAGGAGCCAGGACTGGAAACCAGAATCAAAATCTAAAATCCTATACTGTTTCCCTTCACGAAGAGAAACACATTAAAATATGTTTACTTTGGAAATGGAAAAAAAGTCCATTTTAAATTAATGCAATTAAGATTTATGATATATACCTACTGCATTGGTAAGCCTTTACCATAACCATTAAACCTACTCACAAATCTTAGAAAAATGTGACAATAAAATAAACATGTTAGCAGCAAAAGATTTTCAGAAATTATCAGATGCCAGAAGAATTTCCATTTGGGTTTTGGAAGTATTAGACATTTATTGTCCACACGGCAGGCTAGCCTTAAACCTTACTGTTTCTGGCCGTCTGCTATGCCAGGGTTATGATTATGACCATGACATCATAATCAAAGGTATATCAAAGAAACAAAGTTGATAGAATTAGCCATTGGCATATCAGATGACTGTGCAAAGATAATGAAATAGAAGTATAGCCATGAAGTACATATACAGATGAAGGAATAAGCATGATTAAGAAATCAACTAGCTAAAAGTCTAACACATATCAGCAAACATTTACCAGTCTCCTAGATGACTATGGAGTGGACCTTGTTAGAGATGCAGGAGACATGCTGCTGTTGCTGTTGCTTGGTGCCATCAAGTTGGCCCTGAATCATAGCATTCCCTTGCACTGCTCAGTCCGGCATCATCCTCATAATTGTTATGTTTGAGCCCACTGTTGTTACCACTTTGTTAATCCATCTTGTAGGGGGTCTTCCTCTTTTCTGCTGACCCTCCACTTTACCAAGCATGATGTCCTTCTCCATGAACTGACCCCTCCTGATGCAAAGAATAAGAGACATCCTTGCCTCCAAGGACCATTCCTGCTATACTTCTTCCAAGACAGATTTGTTTATTCTTCTGGCAGTGCATGGTACTCTAAATATTTTTCACCAATACAATAACTCAAATGCATTGATTCTTCTACAGTCTTCCTTATTCATTGTCCAACTTTTACATATAGATGAGGAACTGAAAATTGCAGGTGCACCTCAGTCCTCAAAGTGACATCCTTATTTGAATTATGGTCAGCAAAATTTTACCTGCATGTGATATTAATGATGTTGTTAGATGCTTTCTGCATTCTGTTGGGTCACCTTTCTTTGGAATGGACACAAGTATGGTAGCTGTCTTCCAAATTTCTTGGCATAAATGAATGAGTGCCTCCAGTGCTGTTTCAGTTTGTTGAAACATTTCAGTTGGTATTCCATGAATTCCTGAAGTCTTCTTGTGTTTTGCCAATGCCTTTGGTGCAGCTTGGACTTCTTCCTCCAGTAACCACCAGTTCCTGATCACATTGGACTCCCCCCCACCCCCCACCAAAGTTGTCTTATTTGAATCATCACTATTGTTGTGCCCTGTTGGTGTAAGACTCTATCTCTAGTAGGTGGGAACTTCTTAGCATCTAGCCCTCTGGAGACTCAGCAGAGAGTTTTGTGGTCTCTGGCTTGCTCTGAAGTTACTGGCACCCTGGCGCATTACTTGAGGTTGTGGCTCTCTCCAAGGACTCTTTGTCCTGGGCATTATTTGAGGTGGTAGACCTCTCGAGGGGCTCTTGGTCCGCACACGAATCATTTTGCTCCACTTTCTTATTAAACCTGTGATAATGGCCAAATACGGTTGGCCTTTTAGCTTTCTTAGGCAATTTTTGGGTGGCAGAAGCTTTGGGAGGGGCTTTTCTCCTCATACTTGGCATATGGGATCTTTCCAACCCCTGTGGTTATCTTTGGCACTTAACAGTACACCTCTGGATTTGGGACAGGTGGCCTTCCTCTTGCTCTCTGCAGTGCTTGTGGTTGGTTGTCCATCATCTGTGGTTGGAGCCTGTGGTTTCTTAGTCATCTTCACCATGTTGAAGCCTTTCTCAGGGGCCCATACGGTGTCTTTTGAAATAGTTGAACAATTTGATTCCTGTGTATTCCAATCACTAGTAATTATCAATACATCTTGGCTGCATACTTGGTCATTTTCAGACTGAAGAAGTTGGTAGAATTCTTCAATTTCATCATCACTGACTTTAGTGGTTGCTGCATAATTTTGAATAACAGTGGTATTAACTGGTCTTCCTTGTGACACCATCCTATCACAGACAGCATTCTACTTCAAGATCTTCCGATGCTCTTTTTGATGACGAATGCGCGGCCATTCCTCTTTAATTTGCTGTTTCTGGCACAGTAAATCCTATGGCCACTCATCTGATTAAAAATGGCCAACAACAGTCCATTTCAGCTCACTAATGCCTAGGATAAGGAGCTCTTGTAGTGTAGTGGTTACTAGTTGGGCTGCTAACCTCAAGGTCAGCAGTTCAAAACTACCCCAAACCAGGAGAGGCAATACAAACTAAACCCATAGGCAAAAACACAAATAAAAATAGAAACAAACAAACTAAATACCATGGGGTGTGGATATATTTTAAGAAAGAAGATAAAAACATCTACTCTAACAAGAAAGTGGTGCTTTTACACCCTAAGTATTTTAGACACTAAATTCTGGTGGCAAATTGAGGTGTACAGCCCTGAAGACTAATAGATACTAAAGGCCACACCGGCTGGCCACACAGTCTACGCCTAAAGGGAACCACTGCTTCTCCTATTGCTTTGGAGTCAAACTCACTCCTGGTGTTCCTCTCTCTCAGGGCCCTAGAAGAAGGCCACTGAGGAAGAAACAGCTTCTTACTCATCTCCCTGAACTGGACTTTTGAAAGCACTGCCATTTTCCTAGTGAAACTTTCTCTTCCATTAACTGTGATTATGCTCTTCAGAGTGTTGAAAGACTGGGAAATGCAGAGCAACTTATAATGAAGACGCTAATTTATGTTTTGCTTGTCTTCTTGTTTAACAAGGCTGCAAACACTGCTGAGAGGTCCTGACCCAGGCAAGTTCAGGCCCTGGCTTGTAAGGCATCACCTTCAAGAAAACACGAAAAACATTAACAAATAATTAAATTGTGCTGGGCCATTTTGTATATTAATTAGTGGTAATTCTCATGAGGAAGCTTTATCATGAAATAAGAAAGAAAGAAAACAGCTTTGAATGCATTTTTAAAAAAATAAATTACATTGGATAACATTTTGGGGAAAGCTGCCAGTAGTAAAATGGGGCTGTGCCAGCTTTAAAAATAAAAGTTGAGTTCAACTCAAAAAAAGAATTTTCATGGTGGCTACAATTCTTTAGTCCACAGTGCCTAAACATGCCCCTTATAGAAAGAATTAAAGTAGTGTGTACATTTATTTTGGGGAGACAGTGCTCCCAGCATACTTTCTGTGAAGATTTCCTGGTCCTCATGCTCTGAAGCAGGGGTGGGGAACAGATACAGGCTGTATGTTAGTGCTGCTCTAAGTGCTGTGGAGTCAGCTCGGCTCATAGCAATCCTCTATAAGGTTTCCAAGTTGCGGCTGGTGAGTTTGAACCGCTGACCTTGTGGTTCAAATAGACCTTGCAGAGTTCAATGCTTTATCCCACAGAGCTAATGTTGTTGTTAAGTGCCGTTGAGTTGGTTCCAGCCCACAGCGACCCTGTATAGGGTTTCTGAGGAGCAGCTGGTGAGCTTGAACCGCCAACTTTGCAGTTCAAACAGCTTTGCAGTCTGGCGCATTAACCCACAGCGCCACACCAGGATTAGGTGTGAGTTAAATAAATGTTTGACCAAATGTAACAGGCTAATTTTTAAGTTGATAATTTTGTATAGCCCATGAATCATGTTATGAATTTTGGCAGGAAAAAGGTTTTCCACTCCTGCTCTAAAAAAAAAGTTTAAATAAAATGGCTATCTGCCCTCTGGGTAATAATAAACATTATTGCAAGGTTAAGTATTCCTTACCTAATTCTTACCACCAAAGAAAGCAACATTACCATGAAAAAAGCAAGGCTCAGGCAGGTGTTGATTTAAAAAAAAAAAAACTCAAAAAAACAAAAACACTTCTTTACATGATGAAGACTAAACAAGCACTTAGAGGTATTTAAGCCTTTTACTACACTAAAGGCTAAACTAGATTAATCCACAGACTTTCATAGGTTTTGCCCAATGATTGGCTCCAATAAACTGATTTGTAACAAAAGCCTCCAAATAAAAAAGCCATCAGTATAAGGTTGCAGTGAAATGTTAGAACTGATTCCAACCTGTGGACAAGAGAAAGTCAGCTATGCAGCAAAGATGCTTAGCCAGAGTGATACCCCTTTGGTAAGAAGAATTAGCTGTGAGCATTTGGAAACCCTGAAGTGGAGTTAAAACTGAGTGTAAAACTGCAGCTCAAAACTGGGAGCCTCAAAGTTTGTTTTCTGATGGTTAGAATTTGAGCTTTTTGTGAACGAGAAACAATTTGGGATATTAAGAATTTGTGGACATGTAAGTAGAAGAGTAAAAAAGACATCAGTCTATCTTTACCAGGAATTTAATTTGTCCAGCTACTTACAGAATTAGAACATTTGGTTTCCACATTTGACAGTGATTAAAATTTAGCTGGAAGGAGCAAACAAATATTCAGGGACCAATACTAAAGATGTGCTAGTCCTGGTAAGCACTCGACTGCTAACCACAAGGTTAGCAGTTCAAACCCACCAGGGGAGAAAGAAGCTCCATGGGAGAAAGATGAGGCTTTCTTCTCCCGTAAAGATTGCAGCCTCAGAACTCCTATACAGGGTTTCTCAGTTAGAGCTGACTCCATGGCACTTTATAACAACTACTACTAAGTAACACATCAGCAAAAGTGAACTAATAGCTGAGGGGACACAGAACATGGGGACAGTTTCACTGGAGCAGGGTTCTCTAGGAAGAGTCCTGTTGGAGAGACACTGATGAGAAGGGGCAGGCTCTAATACTACTAATTCCCTCGTGGGTGGTGGAAGCAGCTAAGCCCAGAACACTAAGAGCTGAATAGGAAGCCTTTTGGGAGAGATGGGGAGCGGGCAGCGAATAAAGGAAGACTCAGAATACTAAACTAAGGGAGATTTCATATGAAAAGCAATAGGAAACCAAAGCAGGTTCTTGAGGAGGAAGAACAGTGATGAAGAGGAAGATGACCCGGCAGCTCCATGGAGGTGGGTTTAGTGGACTGTGGGAAGCTACTGTACTGATGAGAGCCAGATTCTAAGAGCAATCGTGCCCACAAAGGGGGCTGTACCTTTAAATCAACACCTCACAGATATGTGGTCCTTTTCAATGCAAGTCCAGGACTGGTAGAAAGCAATGGAGGGAGACGACTCCATCTATAGCTGTGTGTTTTGACGTAAATTATTTAACTTATCAGCGCCTGTCTTCTCCTCAATCATTAAAATCTACCAGTGAGAGTGGTGGCTGTTGCTGTTATGTGCTGTCAGGAAGTCAGTCGTAACATCAGGTCATGTGATTAAAGCAATGTGACACCTGAGAAGTCTTCTCTTCCCAGCAACACAAGATTGTTGTTGAGTGCCATCAAGTCAGTTCAACTCAGCAACCCCATATAGGGTTTCCAAGGAGTGGCTGGTGACTTTGAACCACCAACTTTTCGGTTCAAACTAACCTTGCAGTCCAGTGCTTTGTCCCATAGTGCCACAACAACACAGGTTATTGACAGTCAGTGACACAGAGAAGTGCAGTCCCTTTGAGGCTCAGGAATCACTCGGTGTTAAGAAGGGGAGAACTCCAAGCCTTAGCCTAACTAGGGTTATTTAATGGCTGGGAAGCTCACAGCTAGACATCAAACACTGCCTTGGAGACTTGGAGGTGGGTGAGGAGAGACCTCAGCTAGAGGCAGTGACTTCGGAGGCAGGAACTGGTTCAGAGTCAGTGGGTGAAGAGATGTTTCCTTGGGTGGAGGGTGCTTTTATCCCACCATTTATCCTGACTCCCTTCTTGAAATGGGAATAATGCCTCCGATTTTTATTTAGTTTGTATTATTCAACACATAAAGAGATGAGACTTTTGAGAAACAAGTCTACCTACTATGTTGTTGTTGTCACGTGCCATCGAGTCAATCTGACTCACAGTGACCCTGTATAGGCTTTCCTAGGAGTGGCTAGTGGATATGAACCGCTGGCCTTGTAGTTACCAGTCCAATGCTTACCCTAGAATGCTCCACCAGGACTCCACCTACCATAGCACTGTACCACTTTACTCCTGCATTCACTTGCTCAGTCTGATTCTTGTTTCCAGCCTGCTGGCTACCTGGGGAGTACAACTATGTTCTAGTCATCTATGTCCTGTGAGCACAGCATGCCTGCTACACAGAAGACACCCTTTCTTCCCTTATCTAGACACGTGGTTCTCTGCTCTCAGCCAATGCTTTGCTTTGACTCTCACCTTTTCCTAAGGTCTACTCAAGCCCCATCACACTGGATCCCTGTGCATGCCCCACCCCACCCCACCCCACCCCATTCACACACTCTGCATTCTTCATCTCCCTTTCTCTTGCTCCCCGCCCCAAATGGATCACCTTTAAAAGCACACTGTTGTTGTTAAGTGCTGTCTGGTAGATTCTGACCCATAGCAACCCTGTATAGGGTTTCCAAGGAGCAGCTGGTGAACTTGAACCACCAACCTTGTAGTTCAAATGGCTTTGCAGTCTGCAGTCTGACGTATTAGCCCACAGCGCCACATTTACTTATTTCTTGTTGGCCTTCCCTTCATGAGTACAGGACTCTGATCTGTTTGGCTTTATTGATGGATCCAGTGCTAGCATAGTACCTTACACATGTTGTTTTGTTAAGTGCCACTGAGTCAATTCCGACTCACAGTGACCCTGTATAAGGTTTCTGAAGAGCAGTTGGTAGGTTTGAACTGCTGGCCTTGTGGTTAAAAGTCCATTGCGTATCCTACAGCACCACACCAGGACTCCTTACATATCGTGAGAAGTTAATGAGTTCTGAATGAACCCTGATAATCCCAGTGTAGTTTTCAAAGGTAGCGGATCATTCCTTCACTGTTACACTGTTACTGTTAAGTGTCATCCAGTGGATTCCGACTCACAGAGACCCTGTATAGCGTTTCTGAGGAACAGCTGGTGGGTTTGAACTGCCAACCTTGTGGTTTGCACTCCAGTGCTTATCCCATAGTACCACACCTATAAGTAGTCCAAACACTGTCTCCTGGGCCACGTATACCAAGTGTTCAACAAAAAAAACCATTAACTGCTGTCGAGTTGGTACTGACTCATAGTGACCCTGTATAGGGTTTCCAAAGAGCAGCAGGTGAGCTTGAACCACAGACATTGCAGTTCAAACCGACCTGCAGTCCAGCACATTAACCCATAGCACCACACCAGGATTCCAACAGGAAAATGTTGTTGTTGTTAAATGCGTTGGTTCCGACCCATAGCTACCCTGTGTAAGGTTTCTGAGGAGTGGGTGGTGAGCTTGAATCACCAACCGTACAGTCCAGCGCATTAACCCACAGCGCCACACCAGGGCTCCAACAGGAAAATGTTGTACCTAGTGACCCTGACTATAGGGTTTCCAAGGAGCAGCTGGTGAGTTTGAACCTCTGACCTTGAGGTTCAAAGCGACTGCAGTCTAGATCATTAACCCATAGTGCCACACAGTGCCACCTACAATTTCAGAGTCTACACCTCTGAGCCCCTAGAGCTGAATGCCATTATAGCAACAATTTTCAAAGACAAGAGTGTAGAATGAATGGAATGTATACTTCATTTGCAATATAAGTAGCTGCCAATGGCTGTCATAGCAGCTCTTTCTTTTAGTTCATCTGCTGACTGGATAATCCTGAATTCTCCAGCACAGGAGAGATAAGATTCATTAGAAGCCAAAAAACAAGGGTAAATTTGGAGGACCATTAAAAACATCCAGGAGACTGGGAGGTGAAAAGAGGGGGGTCTCTGAATGTCTTGAATGCATTGCTGATTTCTCATGCTTAAATGTCTACAACAACTTCTTTTTTTTTTTTTTGTAGTTAAATGTTTAAGTTGAATACCAAAGGAAGGATGTTTCAAATAAATCATGCCACAACTAGGCAGACAACTACTCTTAAACTCCATTAGTTTCTACCCTGGAGCAAATTCTTAGTCTGTGTCTTTGCAACCATCCTCTTGGTGCAGCTAGCAGGCCAGAGACAATAAGGAGGGGGGAATTCAGCAGGCAGACTGGATATGAAGTGAGAAAGCCAACTCCAGATCATTTAAAATAATTACTAGGCAAGCAAGACCACTTTGTCAGATAAGAGAACATTTTAGCAACAATTTATGAAAAAGACACTGATTTTACACTCACAGCAGTTCTTAAAGATGATCTGGTTGTTTTGCTTAGTTTTTTGGTCACTTTGTAGTTTAGATGAGAAGCCGGAGTAAGAGGTGAGGTGGCCTGAGTCTCTGTATCCAGTGGGGGCACAGAAACTAGAGCTTAGGCCTCAATGATATTTCCACTAGGCTTTGCTCTCTACAGTTCTTATTACATTATGTCCTTTCTCATGATGCGTATCAGTAATTGTTGTTAAGTGTCCTCTAGTTGATTACCATGCATAGCAAACTTGTATAGGGTTTCCTAGGCTTTTCAAAATCTTTGCAGGAGTAGAAAGCCTCATCTTCTCCCATGGAATGGCTGGTGGGCTTGAATCACTGACTTTCTGGTTTGTAGTCCTGTGCTTATCCTACAAAGCCACCAATCTCCCCATGTATCCCCATATATCAGCAATGGCTGATCTTTTACTTAGGTAGCCATGTTGTTGTTGTTAAGTGCCGTCAAGTCATCCAGTCATCTCCGACCCATAGCGACCCTGTCTAGGGTTTCCGAGGAGCGGCTGGTGAGCTTGAACCATCAATCTCAGTTCAACAACTTTGCAGTCCAGCACATTAACCCACAGAGCCACATCAGAACTTCTCGGTGGCTATATCACCTGGAAAGAATGACCTCTGAGCTCTTAGGTTGTTGTTGATGTTGTTGTTAAATGCTATTGAGTCGGTTCCGACCCATAGCGACCCTGTACAGGGTTTCCAAGGGTGTAAATCTTTACACCCTTGGAGTAGAAAGCCTCATCTTTCTCCCGCGGAGCGGCTGGTAGTTTCGAACCGCTGACCTTAATGTTCGCAGCCCGATTCGTAACCACTACGCTACCAGAGCTCTTAGGTAGTGGTGGTTATATATGCCACAGAGGACCCTGTGTAGGGTTTCCAAGGCTGTAGATCTTTGTGGGAGCAGAAAGCAGGAGTAAAAGTCAAATAAATTCAGAAAATAAAGTTGTACTGACCTTGCCACTTAGTGCCAAAAAAGAATTTTCTGTAGAAGGTTCTCATTAGAAACGTAATAAAATGATTACAGATCAATTAGCAAATCCAAACTTCCCAAGCTTGTATCTAAAGTAGATTTACTGGACCTCTTTCAGCTTTGAGGTTGATACACTCTAGATGCAGGTCCCTGTGTTCTAACAGGCATATTTTCTCCTGAATTCAATTTCTACCTCTGTGATTTGTGAACAAAACATTCCTCTTTTTATAGATACTTTCCAGAGTCTTCTACCAGTTTGCGATTATCTCTTTTGTTCAAATATCTGCAAAACTTGTGTTCTCTCAAACCTGGCTTCGTTAACCCTATACACGCCAGTTTACTGCTTTGAGCTGAATCCTTTCAGAACTGGATTCGTTTTGTAGAGTAATAGCATCTTGTTGGAAGCACTGGCCTGTGTACCACGGTGTTGGTGGTTCTAGCCTATCAGCTGCTCTACAGGAGAAAGATGAGGGTTTCTGCTCCTTAAGGATTTTGTACCTTGGAAACTGGGAGTTGGAACCCACTCAACAGCATTTAACAACAATATCAACATCTCACATATTGGGGCTCAATTAGCTAAACAATCTGAACATAGCCAAGAACCATAAATTAATAAGCAAAACAGCCTCTAACGTCTAGCACACATAGAACAAAATAAAGTGAGGCTCTTTCAGATAACTTTACTTAGATATTTTTGTTGCTAAGTGCCTTTGAGTCAGTTCTGACTCATTGCATCCCTGTATAGGGTTTCCAAGGGAGCAGTTGGTGGGTATGAAATGCCAACCTTGTGCTTAGCAGTATGATAACTACAGCACCACACCAGGACTCCAGGTAGGCCTGATTTAGCCATTAGGAACAGAAATCCCATAAAAATGTTCTACTTTCTTTGAAAACCAGGAGGAGAAAAATGAAGTTTTAAGTTGAAGAAGACATTTTTTTATATAATCACCAATTGTCTGTCAGTTTGTCCTACTGTGGTAGTTGTGTGTTCCGGTTATGCTTAAAGCTATGCCATCGGTAATTTAAATACCAGCAGGGTCACTCATGGCAGATATGTTGCTGCAGAGCTTCCAGACTAAGAAAGATTAGAAAGAAGGAGAGGCGGACCATTTCTGAATGTTTGTTGCTGTTAAGTGCCATCGAGTCGGTTCTGACTCATAGTGAACCTGTATAGGGTTTCTGAGGTGTGGCTGGTGAGCTTGAACAGCCAACTTTGTGGTTCAAACTGACCTTGTGGTCTGGTGCATTATCCTGCAGCACCACACCAGGACTCCTGAATGTTTTAGCCACTGAAAAGTCTCTAAGTAGCAGAGAAACACTGCCAGATAGCACCAGAGTATTGAAACACGATGAACAGCACCAGAACATTATCATATATAGTGCCGGAAGATGAGCCTCTCAGGTTGGGAGGCACTCAACATATGACTGGGAAAAAGCTGCCTCCTCAAAGTACAACTGACCATGATAGTGGTAAATGGAATAAAACTTTCAAGACCTTCATTTGCTGACGGGGCACAACTAAAAATGAGGAGAAACAACTGTGTTATTGTTGTAGTTAGGTGCCATCGAGTCAGTACCAGCTCCTAGAAACCTTATGCACAGCAGAATGAAACACTGCCCGACCCAGGGCCAACCTCACTACTGTTGCCACGCTTGAGTCCATCGATGCTGCCACTTGGCCCATCTATCTCGCTGGAAGTCTTCCTTTTTTTCTCTGACCCTCCACCCTACCAAACATGATATCCTTCTCCAGCGACTGGTCCCTCCTGACAATATGTCCCAAGTATGAAAGACGAAGTTTGGCCATCCTGGCTTTCCAAGAAGCACTCAGGCTGTACTTCTTCCAACACAGATCTGTTGGTTCTTTTGGCAGCCCATGAC
>NW_006408525.1:31610496-31690660 GCF_000296735.1 Chrysochloris asiatica
GACATCCATTTTGATTTTTTCCTTCTTTCTTGTCTTCTTAATGACTTTTTGCTTTCTTCCTGTATGATGTTCTTGATGTCATCCCACAACTCTTCTGGTTGTCACCTCACAACTTTCTTACAGAAACAACTGTAAGCATCCATTAATAATTGGAACATGGAATACAAAAATTAGGAATCTAGGAAAATTGAAAGTTGTCAAAAATGAAATGGAACACATAAAGACCCTAGGCATGAGTGAGCTAAAATGGACTGGTATTGGCTATTTTGAATCTGATCATCATATGGAAGGTAATTCTCCGATCAACTGATTGGAAGAGATCCATGTTTATGCCCATTCCAAAGAGAGGTGACCCAACAGAATGCAGAAATCATAGGCAATTATCATTAATGCAATTTTGCTAAAGATAATTAAAATGTACGGCACAGTACATTAACAGGGAAGCCAGAGGTTCAAACTGGATTCAGATGAGGACTAGGGTCATTATTGATGTCAGATGGATCTTGGCTGAAAGCAGAGAATACCAGAAAGATGTTTATCTGTGCTTCATAACTATGCAAAGGCTTTTGACTGTGTGGATCATAACAAGCTATGGATAACACTGTGAAGACAGAAGTGTTAGCTAAAGATAACACTCCAGAACACACTCATTGTGCTCCTGAGGAAACTACATAGTTGAAGGGGCAGTTGTACAAATAAAACATGGGGCCACTAAATGGTCTAAAATCAGGAAAGGTGAGCACACCAGGGTTGTATTCTTTCACCATACTTATTCCATCTGTATGCTGAGCAAAGAATCCGAGAAACTGGATTATATGAAGAAGATTGTGACTTCTGGATTGGAGGAAGCCTCATTAACAACTTGTGATATACAGTTGATACAACCTTGCTTACTGAAAGTGAAGAGGACTTAAAATACTTACTGACGATCAAAAACCTACAACCTTTGGTATGGGTTACACCTCAATGTAGGGAAAACAAAACTCCTCACTACTTGACCAGTAAATAACATCATGATAAATGTAGAAAAGATTGAAGTTGTCAAAGACTTCATTTTGCTAGGATCAACCATCAACACTCACGGAAGCAGCAGCCATGAAATCAAGCAACATATTGCATTGGGCAACTCTGCTGCATAAGACCCCTTTAAAGTGTTGAAAAGCAAAGATGTTACTTTGAGGATAAAGGTGCACCTTTTCCAAGCTCTGTATTTTCAGAAGCCTCATATGCATGTCAAAGGTGGACAGTGAAAAACAAAGACCGTAGAATAATTGAGACATTGAGTATTAAAAGAATATTAAAAGTAATAAGGACTGCCAGAAGAACAAAAAAAATCTGTGTTAGAAGCGGTACAGCCAGAATGCTTCTTAGAAGCCAGGATGGCCAGACATCATGCCTCATACTTTGAACATATTACCAGGAGGGAACAGTCCCTGGAGAAAGACATTATGGTTGGTAAAGTGGAGGGTCAGCAAAAAAGAAGACCTCCAATGAGATGGATTGGCACTGAAAGTAGCAATGGGATCAAGCGACGGTGAGGATGGTGCAGGACCAGGCAGTGTTTCCTTCTGTAGTGCCAAGGTTCGAGGTGAGCTGGGACCAATTTGACAGCACTTAACAACAAAACGGGTTAATGCGCCAGACTGCAAAGTCATCTGAACTGCAAAGTCGGTGGTTCAAGCTCATCAGCTGCTCCTTGGAAACCCTATACAGGGTCACTATGGGCTGGAATTGACTTGACAGCACTTAACAACAACAACCACAGGAATATATTTGTCTTTATGGAGTCCTGGTTAGGAGTTGTAGGATTAGCACTGGGGTATTAACCATAATGTTGGCAGTTCAAGCTCACCAACTGCTCCTCTGAAACTCTATACAGTGTCACAGAATCAAATCGATGGTGGCATTTAAAAAACCACAACAAACATTTGTTAACACGGTTTTTTTATAATGGTGGAAAAATCTCACAAAAGTCATAAACTCAACTCAGATGGTTATGGCAACTGGTTCTGGAATTTCCAAGTGGTCATCTTGATAGATTTTCTCAAAGGACACAGGACAATCACAGGGGCTTATTTTGAAAAAATTTAAAGGAAACTGCAAACTGCAAACAAAGTATATGATTTGGAGAATATAAAGGTGAGAAAAATGCCAGGAAAGTTGTTCTGAGGAATTTTTTTCCATCATGATAATGTACCTGGTTATTCTCTGAAGGTAGCCAAGGGCTGCCCTACAAGAATTCCGTTGGGAAATTTTACCCTATCCACTATACAGCTCTGAGAGTGCCCCTTCAATTTATCTTTGTTTTCATTAATACCTGTTATTGATTGACGTGTGCTGACAATCTGCTTCTGAAAGTGCAGTCTTGGCAACCCTATGGAAGAGTGCTACTCTGCATATGAGGGGGTGCCATGAGTGGGAATGGGGTTGATGGCAAGTAGTAAGAAGTACCCCAAACACCCCCTATTCATCACATAACGTATTTGTAGCAATGTTTTCTAAAAGGATTCAACAAATTTATTTTTACCATTTTTAAAATGTTTTTTAAGTTATTCTATATACATGTATTTTCTATATGGGGCCCTGATGTGGCACTGTAGGATAAACACTGGACTGCTAATTGCCAAGATTGGCAGTTGAAACCCACCAGCCATTCCTCGGAAGCTCTATGTCAGGTCGCTATGAGTCGTAACCGACTCAATGGCACTTAACAACAACATCATTTTCTATATATAAGGGGGTTTCAAGAAGTTTGTGAAAAAACAGAATTAAAAGATAACGGAATTTTCCTATCAACTTTTTGAAGGCCCCTCATACATACACACATGCAAGGTACACAGAACTTTCCAAAGCAAGCTACACTACACTATGGCTGTAGAGCATATTTAGGGTAAATGTACAGATGATTTTGTAAAACATGATAGCCATCTAAGGATGTCATTGACTTCATGATGGGAAAGTTAGGCCACTAAAGTGTCAATCCTCACCTGGTTTTTTTTTAAAAATAAAGAAATGAAGTCCAATGCAAAAGTCACCACGCCAATGATTACAGTTAATGTGTCTGGCAAAATGACTAACCCTCTTTCCTAAAGTGGTTATGTATCTTATTGAGTCATATTGCAGTCATTAGCCGAGTTAATTTTGAACAGATAGATGGTGAGATACTCAAGTTTAGGCCTGTACAATTTGGAGTCTCTTCCATTATCTGCTTATTTCACTAAAGCAACCCAAAGCCTGAAGACTTGCTTAATGTTAGCATGACCTCCAAATAGCATATCTGAAATAAGACTGTACTAATGTGTTATTGTTAAGTGCCGTCGAGTCGGTTCCGACTCACAGTGACCCTGTAGAGGGTTTCTGAGGATTGTCTAAAAAGTCATCTTATTGTGGAGACTGGTAATGTCGTAAAAACAGAGCCCATGGAGGAACTGGTCCCTCTGCCTGAGTTCCCAACATGAGGGTGCTAACATTTCTTTCAGGTTCAGACTTCATAGCTCTCAAACTATGTTTCTTCTCCTTAGGTAATATTTCTCAACAACATTAGGTTTGGCTAAGACAAACAACCCTCAGATCTGAGCGCTCTAGTAGTACTGCTATGAATTTGGATTAGTCTCCTTTTGTAAAAGTGTTGTTTCCAGAGTTTTAAAACTGGTGTGCTACAAATGAGTTAAAGGCTGGCTAGGGCTTGAATCCCTCTCAGCCCTTGGAAAGGCCAGGTGGCATTTGGGGGTGACTGGATCCTGGCCTCTTCCACTTGCCCAAATGTATTGTGCCATCCACACATAATACATTTGGGTAAATGGAAGAGGCCACTCACAGCTGGCCAGGATCCAGTCACCCCCAAGTGCCACCTGTGCCATCCGGAGTCCAGTGGTGGCTCTGTGGGTTAAAGCACCAGACTGCAAAGTCATTTGAACTCTAAGGTCAGTGCTTCAAGCTCACCAGCTGCTCTTCAGAAACCCTATACAAGGTCGCTATGAGTCGGACCCAACTCGACAGCACTTCACAACAACAATTGTGCCATCCACAGTGACCCATAGTGACCCGGTAAAGGGTTTCCGAGGAGCGGCTGGTGAATTTGAACCACCAATCTTGTGGTTATCAGTCCGGTGTTGATCTGACACCAGGTAATCTTCTATGTAGCAGCCTATGAAAAAAGGTTGGGAGGCACGAACTAAAAGGAGGACAACAGGCTCTCCACCTATGGCCGGGCTAGTGTGGTCCACACAGATTAGGCCCTCTCATTTGATTCTGGAAAGTGTCCAGCAAGCCAGGCATTAAAGAATGAGGTGAATGACTTTAATCACTCTCTTACTTGTGGAGGACATTGGGAACTCGAGTAATTTACAGTTGGAGGAGTCCTTTTTCCGGTACTTTCTCTTGTCTTCCAAAAAGAAAAAGGAGGCAGCAGAAGGGATGTAGAAGGAAGAGGCTAAAGCTACTGGTGCTGTAGGTGGTGGGGAGATTCACCTGGCCTTGCTGCTTGCCTGCTGCCTCTTCCTTGACATTAAGGCAAAGGCTTTCATCCTCCTGCTCTGAAAAAAAAGCACATTCCCCTCAACTTTCATAAATCTGCAATCCTTGAAAAGAGCCCCCGTGTCATCCAGTAAAAGAGAAGCTTTAGGAATCGAGCTGGAAGGAGGGGTGTCTTCAAGCCTCTGGCTGCTAAGCCGGACATTTCCTAACACTGGACAAATTGTACGTCCAGCTCAGGGAGGGTGAACTGCAATGGTCTTTTACCCTCCAAGCCAATTGTTAGCTTTTCACAGGAATCAGCAGGGAAGCACATGTGAAACCTCTGTGGTGGCGGTGAGCACCCCAGGCCTTGTGTGACCCTGCATGTAGATGAAGCCGGCGGAGCGTTCTCAGAGAAGCCCTTTTCTGCCGCCCGGCTCCCTGCTGGGACAGCCCTTTTCAATTTTTCTATCCCCCCTCCATCTCTTCTCCTGCAGAACACAGGGAAACTTGATTGAAATAAAGACCTAGGGAACATGGTTTATTTTCTCCTGTTCAATCCATTTTAGAAAAGCTTTTAATTGGTTTTAAAAAGATGCTAAACAAAATGTGATGATGTTTTTCAGTCTTCCTGAACTACAGATACCACTTTCTAGACCCTTAAAGGGCTAATAAATCAATCCTGAAATTAACTCTACTGCTAAACTTAAAGCAAAGTCACTGAATCCTAGGCTCATTAAAAAAATCTATGCATTTGCTTCAAAAATTTTTTAATTCAAAGAAAATATCCTAGTAACTGAAATCTGACTTGCATTTTTAGTCCTACACTGAAAATCCAAGACCAAGGCAATCACAAAGGGGAAAAGGGAGGGCTTGTGAAACAGTTTTAATAAGCCAATTTACAACAGGGGCGGGCGGGGGGTGGAGGAGGTTGTGGGGAGGGGAAGTAGAAGAGAGAATATCTTGATACATAACAACATAGTGTCCCCGGAGGGATTCTTTTATTCAAGCATGTGCACACACGCACACACAATTTTTCTGTGTGAAAGCTGGAATTACAACACATGCAAAACTAAGGATTCGGTGGCTGATATGATTGCTGTATTGTGCACATGTGCAATTCTTCTTTTTAGAGGAAAATGTCTACAACTTTCCTGCTTTCTTGCCTATGATGAATATTAGTATTCTAGCACTGTATAGATCTTTACAAGATTACGATTCAGACACTTTTAATACTTACTTGAAGACAACTGAAAAACCTAACAAAAGTGGTTAGTGACCACTAACAATGACAGATATTCTTGACATTGGACCAGTCGGAAAAGCTCTCCATGTTTTTCTAAGAGTATGCAAACCAATTTAAAAAGCAAGGTGATACAGGGAACACATACAAATGTCACGTTCCCCTGTCACTGGTTCACACTGACAGCAGGTCACCAGCAGTCCAGGTTAGAGTCACCACATGCAGGACAGGCTGACAATCCCTTCCGAGATTCCCTGCCATTTCCAATCACTAAAACAACCAGAGCTGTCTTTTGCTTCCTACGTGTTCCTGTAGCCTTCCTCTTCAGTCCTTAGAAAAAACCACTCACATCCCTTTTTAAAGATCCAACTCCAGTTTCTGAAATTTCTCCCAAGCTGTGCATAGACCTTGGATGTTCACCTCTGATTTCTAGCTTGCTATAGAATTCTCCCTTCATCCTTTATGTAGCTTCTAAAACCACTTATTGTTTTATAACTACTTTGTTGAAATAATCTACATATCACAAAATTCACTCATTTAAAGTGTATAGTTAAATGCTTTCTTAGCATATCATAGATATGTACAGTCACCACTACAACCAATTTTTGAACATTTTCATCACCTAAAAGAAATGCTGTATCAATTAGCAATTATCCCCAGTCCTTCCCATCTTCCCCCAAGCCTTAGCAACCACTCATTTACAGTCTGCACATTTCAGAGAACTGGAATCATACAACGTGTGGTCTTTGTGACTATCTTCTTTTGCTTGACATTCTTTCATTATCTGTCCATGTTGTAGTACACATGTTGTTATTGTTATGTGCCATGGAGTGGGTTCTGACGCATAGCGACCCTGTACAGGGTTTCCGAGGCTGTAAATCTTTACAAGAGCAGAAAGCCTCATCTTTCTCCTGCAGAACAGCTGGTAGTTTTTAACCATGAGATTAGCAGTCTGATTTGTAACCGCTATGCTACCAGAGCTCCTTGTGCTTAATTCCTTTTTAATGACTGAATAGTATTCCATTGTATGGATATACCATATTTTATTTATCCATTTGTTAGTTGATAAGCATTCAGGCTGTTTTCCCTTTTGGGCTACTATGAATAATACTGCTATGAACATTTGTGTACAAGTTTTTCTATGAACATATGTTTTTCTTTCTTTTGGATACATACCTAGGGATAGAACTGCTGCTTCATATGGTAACTATATCTTTCACCTTTTGAGGAAGTACAAGATGCTCTTCCAAAGTTGAAGTACTATTTTACATTCCCACAAGCAGTCAGTGAGAGTTCCCATTGCTCACATCCTTGTAAACACTTAACTACTGTCTCTTTTTGATTCTCACCATCATAGTTAAGTGTGAAGTAGTAACTTACTATAATTTTGATTTGCATTTCCCTGATAGCCTAGGTTGAACACAATTTTTTCCTTTGATACATATAGATAATGGGGATAAAATATTTACATTCTAATAACTTTAAATATATCAATTTACATACTTATAAAAAATATTGAGGGAATCAAGAGAAGGGGAGGTATAGTTACTTCCCTAACTTCAGTTTTGGTATAAGCAAAACTTTTAGCTCTCAAACACATACCCGTATGATTTTAACTGTGAAATTACAAACTACATTCCCTTGTTGTTGTGTTAAGTACCATGGAGTCCGTTCCAACTCATAGTGACCCTGCACAGGGTTTCCAAGGCTATAAATCTTTACAGGAGCAGAACGCTTACCACAAAATAGTTTCCATACAAACTTAGTTGGTATCTCTAAGTTCAAACAAGAGATTTGTATGCAGGCATTAAGATCTCTTTCCAGTTGGTGCATAAACCGCCTTTGTATCTGTTTTTGATCGATAATTTTTCAAGGTGATAGTGTGTAGAATAAACCCTGAGAATTTGTCTATCTGGTAGCGCTGTGGTTATGAATCAGGCTGTGAATCGCAAGGTCAGCAGTTTGAAATTACCAGCTGTTCTGCGGGAGAAAGATGAGGCTTTCTGCTCCTGTAAAGATTTACAGCTTCGGTAACCCTGTTCAGGGTTGCTATGAGTCAGAACCGACTCCACAGCACATAACAACAACAACAACATCACAGGCAAACAAACTCCGTCAGCTTCTACATAATTAACAGATTTAACCAACCTTCAGAGGCTGGTTTTAAATTTCTTAAGCTATTAAATCACCTGTTTTAATAGCCACATCAGTAAAATATGCACCCATGTGAGTCAAAGTCCTCATTATAAACTCACTCATCAAAAGCTCCAAGTAACACAAGAGAAATACTTTTAGCTCATCTGTAGAAGTATAAAAAGTACTAAGTCTATAGGAAGTAAATTTACTATAGGAAGTAAACTTACATTTCCTCAAATCAAATTCCTAGGCAAACGCTATGAAATGACAGATGAAACCATGGGACATGTATTTAGTTGCTTCTACATTAATATCTCTTCTGAGAGATGTGAGGACATTAGGATGTGTAATATGGTGGTGAATTTTTAAAACAAATATAATACTAATAGAAACTGGGATTTTTGAGATCTTTAGAACAGAAATGGAAACTCTTTCTGGTTACTTGAAGACAGAAGACAAGACCAGATGACGTTCAAAATTCCGTCAACAACAGAATTCTGTAGGTTTATGATAATCTGCTTATTTAGAGAGAGTACACAAGTATATGCAATTTACTGAAAAACTCGGTGACGCTGTCATTGTCATTATTAGTATTTTTACCTGAGGAGGTGCCTTTTTCAGTAACACAAGGAGAGCCTGTAATACCAGATTAGAAAATCGAGGGCCAATTGGAACATAATCTGGAAAAGAACATTGTTGTGTTTAGGGATCCGATAAACAGATGCACATATTCAAAGCACACAGAATTTTCTGCATCAAGAATAAGCACAATTTTAAATAACAGTCCTGCAACTATCTTGAATAAGAAAAAAATATCCCAACAATTTAAATGATTAAAATATAAGAATCTTTTATCTGTAGCATTACCGAAAAACCTAACTCTCCATTATGAGTTCATGAAATCACCTTTGATTTTCATAAACCATTTTGTTTCTAAGAAAAAACTGTTTCCGTTTTTTTTTCCTCGGATGAATTTCTGAGAAATTACTGCAAACATGGCAACAAAACACGAGGCTAGAAAATGGGTGGGTGGGGGGGAAATGATAATAGAAAGAATGTATTTCACTATAACTGAAACTATGGTAAAGTCACTAAGATTGGCCCTTACATGATAAAAAACAGTAATAAGAGAACTTTCTACCTGTTAAATGTCTACCAATCTTTCAAGATTCAGTACAAATACGATCCCCTTAGTTTTCTCTGTATATTGTACAAGTACCTTTGCCCTATGCTTACCTGGCATGCATCAACCCTCCCAAGACAAAAGTGATCCTTCCCCCTCTGGAATACCCAGAATGCATGGTACATCCTTCTTTGAATGATTTTTTCCAATATATGTTACAATGGGTAAGCAGTATTTTCATTTTTTTCTCTATGACCCTAATAATTCTAGCACAGAAGTAAGGGCTCAGCAAATGCCTGTTGAGTGAATGAACAAACAAGCACAGATACTAACTATCCCTACAAGGGAAATACACTCGGAGGGCACACATTCCTGACATAGTAGTGTTGCTATGGTCACACACCTCAATTGTGCTCAGAAAAAGGAATTTACACAGAGCTATGAGTGTGTGCTTAAAAGCATTTTTTAGAAATAATCCTATAAACTAGGTTGAGATGTATCAGAAACAAGAGACCAAAAACCCGGGTCACTAGATAAAACTATCACCTTATAATAAACATTGCCAAACTTAGAAAAATAAATAGGCAGGTAGCTTTAACAGAGGACTGAAAGCAAGTCTGAAAATCATGGGAACACTGCAGTAAGAATGTTGTTAAGCATCACTGAGTCAGTTACGGCTGGCTCAGAGCGACCCTGTCCAGGGTTTCCGAGGAGTGGCTAGTAAGTTTGAACTGCTGACCTTGCAGTTCAAACCGACCTTGTGGTTTAGTGCATTATCCAGCAGCACCATACCAGGATAGGTAACTTGGGATCATTACTACACCACCATGGGCAGCTTAAGGAAGAAGGGACTAAAATCATATCTTTTCTGACACTTACTACATCACCAGGTAGACTTCTATTTCAGTGGGCTTTATTACAGCATCCCGCATCACTACTATAATAAATTCATTCCGGTTAATCCAATTTTACACTGAAATAAAATGTAAGAGCAACAACAATTTTCTGCCATTTAATTGCAGTTTGGAGTCTTGGTGTGGCGCTGTAGAATAAGAACTGAACCACAGTCTATTTGAACCAGTAGGTTGGTGGTACAAACTCATCAGCCACTCCTCACAAACCCTAGACAGACTCACTATAAGCCGTAAGTGACTCCACGGCACTTCACAACTAACAACAATTGTAGTTTACGCTGTATGGCCTTATGAGTTAACTGAGTGCAAAGACAAAGTCTTGTTCATCTTTGCATCCTCTAGGAGCACTGTTACACATCCCTGGGCATCAAGTTGATTCCAAGTCCAGGTCTGCCATCTTTATGGTAGCAGACTGCCACATCGTTCCTCCATAAAGCGGCTGGTGGGTTTGAACAGTCACCCTTTCACTTAGCAGCTGAGCTCTTAACCACTGTGTCACCAGGGCTCCTTGTACTTAAACGTTGTTGTTGTGTGGTGTTGAGTCAGTTCTGACGCATAGCAACTCTGTATAGGGTTTCCAAGAAGTGACTGGTGGGTTACCAGTCCAGTGCTTAGCCTATAGTGCCATACCAGTTAGACATGTTGTTGTTGTTATGTGCCATGGAGTCGGTTCTGACTCATAGTAACCCTACACAGGGTTTCTGAGGCTGTAAATCTTTACAGGAGCAGAAAGCCTCATCTTTCTCCTGCGAACAGCTGGTAGCTTTGAACTGCTGACCTTGAGGATAGCAGCCTGATTCGTAACCACTACACTACCAGAGCTCCTTAATAAACATAGGACATAATAAACATAAACATAGTTAGACATAGGAGATGTTTCATAAATCTGTATTTTTAATTAGAGTACTTTGAAATGTTTAGAATATTTTCAACATTTGTTATGCCATTTTTATCTTCACAATTGCTTCGTGGGATAAAAAGGAAAGCTAGTCTCTGTTTTATAAGAGCAGAAGAGAGGTACAGAGAGCATAAACCTCAGCTCTAAGTGACAGAGTCAATTTGTGGATTTCACTGTCAACCTAAACCCTTCTTTCTTTAGTTCTGCCAAAGGCTAAAAGTGGAACTTCTGAGCTATGGACAGTTCAGAGGTACTAAACAGCAAATGTAACCATCAACTAAAATTATTAATAATTTAATTGTGAGTAGAATGCTATGTGAAAAATATAAAATAAATGAGACACATACCATTACCGGAAAGTAGGTTATAAAGGAACTATGGTCATAAGGCATATTTAACAAGAATACTACCGCTGACTTCAGATGAGGAGCTAATGTAGTATCTCCCACCAAAGAAATATTTCTACTGCCCTGAAATCTATAAATATTGTTTTCTTATAATTCTTTTAGATAGGAATCCCTGGTGCCACAAATGTTAAGTGCTCAGCTACCAACCACCAGAAGGCTGGCAGTCTGAATCCACTGATGTGCTTTGGAAAAAGTCCTGGTGATGCACTTCCCAAAGATCATCGTCAATAAAAACCCTATAGTCTGCATGTGGCACAGACAGTTTAATGGCAAAAGTTAAGACTCACCAAGCAGTCTCTCAATGTCATCCACAACCACACAACTGAGCTGAGATTTGTATGCATCATCGAAGATCTGGAAGAAAACAAAAACTGTTTATTATATTGCTATCCTTCATAGTTTATAGCAATTTCCAAGAATATGAAATCAAGTTAATTCTTGAAAAATGCCTACACAAAGCACAGAAGTAAAATATCAGCTTTTCAGACTACACTACATTAGGATTTCATGGAATAGGGTTTTAGAACTGCAAGGGTCCTGGCCATTTAAAAAAGGGTAAATTGAGTCCCGAAGTGGTTAGAGGACTTGGCCACGCCTACACAGGAAATCACGCCAGAGTGAGCAGTAGGGCAATGCTGTTTACAATACCAAAAGCAGTGTGGACCACTCCTGGGTAAACTGAGGAGCAGCTGATCATTAATCAATGGACAAATCTCATCAGCTTAGCACACTGGGCTTTCATAGCTGTGCCATGAGAATGACTTAAGTGTTGCAATTCAAGGTCTACATAGAGCCATGAGGGATATGGAGAATAACATTGATGACATTTTATTATCTGTAGGAGTTGTGGTCCTGGTCAGGTGAGAATAACATGAAAAGAATCCTTTCAACTCCATTCAGACCATAAAGGTGAAACAGGTTACAAAATAATTATAGTTGGGTACGAAAGGTCAAGTGGACATGTCCTAAGAACTAGACAAACGATAGCAGTATATTGTCTTAGAGTCCTGGTGGTGCCAAAGGATAAGCACTGGACTGCTAAACTGCAAGTTTGGCAGTTCAAATCCACCTGCTACTCTGTGGGAGACAGAAGAAACTTTCTGTTCCCATAAAGATTTACAGCCTCGGAAACTCTGTACAGGGTCGCTATGAGTCAGAACGGGCTCCACCGCACTGAGAATGTTTGTTTTTTTATATTGTCTTACAGTGGTAGTGGTGGTTATGTGCCATGGAGTTGGTTCTGACTCTTAGTGACCCCTGTACAGGGTTTCTGAGGCTGTAAATCTTTACGGGGGCAGAAAGCCTCATCTTTCTCCCGCGGAACAGCTGGTAGTTTCGAACTGCTGACCTTGTGGTTCGCAACCCGATTCATAACCACTACGCTACCAAAGCTCCTTAAAGTAGTCGATTAAAGTAAGTAGTGAAGGAAGGTGTTTTATCTAAGCAAGGATGTAGCAATTTCAAATTAGACAGAAGAACTAGTTCCTATGTTAAGTTGAATATAAATGTCCACAGACTTAAGACCAGCCCCCAGATAAATAAAAGGGGTTCCTAGTTCAGAGACTGTAAGTGGGGCTCATTGTGTCCCACTGCTCTCAAGAGTAGACATTAATCCCTGCATGCCAGCCCGGTCTCTTCAGGCACCAATACTCTAACCCTCCTCCCTGAGGTTTCTGTGAGTGCTGTATGTAATACTTCCTTGTTACTGTATGCCGTGGAGTTGGTTCTGACTCACAGCGACCCTGTATAGGGTTTCCCAGGAGGGGCTGGTGGGTTTGAACCGCTGACCTTGTGGTTATCCTACAGCACCACAAGGACTCCTTAGTGAGTATCTTTTAACTCTTAAAGATTTAATATTAGGTATGGGAATAAAGTAAATCAAACTCAAAATATTAATGTTTTTTATATTATGTTTTAAATATACTGTTTTTAAAGTAATGATAACAATTTTTAAATGTACCATAATTAGATTAACAGACTACCTTTGCTTGGTTGTTGTTGTTAAATGCTGTGAAGTCAGTTCTGCTCATAGTAAGCCTGTATAAGGTTTCCAAGGAGCAGCAGGTGGGTTTGAACCATTGACCTTTTGATGTGTAGTTCAGTATTTATCCTACAGCGCCATACCTTGCTAATCCAATTTAAAGTATGGAATTGAGTAATAAATTTTGATAAATTCTTAAATAGAAAGGTAAAAGATAATTTTAATAGCCTTGAAACTAATGCTGTAATGGTAAAGACAACTTAGGATTCACCAGATTTTAATTTGAATGTATTATTAAATAACTATAATTGTAAATTTACTTTAAAACAGAGTGTTTTGCTAGATAAAGATATATTTTAAATGTGTAAATATGGTTAAACATATTTAAAGAAATTTAAGTTGTAAAGTTCTCTTTTTAAAAAATTCTTACATTTTACTGACTTAAAACCAATTAAGAGATGAAAGTAAACTTTATCAAATTTTCATATTTTGTGTTGAAAAGATATGTTTTACATGATGCAATTCTAATACGTTTCATTTTAATTGCTTAACTAACTACACATGGTCTTTTCTAGGCTCAAAAGTCACCTTCAAAGAATGCAAATAAATAAATAATTAAAAGTAAAATTTAAAAAACCACACCAAAACAACAAAAACTCACTCTGAAAACTAGATGGTAAGTTCCTCTCCAATGCACTGAGTGCTCCTGAAGTCAAGGATTGCCTTTCTCAGTGTTTTGTTTTCTGGATCTGATACCTCACAGGTGCTTAGTGAATGTATGCATGCATGAAAACATGTATCCCTCCTTTCTAGTCTCAGTATCCTAATTCAGTTCCTAGCTAGGTCTTTTCTGGAGTAAATACAAGACAATGGTATCTACCTCCAGATAAAACATAACCCAGGGCCATCAAATAGAGTCCAACTCATAGTAACCCTTACAGTGTCAGTAAGGATGAAAATGAAGAGTATGGTGGTACTATTGGTGTGTGTGTGTTTTGGGGACAGTGGTTGGTAAGAGATGAAGCAGAAGCAAGAGGAAGGAGCCTAGATGTGGTGAGTCTTACAAGCTTCATAGGAGTTGAAATTTCATTGTTATGTTGTTGTTGTTAAGTGCTGTCATGTTGGTTCTGACTCGTAGCGATGTTACAGAGTCTGAGGAGCGGCTAGTGGGTTTGAACCACCACCTTGAGGTTCAAATCAATACTTCAATCCAGTGCTTACCTTACAGCAATACACTAGGGCTCCAATTTTCTTTAAGGGCAATAAAACGCCACTAATGAGTCCTGCTGTGGCCCTGTGGGCTAATGCATCAGACTGCAAAGTTGTTTGAACTGCAAGGCAGGTAGTTCAAGCTCACCAGCTGCTCCTTGGAAACCCTACACAGGGTCGCTATGGGTCGGCATCGGCTCGATGGCACTTAACAACAACAACAATGAGTTTTTCTTTTTTTATATAAAAAATATTATGGTAATAGATATATAACAAAGTATTTGCCATTTTAACCATTTTTAAGTATACAATTCAATGATATTAATTATGCACCATAGCACTACCCATTTTCAAATGTTTTTATCACCCTAAACAAAAACTCACAAAAAGGTTTTAAGCATAAACATGTCAGGTTAATGTTTAGAAATATTTTGCTGGCTGATGTACAAGTAAACAGAGAGGAGTAGTGGCTGGCTAAAGAGACTGTGGAATCCCTGGTGAGCAATCACAGTGACCTGGGAAAGAAAAGGCGGTGGGAGTGTTGAGAAGTGGAGACAGCCAGGAGGCAGAATCGCAAGGACCTGGCTAATGAATGGTCGCCTGGAGTCAAGGGTACTGATTGGGCAATGGAAATAAGGGACAGAGGAGAAGGGAAGCTGGTCTGGAAATGGATCCTGAGTGTATTTAAAGAGCAGAAAATGAAGAGCCCTTCCGCCTGTCCTGTAACCCCCCAAAAGGAGAGACAAGAGAAGAGCTGGATATTTACTTTACTGTTCTTTCATCTACAGTAATTGTGAATTCAAGAAAAGCCTGGAAGCAGTATTCCAGGGTTTTGTAGTAGCTGTTGTTTTCAAAGATTAGACCGATAAGCAGCCAGTGTGGTACTCTCTGTTGTTGTTGTATGCCGTTGAGTCGGTTCTGACTCATAACAACCCTATTTCTGAGAGCAGCTGGTGAGTTTGAACTGCCGACCTTTGGGTTACCAGTCCAGTGCTTATCTCCTACAGTACCACCTAAACTCAATTAGTTTTAGGAAATCACGGAAACTAATCTCTTGTCTTTTCAAAACAGTTGTACTCAAGAAGCATCTAAACTCTGTCCATCAAGCTATAATACTGCGGATTAGAGACACTGGGACCTGGAACATCACGGTCTGGCTACTTACAGTTGTTTTGTTAAGTGCCATTGAGTTGGTTCTGACTCATAGAGACCCTGTACAGGGTTTCCAAGGAGCAGCTGGTGGGTCTGAACTGCTGACATTGCGGTTCGCAGTCCAGTGCTAATCCTACAGCACCACACCAGGAGTCCGGCTAGATCTACGATTTTCCTGAATCCACCCTTCTCCCACTTAACAGTAGACTACAGCTCATATGGCCAAGGGCCGGCCCCTTACTCAGGATACAGCTGGGCTCCAAACGGAGGATAAGGTGCTGTGTAGTCTCCAACTTATTTCAGATACTGTAACTTGTTGTTGTTATGTACCGTGGAGTCGGTTCCGACACGTAGTGACCCTGTACCGGGCTTCCGTGGCTGTAAATCTTTACGGGAGCAGAAAGCCTCATCTTTCTCCCACAGAACAGCTGGTAGTTTTGAACTGCTAACTTTGCGGTTCACAGCCCGATTTGTAACCACTACTCTACCAGAGACATTACAGATCCCTTCACAGTTGAAAGCATGTGCTACCTGTCATTTTAGAAGCATGTTCAGTAGCCATTCAATATAGGTTTTTGTTTGTTGTTTTTTTTTTTTAACAGACTGCTCTTAATGAATTAATTATTATCACTGGAGGGAGAGGAGCACTCATATCTAACTCTTAACAGCACGCTAACCATGAAAAAGGCTGTACAATTCCAGTTGTAACTTGACTAGTTTCAGGTGACTAGTCAATTGAAACTCCTTTGGTAGCTATGCTGCCCTAATTTGAATATGCACACACACACCCATTTAGCCTCTTACATGTACCTTCTTTCCCCCATCTAGTTACAAACATAATAGGAGGTCTTCACTCTCCCCCTGGATCCCTAGTCCTTCAGCTCCTTCCATTCTCCAGCTTCCTGACTATAGCCCTACCACAATCCTCACTAAAGAAGACAGATTGGACTGGCGAGAGTATATGAGATTAGCTGTCACTTAATGCCTGTGGTAGTGCTGTAGGATAAGTGCTCAACCACAAGGTTGGTTTGAACTGCAAGGTCAGCGGTTCACACTCACCAGCTGCTCCTCGGAACCCTTATACAGGGTCAGAACTGACTTGACGGCATTTAACAACAACAGCAAGAGATACATACTGAGCTGGAAAATTCAACTTTAGGTAAATGAACCTCTAAAGGGAAAAGGTACTAGAAGGAAAGGTACCAAAAAAGCAAAACCGTTAACAACTGCCCAGTTATAGTATTACAACTGAAATGCCAACTTCCTCTCAGCAAGAGCCCTGCACTGGACCTGCTCCAGATCACCGCTGCCCTAAGTAGCCAGGTGGGCTGAGGCAAAAGCGAAAGTGGCGGTGTCATAAAATCTTTAAAATTTAAGTTTTTACATCGTCATTTAATAATGCTTGAGCTTTCTCTTGAGGCAGAGATGATCAACAAGTTTACCATCTAAACTCAGACAATGAGAAGAAAAAGGGTGAGCTGTTACTAATCACTCTGGGACAACAGGGACAAACCAGGATTGCTTAAGGCAAATTGGATAAGTATGGCCAGCTAAGTTACCAGGAATTTCCATGGAGCAGGTAGAATGATCTGTATCCACCTATCTTGTCCTGGTGTAGTGCTACAGAATAAGCACTGGACTGCTAACTGCAAGGTCAGCAGTTCACCAGCAATTCCCTAGAGCCCTCTAATGGTCACAAAGAGTCTGAAGTGATTTGATGGCACTTAACAAAGAGCTCTGGTAGTGTAGTGGTTACGAATCAGGCTGTGAACCACAAGGTCAGCAGTTCGAAACTACCAACTGTTCCGCAGGCGAAAGATGAGGCTTTCTGCTCCCGTAAAGATTTTTTTTTTAATTAAATGTTTTTATTCTGGATTGAGTGAAAGTTTACAGGGCACATCATCAGCTTCACATTCAACCATTCATATAGCTTGTTTCATTACATTGATTATTATCCCCTCCATATATCATCAGTTAACAGTATTTCTCTCTATCCTCTTTAGCTTTTTTTTTTGGATGGGGGGGGACTTGCCTTTTTGGAATTTACATTCTCGGGTTTTAGGGAAGGTTTTTACATTTGTCTGTGGATATCCAGGGCTCATGTATGAGATTACTAACAAGCATTACTGAATAATCAGCTGAGGGACAGTTTGCTATGTCTACTAGGTTCCCGTAAAGATTTACAGCCTCAGAAACCCTGTACAGGGTCGCTATGAGTCGGGACCGACTCCATGGCACTTAACAACAACAACAACAACAATTGATCTTGCCTTACAGTCAGTCAGGTAGGGCATCTAAAACAGAAGCTAATGGGGGAGAATGGAAAGGAAACATTATGGGGAAGTATGGCATCAGTCAACAAGGAAATAAAGAGGTCAGTTCTACAGGATGAAGAGTATCTCCCAAACCCGAGTCCCACAGTCTCTTTCTAGTTGTGGACATAATGGGATTTCATCATTAAACTCTTTGGTTTCACCTGTCTGATATGCAAAGGTTAGCAGTGAAAGGCATGGTATGCAATACAGACTTGAGGGTCATAAGAGACGACTCAGAATGTGGGGAGCATGGGTTCAAAGAAAGAGCCCAAATGGAGGCACTGGGCAGGCTCTTAGGAACAGGAGTAGTAGTCCTGCCATATGTAGGTTAGAGACAGAGACAGATCTGAATAAGGTCCTCAAGGATAGCACAAGCTCCTGACACAAGCTCACTCCTGGATTCTTCAGACAAACTGGAAGTTCCCTGTGTGGAGGGGAGGGGCAGCAGGTGCAGACTCAAGCCAGCACAAGCTGTTGTATTTGTTAGACGCCATTTAGTTGGTTTCGACTCGCTGAGACCCCAAGTACAACAGAATGAAATACTGTCCGGTCCTGTGCCAGCTAGCTCTGTTAATCTCAGACTTACAGAATCACAAATCCCAGCAGCGAGTATTCTCAGATTCTGTCCTCCATTTTCTAAGATCTCTTCAACGCTCTTAGGGAAGTGAAGGCAAATCCTCTGGTTCTTTTGGGGACTGAATTCTTCTCAATTCTGAAGTGTTTGGGGTTAGGGACAGATTCCTAACTAGTAGGAATCTGATGGCTTAGAAGATTACTAATGCAATAAATCTGTCAGCAATTAGTTAAAAGCATACACGAATCATATTTAGTAGCATAAAAATGTAAATGAGTAAACTCAAATTGGTGCTATCAGTAATAATCTCCAGTTTCTAAAAATAACTTGGGAGTAGACCAAGCAAACATCAGCTGTCTCCTAATGAAATTGCCTCAGGAAGTGGACCTAAACTTGGCAAAGCACTAAAGCTTCCTGGAATGACCTTAAAATCCTTTATTTGTTCTCCTTGCTTTTCAGGAAAAAAAATCTTACATTTTCACTTATAACAATATGAGCCGCAGAGTGGATAACTCTCAGTAATATACAAAGTCACAAGGCTGAAAGTTCTGATTAAGATCTATGCCATTCTCCTTTGTGTGCCAAACAGATACAAGAGGCAAAAGACATCATGTATGAATCAAAACAACAACACATGCCTACCCCCAGCCACACAGGGACCTGTAGCCACTTCCGGAGCGTCCACTTCTCTCAGTAACGCATGCACAAACTGCAACAAACCAGTGACGTTGTATATTAGGATGTTAACTCAAAACACCCAAATTCTGTTGCTTAGTAACTGATGTCAAAAGATCCACTTTCCAGCTCTGCTCTTTGTATAGACTAAACCATGAAAAGAGGAGGATTAGGCACCATGATTCTGTTCTGTGCAGACTACAGTTTGCAGTGGGATTTACAGGAAGACATTCAAAGAAGATTATTTCTTTCTGGCAAAGCTAGTGGAAAGGAAAATTTCTTCCATTAACTTCCAATCCTTTAAAAGTAAGAGTACCTCATGGTATTAATGGGAACAGTTTTAGAAACCACTGATACATTGTTGAATTTGTTTTAGTTACAAACTCTCTCCATATCAGAAGGTTCTATTTTACCTCTGTACTGACTGTGTACTCACACAAACACCAAGATTAGGTAGTTACAATCCAATTCACCTGCTTTGTTCTTCCGGACACTTAATGCCACTGCTAACACTGATCAAATGGACTCTTTAAAGTCTATGTACAAATGTAAACAAAGAAATTAAAGAATTAAACGAAGTTTGGGAAGATCTGTGAAAGCTTCAAATCTCTTTATGGGACTATATGGTATCCCCCCCAAATTTCAGGGTAACACCTAACATTTAGAAGAGTGGAGTCTATCTTGAGCAGAGACTGCCTATATTTGTCCATAGTGAAGGAGTTATTAAGGAAATGAATAAATGAATGGAAGTACAAGGTAAATTTTAAATTAACTGAAAATAAAATTCATATATTTGCATCATCCATTTGTGAGCCAGCAGCAATATCTTAATTACAATGAAGTCTTACATGCTATGGAAGCAGTCCTAAAGACCCTCTGTAACAAAAACGCTCACCTTTTGATTTAAGTGATATTGTTATTAAGTGCCATCAAGTCCATGGGTTCATAGAGACCCTGAATAGGGTGATGGTATGTAAAAATATCTGATAAAGTAACGAATCCAGACCAGACCTCTTCAACACAAACTAATGTATTACAGTATTGCTGTGCTTCACAAACTATTGACCACTGCATTTCAGATTTTCTTTTAATTGAACATTTTGTCATTAAAATATAGCTGAAGAAATAATTAAATTGAGAATCCAAGAGAACTCCAAGTGTAAATTAGTATAACTTTATGAAGAGGTAGGTGCAACTTTGAGTCATTAGTATTTGTACAAAAGAGTTTTGAATACAAGAGTTGTCAAAACTCATGAAAATATTCATATTTTTTCACCTAAGAATCCCAATTCTGAGAATTTATCTTAAGGAAACAACCAGAAATATATGTATAATAATAATGGCAAATAATTAAAATTAATCATTGTACTTTATTGAGCACATATTTTATGTCCCAGGCACTGTGTTATATTTTACATAAATTACCATCTCTTTTTATAAACTTATGAGGCAGTTATCAATAGTATCCTCATTTTATAGATGAGAAAATAGAGAACAATAGGTTAAGTTCAAAATCAAAGTAAGTGTGGTCAAGCTGGGATTCAAATATAGGTCTATTTGGCTTCATATTGTTTTCAGCCAGTACAATATGAAGCCACTATAAGAAGAGTCTAACAATAAAATTGTTGTTATTAAGTGTCCGACTCACAGTGACCCTGTATAGGGTTTCTGAGGAATGGCTGGTGAGTTTGAATTGCCGATCTTGAGGTTCAAACCGACCTTGTGATCTACTGCATTATCCTGCGCCAGAGTTGGACAAACCATTATTTATAAAAATGTCCAAAAAAAAAAAAAAGAGAGAGAGAGAGAGAGACTGTCGAAATGGGTATTATGCAACTATTAATTTAACACAGTTGTTGTTGTTAGGTGCCATCAAGTTGGTACCAACTCATAGCAACCTTATGCACAGCAGAACGAAACACTACCCAATCCTGGGTCAACCTCACTACTGTTGCCACGCTTGAGTCCATCAATGCTGTCACTTGGCCAATCCATCTCGTTGGGGGTCTTCCTCTTTTTCTCTGAAAAAGGATACCAAACATGGTATCCTTCTCTAGTTACTGGTCCCTCCTGACAATATGACTGAAGTATGAGAGACGAAGTTTGGCCATCTTGGCCTCCAAGGAGCACTCTGGCTGAACTTCTTCAAAAACAGATCTAATGATTCTTTTGGCAGTCCATGACACTTTCAATATTCTCCTCTAACACCGTAACTCAAAAGCATCAATTCTTCTACAGTCTTCCTTATTCACTGTCCAGCTTTCACAAGCATATGAGGTTATTGACTATACCATGGCTTGGGTCAGGCACACCTTAGTCCTCAAGCTGACATCTTTGCTCTTCAACACTTTAAAAAGGTCTTGTGCAGCACTGTTGCCTAATGCAATACATTGTTTGATTTCTTGACTGCTGCTTCCACAAGTGTTGATAGTTGATCCAAGAAGAATGAAGTCCTTGACAACTTTAATCTTTTCTCCATTGATAAGAATGTTGTTTATTGGTCCAGTGGTGAGGATTTTTGTTTTCTTTACATTGAGATGTAATCCACACCAAAGGCTGTGCTCTTTGATCTTCATCAGTAAATGTTTTAAGTCCTTTTCACTTTCAGCAAGCAAGGTTGTATCATCTGCATATTGCAGGTTGTTAATGAGTCTTCCTCCAATCCTGATGCCACATTTTTCTTCATAGAACCCAGCTTCTTAGATTATTTGCTCAGCATATAAATTGAATAAGTATGGTGAAAGAATACAACCTTGTCACACACCTTTCTTAATTTTAAACCATCCAGTGTTCCCATGTTCTGTTCGAACAACTGCCTCTTGGTCCAGGTACAGACTCCTCATGAGCACAATTAAGTGTTCCGGAATACTCATACTTCACAATGTTGTCCATAGTTTGTCATGATCCACACAATCGAAAGTCTTTGCATAGTCAATAAAGCAAAGGTAAACATCTTTCTGATATTCTCTGCTTTCAGCCAAGATCCATTGGGCATCATCAATAATGATATCCCTCGTTCCACAGCCTCTTCTGAATGAAGGCAAATTTTAGTGATAATGAAAAAAGTTCATATTTTAAGTGAAAAAAAAAAAAAAAAAAGGCTTAAACAGTATGCCCAGTGTAGTCCCTAATACATAAAGTGTGTCTGAGTAAAGGGAAGTATTGAAGGACAAATACAAATACAGGTTCATTTTTACATTCTACTATGTTCTTTTCTGTATTTTGTACATTGTTTTTGTAATTAGGAAAAACTTCATTAGTTTTTTTTTGTTGTTGTTTAAGTGCTGTTGAATCAGTTCCCACTCATAGTGACCCTGTATAGGGCTTCTGAAGAGTGGTTGGTGAGTTTGAACCGCTGATCTTGTGGTTCAAACTGACTATACGGTCCAGGGCTGCTTCTCCTACAGCACCTTGACTCGTTTTGTTTTTAAATTGTGTGTGTGTGTGTGGGGGGGGGGATTTTAAGGAAATAAATGTCCTTTACAGAATGATAAAATATTACCTGCGTGCTGAAGAGAGAGAAAAAAAGTACATCTTCCCTTTCTCACATTAAAAATGAAGGAATGAGAAGAGTGGTGAGTAGACTAGAAATACTAAAGAATGGCATTTCTATTCCATTTTCAAAAACAACCTGGAAGCATCTTTAGACTGGTTTGAGCCCTCAGGCTTTTGTCAACCTATCATTAGGTAACAATGTGAAAAGTATTTGCAGGGAAAGGTTTTGCAATATTTCTAATATAGTTGTAAGACACCTATGCTTCATTCTTCCTTCTGTTCTGTACCTTAGTTACAGGGAATAATATTTTTTCCCTCAAGGAAAACCAGAAAGTCTAATATGAATTTATGACACTGCTGAGGCAAAAATAATATTTGTAATGTTAAGGATGAATGGATGATCCAGACAGTGAATCATTAATGGAAACAATTTTGAATAAGCTTGTATAGACACCTATTTTTATATTTCTTAGCCTTCTACTCATCTAAAACTCTACCTTAAAAGCTTTCAACAATTTAAAGATTAAATAATAAGTTATTAAGCCATTAATTTAACCATTTAAGCCTCTAAAATCAGCACATATTACCTTCCCCCTCAAGTCAATTTGCAAGAGATTAAAATAATAAAAATGATAATATCTCACATTTACAAAGCACCTTTGATCTGCAGAAGCCTAAAGAACTTTAAAACAACTTTATAGGGAAACCAGGACCATCCACCCACATCTCAGAGTACATCTGAGGTAGAACCTGGCAGCTGGTGAAAAGCTGTGGAGTAATTTACCATCTGCAAGGAAGACTAGTACTTTTGAACAAGAATAAGGAATGGACATGTAGGGAAATGCAAATAGAATTAGCCATTCAATTAAATGGGAAATTTAATGGCCACAGATGCCAAAGGCTATTATTTAAATTTTCACCTGAGGAAGAGACTGATAGTGACTGGAGAGTCTCTTTACAGGGAAAAGGCAAAAACCAAATAGAAAATCCACTTCTGCCCACTCTAGGAAATTGCTGTTCCTAGTTATTATGCCCAGTTTTTCCTGGGAAAGAGAAATACTACTGGTTTCACCTCAAAAATAAGTGTCAACTATAGTTCCCTCTCTTTTATATTCAGGTTCTAAGGTCTGTATGTAGAAGATCTCAATGTTTCAGTCAGTATGGTTTGAATCCTGCAATAAAAGGGCCCCTTCCTCCATCCATTTCTAGCACAGACACAAACTGCAACCGCAAGGTCAGCAAAGGTCAGCAGTTTGAAACTACCAGCTGCTCCGCGGGAGAAAGAGGAGGCTTTCTACTCCCGTAAAGATTTACAGCCTTGGAAACCTTGTTCAGGGTTGCTATGGGTGGGAACCGACTCGACGGCACTTAATAACAACAACATATATATATTTAAAATCTTTTTAAAAATATTTTCCTCTACTATCTCTTCCCTAAAGAAAAACTAAATTCTACCCTTGTTGTTGAGTGCTGTCCAGTTGATTCCAACCCATAGCGACTCATACAGATTTTCTGAGGAGTGGCTGGTGAACTTGAACCTCTGACCTTGTAGATCAAACCAATTTTGCAGTCCAGCCCATTAACCCACAGCGCCACACCAGGATTCCAAAAATTCAACCCCATATCTTTATAAATGAACAAGGTCTGCAGTTCGAAACTACCAGCCATTCTGCGGGAGAAAGATGAGGCTTTCTGCTCCCATAAAGATTTACAGCCTTGGAAACCCTGTATAGGATTGCTATGAGTTGGAACTGACTCCATGGCACACTACCACCACCAGTACCAGGAGCAATGGTAGCAGAATTTCCTGAGTACCACTATCAATTGGCATAACGAAGTCCATGAAGATATGTACATCTTTCTGGGAGGAAAAATCTCGAATTTCAAACTGCTGACTACAGCTGTGGTTAGCAGCCTAGTGCATAACCCAGTAAGGTAGGTTGTTGTTAAGAGTTGTCGAGTCGGTTCTGACCTATAGCAACCCTGGATAGGGTTTCTGAGAAGCGACTGGTAAGTTGAAGCACCAACTTTGTGGTTCCAACCAACCTTGCAGTTGAGTGCTTATCCTACAGCACCACAACAGTAGAAGTGACTGGAATCTTAAAAGCTCATGAGCGTGATGAAATGAGATGGGGATGGCACTCATGTGGCACAACAGTGAATAACTGCTATCAGGACTGACTGTGAGGGTTGGAATTGTAAAGGTAGACATTGTGTAGCAAAAGGAGGGGCGTGGTTGACTTTGCAGTCCAGGAGGCCCCTGGGACCATCAAGGGAGAACAGCAGAATGTAGGCCCCTACCCAGAGAAGCAGCAACACCAGAGATGGAGGCAGAGATGATGATGTGGAAAGATGGAGAGGCTGGGGACTCTAGACCCAGAGAGGGAGAGGGACTGTGTGCTGACGACTGGGGGTCAGGCTTGCGGGGATACCCTATGTTTGGTTGATGATGCATGGAGAGGATTATAACCATGGCAATGAAATGATATACGATAGGATGATTGTAAAGCTAATGTTCTCCCATGTAAACTATCGCATAATTCACAATAAAACATTTTAAAAGGAAAAAAAAAGTAATTCTGACAGTTAAAAAAAAAAACTCATGAGCAGCCGGCCAACTAAGGTGCAACTATTGCTCTCTCCCTGTCCAGAAGAAAGAAGAGTAATGAAAATTGAAGACTCTTGGAAACATTTAGTCCATTGGACTAATGGACCATGGGAACAAGACCAGAACTAGATGGTGCCTAGCTACCACTACTAATTGCTTTGAAAATGGTAACATTAGAAGGTCCTAGATAGAGTGGGAGAAAGTATGGAAGCCTAAGACTAAGGCGGTTGATCATCCTTCAGGTCTGGATTCACCCCAGTGGATCAATTTTCAGCAAAGCAATAGATGAGCATGAATGGGAGACAACAACACTTGTGAGGTACACACACCATAGAATTGCCTATAATTCAGAAGGGTGGGGAAAGAAGGGGAAACAGAAACTAGAAACACAGGGAGGAAGTAAGATAAGTGATGTTACATTGAGGGAATTGTAATTAAGATGATGAAATGAAGTCTATGACTTGTTGAATGTAAAACATCATCTGCTCTGTAAACCTTTACTCAATTCACAATAAAAAACTAAAAACAAACAAAACAAAAATGATTCCCTGTGTGGCCTATACTTCATCCTGATCTTCCCATAGCTCTTTGACTTAGTTCATATATAAATAAAATCAAACTTAAGAAAAGTTTAAAGTAAAATAAATATTTTCCGTGCTGGGAGTATACCCAAGTATAGGATAAATGGGAACACTATAAACAGCCATTAAGATTCTTCATCATCGATTTTTGTTGCTGCTAGATTTTATTATTATTACTGTTACTACTGGCTTTTGTTTTATGTTAGGGTTGTTTTTAAGGAGCAGCTACCTACTATGCTGAATGGCTAAGAGGCATTTGCCTGGTTGTAAGAGAGATGGACCAGATGTTCTCGAAGGCTTCCAGCGCTAGAATTCTAGTCTGTTCTTTCTTTAATGATTCAAAGTGGCTCTGCTGTTAAGTGCTATCGAATAGATTCTGACTCATAGCAAACCAGTATAGGATTTTTTATGAATGGCCGGTGGGTTCGAACCACCGACCTTGTGGTTAGCATCCAGTGCTTACCCTACAGTGCCATGCTAGTGACTCTATTAGGAACATGAATAGCGACACTTGCAGAAAGAAAGAATTTTTACCTAATAAATAACAACCCTTTTGTAGGGGTTGCTGAGACTATTTTTCTAATGGTATCTATTTGCATCTCTGTTCCTTCTTAAATTATACAGTTTGGCTTTATACATTAATGAAAGAAGTTAAAAAAGAAATCCTAAATGGATGTACTCTACTCTACCCAAACACTTTCCACTATGGTCCTTCTCCCAGTCAAGTCCATACAAATTTAGGCAATAAAAATGAATGCTCATATGTGCTAAACAGAGCAAAGATAAAGGTACTTTAATAAAAATGCACAAGAAAAGTTCTCTGAAACAGTCACTGTCACAGCCCCCTCTAAAATTCTGCAGACAATTTGGTTCCATTTGAGAAGACCAAAGCTGCTATGGCTTTTATATATACATAGAAAATAGCGTACGCATACCACATAAGAGTTTAGAAATTAAAATGAAAGTGAAAATCTTGATACCTTCTTCATGGCCTGACACTTGGCTGTCTCAGAAAAGCCAATCATCTTATCAGGAGAACAGATCTTGATGAAGGGGAAGTTGGATTCCTCTGAAATCTTTGCAGCTAAGGCAGTCTTCCCACTAAGAGGAGGGCCTGCATAAAGACATGACCACGTTAGGGGAAAAGCCAATCTGAGCAAAGGGAACAAAAACAAGTTTAAACTTCATCCATAACCTTCTAAGGTATCAACCAGTTAGTTGCTCATTAACATTTCCTGACACAATTTCATGGCAGACATGTTTTCTCTTATTTATTAGCAACAAAATGTAATGATCCAATTAGCATTTCTCAAAAGTATGACGAAATATATTTCTTCTTACTTTCTCACACAGCCTTTATCTTTCAAACTTTTGGTAAGCTTGTAAAATGTGAGGGTTTGTGCTTACTGTTTGAAAAAAAGGAATGCATCCAAATGTGTGTTGATACTTATGTCATTTTAATCAAATAATTTATGTAACTACATACAAATGTTGCTGTTATGTGCTGTCCAGGCAGTTTTGATTCACAGTGACCCCATATAGGGTTTCCAAGAGCGGCTGATGGGTTTGAACTGTCACCTTCTGGTTAGCAGTCCAGTGCTTATTCTACAACGCCATGCCACGACTCAACTATATACATATATAAATAAAAATTTTTGTAAATGACAATGTAAGCAGGGAACAATAGCTTTATTAAAAGCAATGTGTCTTGAAAAGCTACCCACATAAGACTGAAATGATGTTTAAATGGGATAAGACATACATATCAAGTGCTGGTAGAATTATTGGCTCAAAAAAAAAAGGACTCAAAGAATGTTAACTTGATTATGACTAATCATTTGATTTGTTGAATGTAAAACAGCTTTTAAGCCTTGGAAATCCTATAGGGTCACTATGAGTCGGAACTGACTCGCCCATATTTAACAACAACATCAATATGATAATAATGAAGTCTTCTTGATTCCACCTCCTAAATGTTTCTCACACTGATCTGTTACTCTCCCTCTCCACTACCATGTACATTACATAAGGCCACGGTCAGCTCTCATAAAGGTGAAAACAAAGGCTTTCCACAGGTCTCTCCTCTATCCCTTTACACCTCCGTTCCCATTCTCTGTCACAAAGTAGCTATGAGGTTGCTCGGAAAATGCAAATCAGAGGTGTCACTACACTGCTTAAAACCCTACAAATGGCTTTCCACTGCCCCTAGGACCTACTCTAGATCTTTAGAATGGACTACAAGGCTCTGCAGTGCAAAGCCGTTTGAACTGCAAGGTCAGCAGTTCAAGCTCACCAGCTGCTCCTCAGAAACCCTATACAGGGTCGCTATGGGTCGCAACCGACTCGACGGCACTTAAGGACGACGATGACAAGGCTCTGCATGAACTGACTCCAGAATGTCCCTCTCAGATTCAAGCTACCCAAGGCTTTCTCATATGCTGGTCCCTCTGCCTAGAACATCCCCTCTAATTTCTTTGCTGGCCAACTTCTCTTTTTCTTTCAGCTCTTGGCTTAATGTGTTTCCTTTAGAGAGTCCCCAGCCCAGACCTCTGGAAGGGGTTAGGCTCCCATCACATGGCTTACTGAACTTTCCTGCTAATGTACCAATCATAACTATAAATAAATTATTTATTAATGGAATGCCCTTCCCTTTTTGTTTACTTAGTAAAGTCCTGATTCTTTAAGGTTTAACTACAGCTAGGCTTTCTTTGATCACCCCTAGGCAAAATGACCTGCATTCACATACAGCTTTATACTGGGACAATGTAGTTAGAAGTTAGTTTACATGTTTATTTCAAGAACAGACAGAACTTGTCAAAGCCACAGACTATTTTGTTATTGCCAGTGCTCAGTTTGATGACTGTTGTTGTTGTTAGGTATCATCTAGTTGGTACTGACTCAGTGACCCTATGCACAACAGAATGAAACACTGCCCACTCCTGGGCCAACCTCACAATCATTGCTACCAGTGAGGCAGCTGTTGCAGCTGCCACTGTGCCAATCCATCTTGTTGGGGGTCTTCCTATTTTTCTCCAACCCTCCACTTTACCAAATACAATATCCTTCTCCAGCGACTGGTCCCTCTTGATAATATATCTGAAGTATGAGAGACGAAAGGAGCTCTGGTAGCGTAGTGGTTGAGTTGGACTGCTACCAAAGCTTCCGCGGAAGAAAGATGAGGCTTTGTGCTCCCGTAAACATTGACAGCCTCGGAAACCCTATGCAGAGTGGAGATGAGTTAGAACTGACTCCATGGCACACCACCACCACGAGAGACGAAGTCTGGCCATGCTGGTTTCCAAGGAGTACTCTGGCTGTACTTCCTCCAACACAGATCTGTTTGTTCTTTTGGCAGTCTATATGTGCAAAAAGTCCATAGTTCTATTAATATTCTCCTCCTACACCATAACTCAAATGCATCAGTTCTTCTATGGTCTTCCTTATTAACTGTCCAACTTTCACATGCATATGAGGTTACTGAAAATACCATGGCTTGGGTCAGGTGCATCTTAATCCTCAAACTGGCACCTTTGCTCTTCAACACTTTAAAAATGTAACACATAAACATCGATATCCTAGGCATTAGTGAGCTGAAATGGACTGGTGTTGGCCATTTTGAATCTAACAGGGAAATGTGGCATCATAATTGGAGGAAGACTCATTAACACATTTTTTACTACTTCCAATTTTCCTAGATTCATACTTTATACATTCCATGTTCCGATCATTAATGGACTTTTACAGCTGTTTCTCTTCATTTTGAGTTGTTCCCAGCAAATGAAGATCCTAAAGGCTTTACTCCATTTGCGTCATCACGGTCAACTCAACTTTGAGGAGGTAGTTCTACCTAAGTCATTTTTGAGTGTCTTCCAATCTGAGAGGCTCATCTTCCGGCACTATATCTGACAATATTCTGGTACTTTTCATCATTCTGGTGCTGACAATGTTCCACTGCTATTCATAAGTTTTTTAATGAGTAAATATTTGGAAGTAGTCCGTCTGTCCTTCTCCCTAGTCTGTCTTCATCTGGAAGTTCAGTTGAAACCTGTCCACTGTGGGTGACCCTGCTGGTATTTAAAATACCTGTGGCACAGCTTCCAGAATCACAACAACATACACGCAACCACAGTACGACAAACTGACAAAAGAGCGGTAAAGTTTTATGTCTAAAGCATACCAAGTACACAGTAAATGTTTATTTAATTGAGTTGAGTGCTATATGATAGCTTACAACCTATTAAGTACCACAGAAATTTAGATAAAATCCTTTAAGAAAATACTGGTTCATCCATCAGTACCATTCCACACCAAGAATATTTTAATTGGTACAAAGACTGGATTACTATTTCCAGATTATGAACAAAGTTTAGAATGGAAAATACCATGGCTTGACTCAGGCACACTATATATATAATTTTGTGTTTACTATATATTGCAGTTTTTAAATTTTCTGAACTGTGCTAAGTGGCTTTGAAATAACTACAGGTTTTTTGTCCTTTCCTTTGAATGCATCTCATCGTTCTGTCTCACCTTCTAGAAGGACGCTAACCAGTGGTGTGCGGTCACTGTTCTTAGTTTGCTGAACCAGCAGCTCCCCATCTTCTAGAACTCGAGTAACTGGATCACCCCATTTGATGATACCATTCATAATGTAACTTGCATAATCCTCTTGGTTTGTGCCAAATGCCTATTGAAGAAAAGGATTGGTATGGGACAGTGGAAAGCATTTTGAACACTACATTAAAAGCTAAAATGTTTTTAATGTATTAAAAATGAGTAATAATTCTATCACACTAAAAGTGTTGAGCACTATGCCATATTCAAGGCTTAAAGTGCAAAAGCAAAAATAGTCCAAAAGAAGAAACAAAAACTGTTATATATTTTTTAATTTAACTTTTTACTGAATAGATTAAAAAAAAGAAAGAAAGAAAAAAAAAAAGCGGCTTGGGATCAGTTGATAAAACAGAAGAACTTGATTCTAGGCTCAGACTCTGCCAGAGACCAAAGTGTTATCTTAAAACAGATCCCTTATGATGCCTGGGAAAAAGTGTGGGTTTCAATGTGCTTGTTTCTATAAGGAATACGTGAATTGTGGCCAATCTGTTACAAGCACAAGAGAAAAAGATTACGGACTTAGAAATGAGAAACAGTTAGCCTAGCAGATGAAGATGCTATCCTGACACTGACGGTAGGCGCTGCGGATTGAATTGGTAATATGAAATGGTAAAGAGAAGAACGTGTCCACATCAGCTTGGTCCTAGGGGACCAAGAACTTAACCGGCACCAAGATAAGTATGTGTGTAAATAGGAGATTTAGAGTGAGGCAGAAATGCACAGCTATAGTTAAAGACTGAAGGGTTAGGAAATGGATACAGAAGCAATTACTATATGTACTTTTGTGTTCACTACATACTGCAGTTTATATCTCATCCCTCTTTAGTCATAACTTTGAATATCAAACTATAACCCTTGTCAAATAAATTGCTTAAGGCTCAATTATTTGAGTATTTTGTACTTGTATTGGATTTTCATAAAGTTAATTAGGAGGAGAAAAGAACAAGAAAACATAATCCAACACACATGTACAAGGTATATATATATCTTGAGAATTTGAAGACATTAAAGATTATCACATTCCTCCAAAAGTAAATCTTTGATTCCCTGATGGACACAATGATTTGAACAGATCTTTAGCTCTGTGGTGTAGTGGGTTGAGTTTGGAGAAGGATGAGATTTACAGTCTCAGAAGCCCTATGGAACAGTTCTACAGAATACGGGGAGTCAAAAATTGATTCAGTAGCAGTGGGATTGGTTTTATAGTTCTAGAACTTGCATCTCACAGAAAGTAATTCTTTGTAATAAAAGCACTCACCATTGAATCTATTCTGGCTCATGGTGACCCCGTGAGTGTCAGAGCAGTACTGTGCTCCATGGAGCTGCGAATGGTGATTTTTAGGAGGGAGATTCTCAGATCTTTCTTCCAAGGCACTGGGTGGACTCAAACCTTCAACCTTTTGATGCGTAGCTGAAGTGTATTGACACTACCCAAGGACTCCCATTTTAAGAACATGGACACATTTTTATTACAGGACACTTAGGGTATTTAAGAGTCTTAGAAACTTTGGCAGAGGAAGAGAGAGAAAAAATAAATGGGCTGCCTTTTAAGATGGTGAGCTCCCTATCATAAGAAATGTTTTGGTAAATATTGGTTAATCACCCAGTGGTTGGGAATAGTATACAAAGATTCTTATGTGGGCACTACCAACACTAAGATTTTCTAATTTTATATAGATAACATTCCATGGTATCAGCTAAAAAGGCACTTATTTTTCTCCTAAGCTATTTTACTTGTTTGGTTTATACATCTCTCAATATACATACTCACTGGTTTGATATCATTCTCCAAAGAAGCAAGGAAGTCCCCTCTTGTCACCTGCAGGCTCTCAGCTTTCTCCATGTCCACTTCTACTTTAGTACTAGCCTAGTCGGAAATGAAAACAAAAAGGACCACCATGATTTAAGAATATTTCCAACCTAAAAATAGAGCCCCGGAGGGCTTAAAAAGCACATTTTCACACACAAAAACCAGGCCCCTCAAATTCCCAAATAGTCAATGGGACTTCAAAAAGTTTGTGAAAAGATGGAGTTAAAAGGAAATGGAATTTTTCCATGAAATGTCCGAAGTCCCCTCATATAAGTAAACTCTGCAAAAGTCAGAAACCTGTCAAAGAAGGAACATTCAAATATTTCTCACTAAATAGCAATTTTGAGGAAAGTGGTGACTGTACCCTATCAAAGGTAAAACACTTGTGAGACCCAGAAAAGCAAGGCAGTTCTGTTGGGTTCTGATTCTCACAGGTTTCGCTGTATCCTTTGAACAAGTCCACTTCTCGGAACTTGTCCCATATAGTCACAAATGTGCACAAGGTTATATGTGCAAAGTTGTGATATTTTCTAACATCAAAAAACAAGAGGCAAATAAAAAGTCTACCAAGAAGGAACCTCTTAAGTAAATTGTGACTTGTCTGTACCAAAGAAAACTAGATAGCTATTTCTTTTTTAAAAATGAGGCATGAGTAGATGAAAATCCATACAGAGGTTCTCTACGAACAGTGGTTCTCAACCCTGGCTGCATATCAGGATAACCGCTAAAGTTTTCATAAAATATAGACGCCCAGCCTCACCCTCTCAGGAATCTGATTTAACAGGTACCATAAAGTGCCACAGGCGATTCTGATCTCAACCATGTTTTAGAACGATTAGTCTGAGAAACCAAGGTCCTACAACTTTGATTTGCACTCATACTTCGCTTGAGAATCTATGTACTCAGTTCCAAATATTCTGCTCACTGCACCTGGAGCTGACACTCAGAACAGACATCTGGAGACGCATCCCGGCCTTTACCAGTGTTTGGAGCTGCCTGCCACTGATGACTGACTAAGATACCAGTACATTTTGTAACATGACTGGGCACACTACCAATAGCACAAGGAAAAAGTCTGCTTGGCAAATTGGTATCATGGCTGTCTTAAAATTTTAAAAAAAGTATAGTTCTCCCCCAAAGAGGTTATAAAATATGTTAAACAAATGTTAATCTTCCATTAATTATTACAAAATATGAGTCCTGTTCCTTTAGGAACAGACTGCTGAAACAAATAACATGACAGACTCTTTTTTTTTATTTTAAAGTCACCCTTATGGGATAGAAAGAACTATGTCAAGAAACTGGATTAAGATTGCAAACTGCACACATTTATTTATCTCCCTCCTTGCCCCAAATCCCACGAAAGGACAAAAAGTGAGAGACAGAGACTAAAAGGCATGGAAGACATATCCAGAAGTTGCAATACTGACTTAATGGGAGTCTCAAAAGGAAAGCACAGGAAGAATGGCAGGGAAAAAATAGTAAGAGAAGAGAAGAAACACATTCTCCACAGCTGAAGAAAGGTGTGTCTATGCAGTTTAAAGGGTTCAATGAGTGTTGATTAGGATAAATTAAAAGAAACCCATGTCTGTCTAGACATACTATTGTGAACTTTCAGACCACCAAAGATGGAAGAGAAAGTCCTAGAACTTTTCTGGGAGACATAAACAGGTTACCTGCAAAGAAACCAGAATAAAACTGGCATGATACTAGTGTTCTCACAGCAACACTAGAAACCAGAAGATCATGTCCCCCCAAATATGCCTGGATATGTATCCTATAAAAAGATTTCCACATATACATAGGGAGGCATCTGCAAGCATTTTCACAACAGTATTACTTTATTAAGGAGCTCTGGTAGCTCCTTAATTATGAATCGGGCTGCTAACTTCAAGGTCAGCAGTTCGAAACTACCAGTTGTTCTGCGGGAGAAAGATGAGGCTTTCTGCTCCCATGAAAATTTGCAGCCTCGGAAACCCTGTGCAGGGTCACTATGAGTCGGAACCGACTCCATGGCACTTAACAACAACATTAGTTTATTAGTCACAACTAGAAATAATGTTAAATAAATCATTCATTCATTCAATTTAGTGCATACCTACACTTAACATTATTTCTAGTTGTGACTAATAAACTAATGTTGTTGTTATGTGCCTTTGGACTGCAAACCTAAAGGTCAGCGGTTTAAAACTACCAGCCGCTCCGTGGGAGAAAGATGAGGCTTTCTACTCCTGTACAAGATTTACACCCTCGGAAACCCTGTACAGGGTCACTATGGGTCAGAACCGACTCGTCAGCACTTAACAACTTAACAACAATGTAGTAAGCATTGTTCTAATCACAGGCATTGTTATTGTTGTTAAGTGCCATAAAGTCAGTTCTGATTCATAGTGACCCTGTATAGGGTTTTCAAGGAGTGGCTGCTAGCCTTGAGGTTCAAACCAACCTTGTGATCCAGTGCCTATCCTATAGTGCCACATCAGAACTCCAGGCACTGGACATAGTAGTGACTAAACACACAAGGTCTCTGCCCTTGTGGAGCTGCTATTTAAAATTATGTAATAATATTCTAGAATGCAGTGCATTTGTCCAAAATAATGTAGGAGATGTCCATGTATTGATATATAAAGCTATTGAAGACATGTTGTCAAGTAAAAAATGCAAATTGCAGTAGAATATATGTAGTACAGTCCCATTAATGCTCATTTAAAAAATACAAGTCCATATTTACATGTACTTAAAAAGAGGGGACTACAAAGGCATATTTCAAAAGGCAGATGTCTCTAGAAAATGAAAGTCAAGGGATGCTAGAGATAGCCTTTTCTCACTTTTCCTCTGCGTCTTTGAATCTCTTCAAAGAGAATGTGTTTATGTATGACTTCTATACTCACCCCACAGGCCCCCAGTGGTTACAAGACAAAAATTTTATTGATTTTGGCTACTGGATATGTGATAATCCACAGGTTTAAATAGTTTACATGGGACTGCAATAGAAATTTTTAATAGAATAGATGCGGAAATAAATGTTACATGTTATCATCATCTGATTCATCTTTTTCCTTCAAAGATTCCTTTGTATATTTTTCTGCTTCTTCCTTTATATCTTTTGGTACAATTTCATGGCTTCCTTTTGTTAATTCACCAACCCATTTGAGCTCTAGTTCAAAAGATTTTTTTAAATGATAAAATAAGTATTTTATTTATTTAAACTAATATTTATAAACCAGCCAGTCATGCTGGTACTATTTCTTACCAAAATTCAGTAAAATAAAATACAAACATTTTTGTAACATATTCAAATAATGAACAAGTTAGGGTCTACAGTTAAACAGAGGAAATGGATGGATAAAATCAACGAAGCGCCTTTATAAACCTGATCCTTCATTACAAATTGTCTGTTAAGCATCTTTCCAAGTACTATAAAATACAGTCTTTTATCACGTTATCTTTGTACTTTGAGTTCCTATGGAAACTTGGGTCATATAGTCCCTCTTCTAAATCTACACAATGGGAGTCCTGGCGTGGCACTGTGGGTTAATGCACTGGTGGACTGCAAGGTCAGTTTGAACCACAAGGTCGGCGGTTCAAGCTCACCAGCTGCTCCTCGGAAACCCCACACCCAGGGTCACTATGAGTCGGAACCCACTGCACTCAACAAATCTACACAATAAAAACCAGGCTATCAAGACAGTGATATATAGTTCTGAAATAATAAGTCCTACAATAAAGGAAGTAATGTAACCACTGCCCAGAGATTAACATGGAATTCTATGCCCTTGTCACACCTCTTCCAGTTGTATGTTCATGGAGGAGTCATTTAGGAATAAATCTATGGTTTGTGAGGCCTCCAAATCACTGGCAGAATTTTGCTGGAACTGGGGCAGCAGGAATTCCTCCCCACAGATCTGAGACTGACTGTTCCAGGATTGGTTACTCCAGGCTTGGGTGCACCAAGCCTGGCTGCTGTTCCAGGTCTGGCTGCTCCACATTGGAAGGTTTCCAGAAGGCAGGCATTCCTGGTGATAGGAAGCATAGAGGTCCAGGTATTCAGCAGGCACAGAGACCTTCTGAGCCACACCATTGCTACTATTTGGCCATTTGGTGTTTTTCTGCCACCTCTTGCATTTCATTCTTTGGTTTTGGAACCAGGTCTTAACTCGTTTGTAGCTAAGGTTCAGGACTTCAGGAAGTTCTTGCATCTAATGGAGGCTGAGGTATCTCTGTTTCTGAAATCTGTCCTTGAGTATGCACAGCTGCGTCTGAGAGAACACAGTTCTGACCTTCTGTTTCTTGCCCTGGCCATTACCTTCCTTCTTCATTGTGCTTTTCTCTATAGAAGTGGGCAGTTTACTTTGGGACTGGTGGAAGAATCAGGACTATCCTGAAGAAGCAGATCTATGGAAGCAGGAAGAGGAGAGACAGCATCTGAGTAGAGTGCCTCCACAGATGACATTCGCAAGGATGTATCATTTTCTTCAACCTCCAAAATTGTAGATAATGGTGAAAAGTCTCTAGAATCACAAGCCTCAGGTAGGCTTTGAGAAGTTAGATCCACCACACTCATGTTGTTGAATAGAAGGGAGGAAGGAAAAAAGAAAAAAAAAAAAGACCAAAGCTTTATCTTTAACTTCATCATGCACTATGTAAATTATTTTTGCAACTTCTTTAACAACATCTGGGCAGGTCATTTCTTTCATCTGAAGCTTTTCAATTTCTGTCTTTGCAGCCTGTCTGGCTTTGCTAATAAACATATGAAACTCCTAATGTAGAGTCATGCACCATCGTTCACACTGTAAGACCCTAACATGAAACTGTAACCAAAAGGTCTAACAGCACTGTAGAGTATGTATGCATGTACATACATGGCCACTCTGTCTGCAAGATAGTTTAGTGGAATGTTCTAGCCAAAGACTGATCTAAAGTTGGAAGCGTCTTCTCTTGCTATGTCTGCCAAAGAACAAGCATCTGCCAATAAGTCCGCCACAGCCATCCCAACATGCCAATCAAGTTTACAAAGTCATTTGTTGGAACCTTCTTCATCAAATTTAGAAAGGACTAATTTCTCTACCCCAAAGACAATGCCACCATTACACCTGTTCCAATAGCTATACTATTACCCACAGCATTCACAGCATATTCAACTTGAAACTCTTCCATGAGGTGAGAATGTAGAGACTGATAGATCGTATCCAGTGCCGATAGAGCTCATCGTGATGCGAAGTGCTTGAAAGCCTAAAGGCTTCCCCTGCATGTGACTGCTATACTTTTAAAAACAGAAAGAAACAAGTAACATTTAAATAGAGAAATATTCTACTTTAAAAATAAAACAATTAGCACTTGAAGTGTGAATAAGGTTTTCATTGGTGCATATTGTTTTTGTTGTTGTTAAGTGCTGTTGAGTCGGTTCCAAATCATAGCAATGTATAGGGTTTCCAAGGAGAGGCTGGTGGGTTTGAATCACTGACCTTGTGGTTAGCAGTCCAATGATTATCCTATACTGCCACACCAGAAACATATTAGGCATTTGATATCAATCACATTTATTTGACATTTCCAATTAAAAAGAAAAGAAATAGTGTCACAGGATATAGGCAACTCATGAAAGAATTATGATGCTCAGTTTGGAATCTATAAATCTGTATACTGCTCTGAAGTTTACAAGTATCACGTATATTCATATAGCATAAAATGTAGTTTGTATATTAGATATAAACCAGTTACCGGCAGGCCAATTTCAATTCTTGGTGACTCCATGTGTGTCAAAGTGCACAGTGTTTTGAATGACTGATTTTTAAAAGGAGATCACCAGACCTATCTTCTGAGGAGCCTCTGGGGAAACTATAACCAACAACCTTTCAGAGTTAAGGCCAGGTCTTAACTATCTGCCTCATCTAGCGCTCCAGTATATATCTAGTATACAGTTTAAAAATAAGAAGGCACTTTGGTGGTACAATGGCTACGTACTTGGCTGCTAACCAAAAGGTCAGCAGTTCAAACCCACCAGTGGATCCGTGGAAGAAAAGATCTGGCAGTCTATTCCTGTAAATTCCTATGGAATTCCTATGGAGCAGTTCCACTCTGTCACATTAGTTGCTATGACACATATCAACATATAAATAAGTAAAAGTATATTCATATACATTATCTTACTTTATCCATTAAGGGTTAAGATAGAATTTCCTTTCTAGGCATACTTAATACTGATTTAACACATTCTGACATATCTGAAAGGATTCTACGTTAAAAACACTCAGGTGAAAGTAAAGCACAAGTATGACAGAAATCATGTGAGGGGTCTTCAAAAAGTTCATGGAAAACACGTATTATGAAAAACTATGCATGAATTTCAGGAGCTCTGGTAGCGTAGTGGTTACGACTTGGGCTGTGAACCGCAAGGTCAGCAGTTCGAAATTACCAGCTGCTCCGCGGGAGAAAGATGAGGCTTTCTGCTCCCGTAAAGATTTACACCCTCGGAAACCCTGTACAGGGTCGCTATGAGTTGGTTCCGACTCCACGGCACTTAACAACAACAACAACATGCATGAATTTCAAAATTGTTTTCTACCAAAATAAACTCAAACTAACTTGTTATAACATGTCTGAAGGAATAAGACTTCAGTTTGAGAAAAGTCCCTATCAGAGCAACAGGAATCATTTTAAGAAGGGACAATACGATGTTAAAGACAAAGTCCACAGCAGCAGCCCACCACATCAACTTGTGAGGAAACAATTTGTTTGAAGAAAGGCCTTCAATTAACCGCAGAAAGACAAGCAACATCTAAGACATCTCAACTGGCTCAGCGTACACAATTCTGATTGGAAAATTAAAATTGAGCAAACTTTCTGCTTGATGGGTGCCTAAATTGTTGTGCCCAGATCCGCTGCAGACTCAAGCAGACTTTTCAATGGCAAGTTGAAACAAGTGAGATTAAGATCCTGAAGCACGACTTTACCAGTAAGATACCGAAGACAAAGCACAATCACAGCAATGGTTACCATGAGGTGCAAGCGGTCCGGTCAAAGTTTTTGGGGACGCTCAAGGCATTTTGCTTTCTGGAGGACCAAAGAGCTACAACATCTACTTATTATAAGAGTGTTTTAGAAGGTCAGCCAAACCGTTAGGAGAAAAACATCCAGGAAAGCTTCACCTGACAGCTCTTCACCACAACAACACTCCTGTTCATTCCTTTCATCAAACCAGGGCAATTTTCCTGAGTTCCAATGGGAAAGCATTAGGCATCAACCTCACAGTTCTTATTTGGCTCCTGACTACTGTTTGTTTCCTAATCTTAAACAATTTTGAAACAACACCCATTTTTCTTCAATTAAAATGTAAAAAGACTTATTGACATGTTGTTGTAAGTGCCGTCTGAGTTGATTCTGACCCATAGTGACTCTGTATAGGGTTTCTGAGGAGCAGTTGATGAGCTTGAATTGCCAATCTTGCAGTTCAAACTGCTTTGCAGTCTGGCGCATTAACCCACAGCGCCATGACATGGTTACGTTCCCAGGACTCTCAGTTCCTTAGGAACAGACTCAATGGCTGGTGTTATCACGTGCAAAAGTGTCTTGAACTTGATGGAGCTTATGTTTTTTATTTTTATCTTTAATCCCATTTCCCTTAAACTTCTTAAAGTCCCCTCATATTTAGATCCCAATGAAGCTACCAGCCTATTTTAAATGTCCCCTCCCTCCATGAGCTTAGGAACCCTGGTGGTATAGTGGGTAATGTGCTGGGCTTCTAACTACAAGGTCAGCCATTGGAATCCATTAGCCACTTCACCCAAGAAAGACTTCTTAGAGCTTCAGAAACCTACCAGATCGCTCTGAGTGGGAACCAACTGGATGGCACACCACTACCACCACCACACAGCCTTAAGATTTTCACTAAGATAGTTTGTATTTTCATCTGCTCTTATAGCAAAACTAAATCCAAATTGACTGAAATATAGTAATGTAAAGGAAAAATACTGTCCATCTTTCAATAGTCACCAAAAAAAAAGGACAAATTTCAGGAATAAAACTGTAGTGAAACTTGTCTTTTTCACTCGTCTATCCAATGAATTAAAAGTTAATCGATGGATGGGGGAGAGTTATTTCATAGCAAGTTGTTTTTAGGCACTTTAGGAATTGTAGAAGTTGACTATATGCATAAAATCAATATTCCAATGGTAAAATATTTCTGACTGTCCATTAAAATAAGTTTTCTAAGTACTTCTCTTACCCTATGCTTACTAAGTTATCAAAAGCAGTAAAATCTCATTTTTTAAAACTTTATAATTCTGAAATTTTTCTTATTCAGATACGTTTTCTCATTTGTCTACATTAGTGAGATTTCCCCGTATTTTATTTACAACAGCTAATCAATATAAAAGAGGCAACATCTTTCAGCTTATACCTGCAGAAACTAATAAACTTGTATTTCAACACCAGCAAATATCAAGTGGTCACCCTTAAATTTCATAACCTTTTAAATCTGACCTTTCAAAGTTCTTATCATTCCTCTTAAATTAAGGGCAGAATAACCTTAATCAATAACAAAATCCAACAGAACACAAGAAATAACTTTATTGAAACTGTCTAAACACAACTCAGAGTTTTGGTTCTGTTGTAAACTGCCGTGTGTGTCTCCTTACTCTATTTTGATAGCAGATTAGAACAAAAGACACAAAAGACATGCAGGTGATGAACTTTCTATACCTGAAGCAGAAATTCCTTTCAAGATTAAAAACAACCATATGTCACATGAATTCTAGTTGACCACCAACATGGGTTCAAGTTCATGTGACATGAACATCAGGCCTTTGTGGCCTGGATTTGCTCTACTTGTTTCAGAAAATCACCCCCACCCCCCAAAAAAAACCCAGCTTTGCAGGGAAGTCTTGTTGAGTCCACGTCACTTTGTTTTGGCCTAAATGTTTTGAAAAAGCTCTAAGAGCAAGACAAGTCGCAAGTAGTTTGAATGATGTGGATGTTTTAAAGTTCTATACAAACTTTCAGTCATAAGTTTCTGATTAAATATTCATTAATCAATCACTACTACTAAAGCTATGAACAATTGACAGCAATGAGAAGATGAAAACAGTACGTCTTTTGTTGGCTGCGGAGGAGTCTTACTTGTTGGAAAACAAGTGCTTAACCACCTCTGACAATGTAGAATTTTTTTTAAATGCAAAAAATGAAAGAAATGCTCATAATATTTCTACATTTAAGGGTCTTTCAAACTTTCTTTTTCCTACAGTGCCTACATAGTGCCTTGCATTAGATAGTCCATTGTTGTTGTTAAGTGCCGTTGAGTCGATTCCGACCCATAGAGGCCCTGTACAGGGTTCTAAGAACAGGCTGGTGATCCAAGGAGCAGCTGGTGAGCTTGAACCGCTGACCATGCAGATCAAACGGCTTTGCAGTCTGGCGCAATAACTCACAGCGCCACACCAGGACTCCAGATAGTCCATAGATCATGTGAAAAATGAACAGTGGTTTGGTACAAAGAGTGTTGCTAATCACAAAAGGATAAGAACAAAGGAAGCTGACATAAAGGTGAATTCAACCACATGGAAAAAGTGAAGGAAATAATGTCAACAATTGGCACTACTTTCTAGTTTCAAAACTGAAGGGTAATATATTTTTTTCAATGGTAAAATTTTAGCTTTATAATTACAAATTTATAATGATGAATAGGCAACAAAGCCCAGATACCTCGATACTGGGAAGGATGTCTATGGTACCCTTACAAACCAGCCCCCAACAACAATGGCCCTAACTACTAGCACTTCTACAGTTTCTCAGACACTTCAGAATATAGCATTTGATTCCATTCTCAAAAAACCTGGCAAAGGCAGGTAGCATTTCCTCTTGACAGATCAGAAAGAATACAATGAAGGAACTATAGTGCATACCCACACTTTCTGACTATGAGATCTGTGGTCTTTCCACCATTCTTCATCGTCTTGGATGTACACACGCATTATACTTTTTTTTTGCAAGCCCTTCAATCCCCTTGTGCACTATTTTCCAACAGAGTGACTTAAATGACTGTTAAATAAGAGAAAAAGGAAGTGACCAATGCAGCATGTGAGAAACTGATGGTAACTGGTGGCTTATGCCAAGAAACATTCATGTAGCCTGAAACGAACGATCAGTATGGGGGATGGCGAATCTCACAGCATTCACACAACTTTTTCTGAGGTCACTGTCACTTCTTACTAAAATATTTCTTACTGCAAAGGAGGTATAATGAAAAAATCGACACTAAATGGATGAATGGAACCATTCTACAAAGCATCCAACATTATATTCCCACCAAATCCAAACCTTTTGGCATTCTTAATCTAGAACAAAGTAACTTTTATTATGGAAATTACAGCTTATGGAAAGAGAGCAAATATATACCAGTTTGTTCATTTAAAAAATATTTATTACTAAAACTATCAAACTCTTAGAACACAACAGAGGGATAATGCTTCAGGACCTAGTTTTTTATTGTTGTTGTTTTTTAAAACCTTTTATCGCGAATTGAGTGAAGGTTTGTTTACAGAATAGATCATCAGTCCACAATCAACAAATCACATACCCCAGGAACCTAGTTGTTTATAATGGATTCTTAAATATCATACCAAAAACATGAGCAAAAAAAAAGCCAAAATACATAAACTGAACTTCATCAGAATTAAAAACTTTTCTGTATCAAAGGATTTTATGGACAAGGTGAAGAAATAATTCACAGAATGGAAGAAAATATCTGGGAACCACTATCTGCTAAGAGTTAATATCTAGAATATATAAAAGAACTCCAACAATTCTAAAACAAAAAGACAAACCACTCAATCTATACGTGGGAAAAGGACTTAAAAAGGTTTTTCACCAAGAAAACACAAATGGCTGGTAAGCACATGAAAAAATGCTCAGGGTTATCAATCATTCCAGAAACTAAGGTCACTGCCATTGAACTGCTTCTGACTCATACCAACCACACAGGACAGACAGAGCAGGATTGCGCCATAGGGTTTCTGAGGCTGTAAGTCTTTCTCCCAGGTAGTGGCTGGTGGGTCTGATCCACTAACCTTACCATTAACAGCCCAACGCTTAGTCTACTGTACCACCAGGGATCTGCGTTAGCTATTGTTGTTAAGTGCCTGTGAGTAGATTCTAACTCATAGCAACCCTGCATAGGATTTCCAATTCTATAAATCTTCGTGGGAACAGAAGGTTTCATCTTTCTCTCCTGGAGCAGCTGGTAGGCTTGAACCACCAACCTTGTGGTTCACAGTCCTGTGCTTATTCTACAGAACCACTGTGCCATTGTTGTTAAGTGCTGTGGAGTCAGTTTCAACTCATAGTGACCCTGTGTAGAGTATCAGGTTTTAAGTCTTTTGTAGGAGCAGAAAATCTCATCTTTCTCCTACTGGGTGGCTAGTGAGCTCAAACTGCTGACTTTGTGATGTGCAATCCAGTGTTTATGCTATGGAGCCACCTCGCTCCCCACTGCACCATTAGGGAAATGCAAAATAAAACCATAATGAGCTATTACTTTATCTCACTAGAATGAATATGATCAGAAAAACGGAAAAAAAAATGTTGGAAAGGATATGGAAACACTAGGGCCCGGATCAAATTGCTGGTGGGACTGTAAAAGGTAGTAACCACTGAGGAAAATAGGTGGTTCTTCAAAAAGGTAAACAGAATTACCATATGACCCAGCATCCAAAGACTTGAAAACAAGGACTCAAACAGAGACTTGTACACTAATGTTTACTGCAGCACTATTCATAAAAGCCAAAAGGTATATACAACCCAAGTGTTGTCAACAGATGACTGCCTAAACCAAACAATGGACCAGCACTCTGCCTTCAAGAGAAACCCAGTTCTGATAAATGCTGCAACATCAATGAACCTTGAAGACATTATGGTGAGTGAATAAATGAGATACAAAAGGACAAATATTGTATGATCCATCTCATGAACTATTTAAAACAGATAAATGTAGAGAGACCAAAATTTATTAGTGGTTACCTGGGGTAGTGGGAAAAGGTAAGAGGAAGTTAGTGCTTAAGAGGCACAGGACTTCTGTTAAGGGTGAAGAAAACTTTGGAAATAGATAGTGATGATGGTTCTACACTATTGTTGCTGGTGTTAAGTGCTGTCAGGTCAGTTCTGACTCATAGAAACTCTGTATAGAGTTTCCAAGAAGCAGCTAGTGGGATTGAAGTGCTGACCTTATAGTTAGAAGTCCAGTGTTTATCCTACCGCACCGCATCAGAACCTCCCCACAACATATGTTGTTGTTAAGTGTCATCGAGCTGTTCCAATTCAAAGTGACTTTGTATAGGGTTTTTGAGGAGTGGTTGGTGGGTTTGAATTACCATACTTGTGGCTAGCAGTTCAGTGCTTATCCTAGAGCATCACACCAGAATCCCACACGCAACGCAGTAAACATAATTAATACCACTAAATTATACACGTAAAAATGGTTGAAATAGCAAGTGTTTTGTTATATATACATTTCACCACAATTAAAAAACAACAAGTAAGCGCCTATAGTGTGCTCAGCACTGAGGCCTATTAGGGGTACTGCAGGGGATTCAGAGATACACAAGATACAGACACAGAGTCTACAACAGATGTTGCCTACTTTCTCTATAAAGGGCCAGAGAGTAAATATTTTAGGCCTTTTGGCCACATAATTTCTGTTGCAAATACTTAACTCTGCCATTGTAGCACAAAAGCAGTCATAGAAAATACATAAACAGTGAGTATGGGGGTGTTCCAATAAACAGAACCAGGTAGTGGGCTAGATTTTGTCCAGGGCTGATACCATTGATAAGATATTCCAAAAGAACTTCGTATTCCTTCCTGTTCAGGCTTTTATTATTCCCTGCCTGAAGTGCTATAAAAGTCCCTCTCTTGTCTTGTGTCACCAACTTCACTCCCCTAAATACTCTACTAGACACAGCTGCTGGAGTGATCCTACTATGGTTTAGCACTATGCCACCGCTATTCTTAAAACTCTTCAATGGCTTAGCACTACGCATAGAAAAAAGTCCATACTTCTTAGCCCAGTATAAAAGACTCTTTGTGCTCCATCCACTGCTTTAGTCTCCTGACTTATCCCCCACCATTCTCTCTCTACCTCCTCTCCCTTACCTTTTATGCTGAAGCAATACTAAACTTCCCTAACACACCATGCTATTTTGTTTCTGTTCCTTTGCATATGTCATTCTTTTTACCTAAAAATACCCTGTTGCTGTTATTGTTGTTAGTTGTTGACAAATTGATTCTGACTCATGAAGACCTACGTCACCCCATACGTGCAGAGTAGAACTCTTCATAGAGTTTCCAAGGACGCGACCTTTTGGAAACAGAAAGTCTGGACTGTCTTCCCAGGTTCCTCTGGGTGGGTTGGAACCATTACCATAGCATTAACCCCCAGCACAATGTTCTATAAATCTACTTTGAATGAAAGTCAACTGAAGGTACAATATTTAAAAACTGAATGAAGTACATCATTCTTGAATGGGAGAATGAGAAAAGATTTGAGGAAGAAGGTAGCATATGAGCCAGGTAAAGGATTTCAGTGAAGTAAAAAGAACAAAAGCAAAGAAGAGGGAAAATAAATTAACATCTTACAGCTGGTGAGTATTTTGGTTTGGCTGAATTGTACAGAGAGAAACCAGAATACATCTAAAAAGGTAAGTTTAGGGTCCGATCTAGAGGGCCTTCAAGCCCAACTTCAGAAGTCGTACAATGTTCTGCAGACAATGGGAAGTTCACTGAAAGTTTTTGAACAGGAAAATGATATTAATCAAACAGAAGATGAGTAGTGGCAGTGAAAACTGAAAAGCATTGCCAAGACAGAACTGACAACACTTGTAGGACACAGTAAATGGCAGGAAGGAAGATGAGCCTGAAGTCTTACAGCCTGAGAAACTGGGATAAGCACAGAGCATTGCTGTTGTTAAGTATCATGGAGTCAGTTCTGACTCAGAGCAAGCCTGTATAGCATTTTCAATAATTGCCAGGTGGGTTTGAATTGCCAATCACATGGTTTAGCAGTCAAGTGCTTATCCTACAGCACCACACCAGAACTTCAAGCAGGGAAATAGGAGTAGGAAAAATAGAACTGTGAATGTGGTTTTGGATGATTACATTTGAGACACGATGAAATCCAGGTAGAATATTTACTATGAAATCTGAATATGGGAGGCAGATACTTTTAAGAGATAAATCTAGGATTCACCCTCCCAGGTGATAACTAAAACCCAAGAGAAGAGTGGATGTTAAAGATCAAAAACAGACCCTTATTCACATTAAAATAAAAGTACCTCAGAACACATTTCTACAGTAGATCAATCACTGATTGTACAAACTCCTTACATGCTATTTTCCTGACTCTGAACTCCTTGAGGGAAGAAGCCACATTTTATCTATTGTAGTGTCTCCAGTTTGCATGCTCAAAAGCAGCAAGTATTCAGTATATTTGCTGAATGAAGCTGCTCTCATAATTATTTGTTGTTGGTACCGACTCATAACGACCTTATGCATAACAAAACGAAACACTGCCTGGTCGTGCGCCAATCTCTCCATTGTTGCTATGCCTGAGCCCACTGCTGCTGCCACTGTGCCAATCCACCTCACTGGAGGGCTTCCTCTTTTTCTCCCACCCTCCACTTTACCAAACATGATCTCCTTCTCCAGTGATTGGTCCCTCCTGATAGTGATAGTGTTCAAATTATGAGAGACAAAGTTTGGCCATTCTGGCCTCCAAGGAGCACTCTGGCTGTACTTCTTCCAACACAGATCTGTTTGTTCTTTTGGTAGTCTATGGTACTTTTAATATTCTCCTCCAACACCATAACTCAAATGCTTATTCACATCACAAATCAATTCTTCCTTATTCACTGTCCAACTTTCACATGCATATATATGAAGTTACTGAAAATACCATGGCTTGGGTCAGGTGCACCTTAGTCCTCAAACTGACATCTGTGCTCTTCAACACTTTAAAGAGGTCTTGTATAGAAGATATGCCTAACACAATATGTCATTTGATTTAATTGCTGCTTCCATGAATGTTCATGGTTGACCCAAGCAAAATGAAGTCTTTGACAAAGTCAATCTTTTCTCCATTTACACGGATGTTGTCTATTGGTCCAGTGGTGAGGATTTCTGTTTCCTTTACATTGAGGTGCAACCCATGCCGAAGGCTGTGGTCTTTGATCTTTATCAGTAAGTATTTTAAGTCCTCTTCCCTTTCAGCAAGCAAGGTTGTATCATCAGCATACCACAGGTTATTAATGAGTGTTCCTTCAATCCTGAATGCTATGTTTTTCTTCATATAATCCAGCTTCTTGGATTATTTGCTCAGCATGTATATTGAATTAGAATGGTGAAAGAAAACCACCCTGGCACACACCACTTTCCTAATTTTAAACCATTCGATGTTTCCTTGTTCTGCCTCAGTCTATGTACAGGTTTCTTGTGAGCATAATTAAGTGTTTCTTGTGAGCATAATTACTTCATTCTCTTCAATATGATTAATAGCTTGTCATAATCCACACAATTGAAAGCCTTTGTGTAGTCAATAAAGTACAGGTAAAACATTTTGCTGGTATTCTCTGATTTCAGGCAAGATGCATCTGGTATTAGCAATGATATTCCTTGTTCCACGACCTTTTCAGAATCCAGCTTGAACTTCTGAAGTTCTCTGTCAATTTATGGTTACAGTCATTTTTGAATTATCTTTAGCAAAATTTTTCTTGCATACAATATGGAACTATCTGATTATTTCCACAATCCACTGGGTCACCTTTCTTTGGAATGGACACAAATATGGATCTCTCTCAGTTAGTTGGCCAGGTAGTTGTCTTCCAAATTTCTTGGCATAGATGACTGATTGTCTCCAGTGCCACATCAGTTTGTTGAAAGATTTCAATTTGTATTCCAATCAATTCCTGGAGCCTTGTTCTTTGCCAATCCCTTCAAGGCACCCTGGATTCCTTCTTTCAGTACCACTGACTCTTGATTATATGCTACCTCTTGAAATGGTTGAACATCAAGCATTTCTTTTTTATATAGTGACTGAGTATTCCTTTCATCTTCTTTTGATGCTTTCTGCATCATTCAGTATTTTGCCCATAGAATCCTTCAATACTACAAATTGTGGCTTTTAGTTTGTCGTATGCACAAAACTCAACTTCCTGTGATACACCCCAAGGAATTAAAAAAAAAAAAATTCTTGGCAACTCATGGAAGATGGACCAGCGGATGCTACTCTGGGGATTGAGCAGTTGACAATTAATTCCTATTCTTTTTACCATCTCTCTTCTCCATCAAAAGTCAGCATAGCCCTAGCCCTTGGCATGCTTGAAAGGAAAGAGGTAGACATGGAATGGATATGGCTGCAAACTGTTAATCTAGTGAATTGTTTTCACTGACCTTTATGTGTCTATTCATAGCAGTAGACTGTGCTGCTCGCACCAGCCCCTCCAATTCAGCACCACTGAAATTCTTGGTCTCCACAGCCAGTTCTTTAATATCTACATCTGCAGAGAGTAACTGATGCCCTCTCATCCTTGCTGTATGGATGTGAAGGATCTGTAGTCGACCTTTCTCATCTGGTAAGCCTGATAAAAATAAAATAAGACATTTTCCAGTCTCAACAGCATCATCAGCATTGTAATCCAAATGCTTTTCTTGTAGGTACACAAGCATATAAACACCTGCTTCTCATGATATTCACCTTTTTTTGTTTTTTTTTTTAACAACTTTTATAACAGAAGTATATTGTTGTCAAGTCAGTTCTAAGGATCTGAGGAGCAGCTGGTGGGTTTGAACCACTGACCTTGCAGTTAGCAGTCCAGTGCTTACCTTAAAGTGCCACACCAGGACTCCTAAGTAGCCAGTGCCCTGATCAGTAACAGGTTTGCTTACCTATCTCCATCTTCACTTCCAGTCTTCCAGGTCGAAGCAGAGCCTCATCTATCAGATCTGGTCTGTTGGTCATTCCTGAACACAGATGTTTAAAAACAACAACAAATTATCAGGGTTCAGAATTTAGTGAAAATGTCCCTCCATGATACATAAAGGCAGTATTTCCCTGACAAGCTAAGATAACATTTTATAGAAACCAAATTATTCCCAGTTACAATTTAATCTGTTCTAATGAAAGTATTTGGAGTCTTTGCTTTAGTGTTTCACTGCTGCACATGCCAAAGGAATAGGACTACAGAGAAAACTTCATATATTTAGAAAGGAAATTTAAGGTTTAGAGAAGGTAAGTAGCTTGACAAAGTGGCAGGTGACCATGTGAACATACATGGCTTTCAAAGTCCCTTCCTTTTCCATTAGGCCAGTGGTTTTCAACCTTCGTCAAAGAGCCTAAGTCCTTTTTCAAAAGCAGCCTCAGGAAGAACCTCAGTACATAAAAGTTAAAAGAAGTTACAGTAGAGATGCAGAGCTGACGCCTCCTCCCTGGCCCTTCCTGACTCCGATGCACCTCTGAGGAACCCTGGAGGCCTACAGAACCTTGTCTGAAAGCCACCATATGACAGACATTGTTCTGCTTTCACCTGTGGTCAGCTATAAGCTTAAACCCATCAGTCACTAAGATGCACCTTTTATTTGTCCTGTTGAGTCTACACATTACAATAGCCAAATTCTTCAGTATCACTTGATTCTAATTTGAAAACATTGGCAAAGGAGTTTAATTTTAACCTACATAGTTAAGACCTATGTTACATATTTCATGGTTTTGAAACCATAATACTTTTCTTCTTGTTGATGGTTTAAGTAAACATACCAATGACTAGGATGTTATTCAGTTGCTCCACTCCATCAATTTTGGACAGCAGCTGGTTGACAACAGTATCATGGACCCCAGTGCTTCCTGCCATGCTCCCTCTCTGCTTGCAGATGGCATCGATTTCATCAAAGATGATGATGTGCAAACCACTGTTAGCACCAAGCTGTTAAAGGAGAAAGTTATATTAAAGGTAAAAATTTAAATGTTAACATTAAATAAACGCATCATAAAAGCAAAGCAAAACTTTCAGTAGACTGACTTTGCTCCATTTTGACTAATAAATATGACTAATAAATATAGCAAGCACGATCATGGTTGTTGTCCTCTTAATGGTGCTAGAACTCATTCTCAGAATTCTACAAACAGAAAAGGAATTCCAAACTTCATATTTTACAAACATCAACCAAAAAATACACATTAATTGCTAATGAAAGAAGATAATCTATTATACACCTTTATGTTGGCGGCTGGTGGCTATGTGCCGTGGAGCCGGTTCCGACTCATAGCAACCCTGTACAGGGTTTCCAAGGCTGTAAATCTTTACAGGAGCAGAAAGTCTCATCTTTCTCCCATGAACAGCTGGTAGTTTCGAACTGCTAACCCGGAGGTTCGCAGCCCAATTCGTAACCACTATGCTATCAGAGCTCCTTACCTTTATGTTAGCTTACACCATTTCTATGTCTCACTGTTTGAAAGAAGAATTTTCATACTTAACAGATACAATTAAGTTAGAGTGTGGCAGCTCCCTGAGTTTTGATGTAGGGACTATCCAGAAGCAGTCGGTTTAATGTTTATTTGGAGATTGGGTAGGAATTGGGCAAATGGGGAAAGGATTCATGCTCACTTGTATGAGACAAATATATATTACTTCCTCCTATCATTATATGAAGGATAGAGTGTCTACAAAGAACAGTCAAGGAAGTGGTAATTCTTCAGCCCAGTGATTTTTGGTTTTGTCTATCGGAAAGAGATTCATGATTAGAAAAAGTTTATATGTTTCAAATTTTAATATATGTAAATACTTTTAAATGCTAATAATTCATCAGAACCTTCTAACAACTTTTACTTATATAATTAGGGACCAAATGGGGAAGTGTACTCCAGGAATTTTCTTTTCTTTTTTAAACAAAAAGAACATAAAAAAAAAGTAAGAATGAATTCAACCTAAATATGACATGTTGTTGTTATTAGTGTTCTGTGCTGTTCAGTCAGTTCCAACTCATAGGAACCCTGTATAGGGTTTTCCAGAGTGGCTGATGGGTTTGAACGGCCAATCTTGTGGTTAGCAGAGCAGTGCTTTTCCACCAGTACCACTAGGCTCGGGACAATATAAAATAATGGGCACAATGAGATACAAGTTTGGGTATGATCAAATTTCTGGCAAAGATATGATTTTTTTTAAGAGTTGTTGTTTTGTTGTTGTTAAATGCCATCAAGTCGGTTCTGATCCATAGCGACCCTGTATAGGGTTTCTGAGGAGTGACTGGTGAGCTTGAACCGCCTACCTTGTGGTTCAAACGGCTTTGCAGTCTGGCGCATTAACTCACAGCGCCACACCAGGACTCCTTATTATAGGAGTTTGTTGTTGTTGTTGTTGTTGTGTGCCATGGAGAGTAGTACATGTGAAATGAATAAAAATTGCAAAATAAAAATGAATTCTATTACTTAGAGATAAATGTCATTAACATCATGTGGATGTAATTCTATATTTTAAATTTATATTAATTAAAAAATAGAATTCCATGTGTCCTGCATTCTCTTGAACAGGAACTGTTCTTTGAAAATAATTTTAATGGTTATTTTTGTTTCTAAATATATAATACACGATTATCATAGGCTCTCTACTCTGTCTTATGAATTCATACATATTTTAATCTCTTTATTTTGTAGTGTATTTTAGAATTTATTAGGGCAAGCTTTATCCTTTTTTATAATTAATTATCTTGGCTATTTTACCTCCAGATGAACACTGAAATCATTCTAACAGAGTAAAAACAACGTCCACATACTAAAAACAAAAATGAAAAATAAAAGTGAAGCAATTCAAATTCTAACTGGAATTAGATTAGGTTAGAAAGTACTAACAGCTTTTGAGCATGTTCAGTCCTCTTAAGGAGAATGATGCTGCTGTGTGTCATTAAGTTGATTCTGACTCACGGTGACCCCACATGACATCGGGTTTCCTACACTGTAATCTTGATGGGTGTGGCACTGTAGGCTAAGCCTTGGACTGAAGGTTGGTTTGACCCGCAAGGTCGGCAGCTCACTTTCACCAGCCACTGCTTGGAAGTTTAGACCGGGCCTCCATGAGTCGGAACTGACTTGAAGACACTTGACAACAACAACCTTTATGGGAGCAGATCATCAGCTCTTTTCTCCTGTGTAGCTAGCTGCTGGGTGGGTTTGAACTACCAACCTTTCCTACAGCAACCAAGCACTAGCCATCACACCACCAGGGTTCCTCTACGGAGAATGATATATCATTTATGTCTCCCAAAAAGGTTTCCCAGTTTTTGTCATACAAATTTCTTTATAAAGATTCCTATCAATGAGTTTGGATGCAATTGTAAATGGGATTTCCCCACTATATTTCATAAACAGTATATAAGTATGAATTAATATATGCAAATATATTAGTTTTGTACATTTATATCTAACCATTTTGACTCTTTTAGTTTAACACACTTTTTTTTTTAGCTGAATCTTTTGAATTTTCTAGGTAGATGATTTAATTATATATCTACAAACATCATTTCATGCTCTCTTTATAACAGGTACACTTGCTGCTAGTATGAAAAACTGTTTCTGAAGTTTATAGATGGAGAAAGAGAGACTCCAACAGAAATAAAACCTTAGAAGCCTGTCGGAGTAGCTGCAGGGTTCAGGGGCAATGATGGCCCTCTAAAAGGGCGAACTAAACTCACCTAACATGAGAGCAGAGTTATAACACTACCACAACCGAGACTGTAATCCAGAAGCAGAAGGTCTGCAAAAGCAGAACGTGTTTTGTACTTAAGATGATTTTGATTTTGACTTCAGGTAGAAAAAGGAGAGCTTTTTCTACAGTTGGAAAGTCAGTGAAAAACAAGCAATGGTACATAAACGAGGTGACCAGAGCCTGTGCCATAGAGCTTGGGTTATGGAAGTGGTAAGACGTAAAAGACAGAATCTTAGATCTAAGTACTGTCTGCAAGTAAGAAATTCCCTTGCATTTATGATAATAAGGACGTTGGCGAACGGAAAAGATATAGAGGAATTGTTTTTCAACTTTCTAACATAAGATTAAACTGTTAACAAAACATATTGGAAATGCCCTTCAGAGAACAAGACATGCTCAGCTGAACAGAATGTTGTTGTTGTTAAGTGCCATCGAGTCGGTTCCAACCCATAGCGGCCCTGTATAGGGTTTCCGAGGAGCAGCTGGTGAGCCTAAACTGCCAACCTTGCAGTTCAAACGGCTTTGCAGTCTGGCGCATTAACCCATAGCACCACACCAGGACTCCAGCTGAACAGAATAGGAGAGCTTAAAGTCATCCACAGATAGTAAGAAGAGCTTAGCTGTGGTGGTGGTGGTGTGCCATACCGTATAGTCGGTTTTGACTCATAGCGACCCTTTATAGGGTTTCCGAGGCTGTAACTCTTTACAGGAGCAGAAAGCTTCGTCGTTCTCCAGCGAAACCGCTGGTAGTTTCGAACTGCTGACCTTCAGGTTAGCAGCCCAACTTATAACCACTACACTACCAGAGCGCCTTAAGATGAGCTCAGTAGCAAACTAGATTCTAGAGGAGATAAATGGTAAAATTACGTTAGAAGAACTTAAAGCAGGATAGGTTCTGGGCCACCACCCCAGAAGATGCCTACAATAAAGGCAATCTGAAGAAAAGGGAATCAAGAAAATATGACAAAAATGAAATGTTACAGCTAAACTAGGAAGAAAAACCATCCTCCAAAAATCTAATAGAAATTATACTAAGCCTAGCATAAACCTGAATATGTAGTTTTAATTAAAAACAAATAAAATCCTGGATGACCCAACAATTACCCTCCTTGGTTGAATTTACCACTTCAGTGGGTAAATGGACAAACTAATTGCAGTACATCCACACAATGGAAAACAAGTCAGCAATAGAAAGGGACATGTGATACATGGAAAACCTTGGAAGAATTTCAAATGCATTATGACACGTGAGAGCCAGACTCAACAGGTTATATACTGTGTGGTCATTTATATGACATTCTTGACAAGACAAAACTCCAGGGATCAGTAACTACCAGGGCCTTCGATGTGGGGGAGGGAGATTTCTTGGGTGATGTTCTGTATCAGTTTTGGCGTTAATTACATGAGTTTGTGTTGCTGTTTTGTGCTATCAAGTAGAACTGCCCCATAGGATTCCACAGGCTATACATCTTTGCGGGAGTAGAAAGCATCACCCTTCTTCTGCGACATGAATTTAGAAATGTGTTAAAATTCAAACCATATACTGGAAGAGAACAAAAATCAATTTTACTGCATCATAATTTTTTTTTTTTTATGTTTAAAAACATTTAATTGTGCTTTGGGTGAAAGTTTACATAGCAAATCAGTTTTCCAATCACTAGTGTATATAAAAATTGTTCAGTGACATTAGTTGTGATCTTTGTAATATATTAGCACTCTGTTTCTTCCCTGGGTTCCCACTCCCATTCGTAGGCTTTTCCTGTCCCTCCCTCTCTTCTTATCTTTGGTTTGGGGCAAATGTTGCTCTTTTGGTCTCATATAGTTGATTGTTCTCAGGAGCACATTCTTAGATACTGCATTATAATTTAAAAAACTGATAAAAGATCTTATAATACTTGCATTCTATTATCCATATTTGGACTACTATCCATTCTTCAATGCAATGCTATACAATACAATAGTCACATGTCTATCAAGAGCTCTAAAATTTAACTAGGCTTCATTTTCCCCCCAGAACATTACTTATGAACTGTTTTCCTTCCACAAAAATGCTTTAAAAACTGTATTCAAATCTAAAAAAAAAAAACCAACTTAATTTCTTTCATTGTATTTATTGAAATCCAATGTCTGATGATAAATGGCAATTTTCTACTTAAAAATAAAATGATTACCAACATTTTTTCATCTTTCCATCTGTAGGAAAAGTACTGAAATGGATCTACAATATCACTTTTGCCAATGCACTTCTATGTACTAGGGTATTAATTTTTGCAGTTTTCTGTGCATAAGTGGACCTTCCTGCTAGTGACTGAAAAACTTTAAAATTTAATGTTAATTTTAAAAGACATGTGTATTCAAGGTGGTCTGCCCAACAGAGCATGAAACAAAAAGCTGCTATGAATGTATCAAAGTTTCTGTCAATGTGTCTTGTGTTGAGACTAGAGTTATGGCTTCCTATTTGGTCCAGCCTCTGAAATCACCTCAGTGGACAGGGAAGTCACAGACAGTAAGAACACTGTGCTTGACAAAATGTTCACAGAGGCAATCTGTCCTAAACATCATTCAGTACAATTATGACCTTTTCAGAACCTTACTAATCTTGTGACCTGTCATCAGCTCCCTTCCCCCAACCTAGTCAGGGCAACAGCATCAATTTTTACAGGTGTAGTTACTTAAAGAAAGGCAAGTGCTTATTCCAACAAATTAGCAATCAGGTAAAGAAGATGTCAACATTAATGTTCAGAGATTAATACAGTTGAGCCATCAGTAAACATTTTTAACAAAGGGTTTACATCTCACAATACAACCCTCCTAAGTTCACGGGTTTCTAGTTTTTACCATTGCAAAGCCTTTCCCCACAGAAGCAAATCTAGTGCTGATGAGCTGCTGCCAATGGCTTCCAAAGCAGCTGTTCTATATTTAACTAGCTTGACCTATATGCAAGCATTCGTTTCCTTCAGCCCAGATTGTCCAGAATCACAGAGGTCATGCTTTTATTATGTAACACACGCATACCCTTCACAGGGTCGTGAGCTGAATCTGCCCAGCCACTTCAGGATGTAAAGATTGAGAAAGGCAAAACTGCAAATATTGGCTATGATTAATACCTAGAAACTCTTGGTCAACCCCGATTTATCATGAGCAGTGCCACATTTAAAAGCTTTAAAACAGCACCAAAGTTATCTACGCAGACACATCTAAACTATCACAACTTAGATGATATAAAATGCTTCTCCATCGTGCGATTTCACTCACCTGCATTTAGTGTCCAATTCTCAAGGTACCATCAGGGTCCATTAGAACCAATTTTGTTTTTTAAAATTTATAGCATATTTAACTATGTTTATGGATTGCTATTTTACGACTTTTGCTATTTCTTAGAGGTGTTCCAAAGCAGGAAAAAAAAAAAAACAAAAACACCCTTTTTTAAAAAATAGAATATAGTTCATTCTATTTTATAATTATCATGTAGGTCCACTGGATCTTCTTATAAATCTAAGATACATTAGGTGTGACACTACAGGATAAGCACTGGACTGCAAGGTCAGTTACCAGTGGCTCCTTGGAAACCCTATACAGGGTTGCTATGAGTCGGAACTGACTTGATGGCACTTAACAAGATACATTATGGAGTCCTGGTGTGGTGCTGTATGATAAGCACAGAACTGTGAACCTCACAAGTCAGTAGTGTAAACTCACTAGTCACCCCTCAGAAATTCTATATAGGTTTGCTATGATTAGTAACCAATTTCAAGTCACATAACAACAAACAACAAAGAAAAATTATGAGATCTTGGAAGCACAGTGGCTCTATAGGATAAGCACTGGTCTGGGAACCACAAAGTCAGCAGTTCATGCCCACCAGTTGCTCCACAGAAAAAAGATGAGGCTTTCTGCTCTTGCAAACATTTATAGCCTCGGAAACCCTATAGAGGATTGCTATGATCTGGAATCAACTCGATGGCACTTAACAACAACAAGATACATTATGAAACTTTAGTGAGCTTATTTTACCTACATCTTGAAACATTTTGCTATTTCATCATTCTAGAGGTAATTTCATCATCACTCATCAATTATTTACAACTATGTTAGTTAGGAAGGAGCTCTGGTAGCGTAGTGGTTACAAATCGAGCTCTGGTAGCGTAGTGGTTACAAATCGGGCTGAGGACCTTAAGGTCAGCAGTTCGAAACTACCAGGCGCTCTGCAGGAGAAAGATGACGATTTCTTCTCCCATAAAGATTTACAGCCTCGGAAACCCTGTACAGGGTCGCTATGGGTCAGAACCGACTCAATGGCACTTAACAACAACAAGAACAACATGTTAGTACGGTTGCTATGAGTCGGAACTGACTTGACAGTAACAGGTTTAGTTTCTTTTCATGCTAAAACAATTTTAAGAAAATGAGAGAATGAGTTCCTTGAAATTGCCTATGAGAATTAATAAAATAGTGAAATAAAAAGTCTGGGAAACCATTGCCAGATTTTAGCTTTTATTGAATATGGTGAGAATTCAGATTTTGTTTCCCATCCATAATGACAAAGACAAGTGAAAGAGAAAGATGTTTTACAATTAGATGAATCAGATGATGAATGCAAAGAGAGGCAGCCACACTCCATAGCCTAAGAAGCTAGGGAAATTGACCATATAAGCAAATGCTCAGATTCTGTAACTTCAAATGACATCTTCCTCTAAATGTTCCACTGCGGGGTGGGGTTGTTCCAGGCCACCTAGCGTCATGTATATGCAAATCTTACACCAGAATGAATTCAGAATCTGTGGTCCAGAACCCCACGCCCCCACCCCGGGAAGTGTCTCTAGCTCCCACTCTGGAAGCAGGTATGGCAGTGAGTTTGGTTTGTCTTAGTCCACTTCTTAAGTGATTCAGGATTTGTTAGCTGACCTCTAGAGGGTTTAAAACTTGAACCTATAGGCTACCAAGACCAAAAGCTTCAGCTCACACATTTATTTCTCAAATTTTAAGAGCTTTTATTTCATTGCCAAAGATTTTCCTTCCTTTCTTAAGAGCTCAACCACACATTTAAAGTCATTTTAGTTATATCTGACCCTCTATTTGAAGATGTTTGTAGAAGGCAGGTTTTCAGGTTACCTAGTCTACCATATCACCAGAACTAGAAATCCCATAGCATTGTTTAGAAACTTTCTGTCAATGAAAGAAATATGTTAATATTAGTAAATTCTCATTTTATTTTTAATTATTATTTTTTTTTAAGATAAAAATCAAGCTTTCCTTTGACCTTTGGCAATTCAATCCTGTCATTCTGCAACTGAGCTGACTTGGTAAGTAAGCTAATTTTCTGTTCATGTATCATATTTATACACAGAATTCTGTTAAGTCTGGTTGTAGCGCTGCTTCCTTTTTGAAAGGATAAATGAGTTCAAGTCTCGGGAAGTTCAAGTCTGTGGAATAGAAGTGTCACTGGAAAAGACAGTCATGAGCTGTGTCTGCAAATCCTTTAGCTTATCCAATCATCTACCTTTGCATTATGAACAGTAGGTAATGACATCTGCTCACATCATGTAAATCCTCTATAATCTCCAGCTCAGCGCCATACATAAACTAGGTTCTAAATACAGACCACAGTAACCAGTTTTCTACCATACATCTGGGTTTCATTGATCATAAACCATAATAACCTCTTCTAAGTTATCATTATATTCACATTACCCGTCTTTGCTCCTCTTCAGCATCAGCAAAGAGTTTACGAATGTTAGCCTCTGATTCGCCCACATATTTGTTCAGGATTTCTGGTCCATTGACCACTTTAGGCTCTCTCGCATTTAACATCTTGCCGATCTGTCGAGCCAGCAGAGTCTTACCACATCCTGGGGGCCCATATAGCAGGATGCCTTTAACATGTTTGCAACCTGAAAAGAAAGAGAGACAGTCTTATGTCAGCTAACTAAAATCCCAGAAAGACATCTGAAGGAAAATTCTCGTTCTCCTTCAGGTGCATTTGAGGAACGATGCAGCAATGCCTTTATTTAACATCTATTAATATCCATGTGCCAGGAACAGAACAACAGGAAACAACTGAAGTTCTTTTGTATAAAAATACCAGAAACAATTCTTACACCAGCACTAATGTTTGAGGGGAAAGGCTGCCAATTAAAGGTCTTTGTAGAGTATACTCAAACAATCAGTTACAATAAACACTTTTAACTCTGAAAACATCTTTTTCCTCTAAATACCTAACTAAGAAATCTTACTTAATTTTCATTATCCTTTAATTTAAGGTTCAGGGAAAACTGTTTCACACAAATCAAATCTAAAACAGGTCTATTATGATACAGTAGGCTATGGAAACTATAGCTTACTTAGTCATAGAAATAACAGGTTCATCTGTCAATCAAGCACCTGAAGACACCTCACGTGTCTGCACTGAATGAGTAAAGACCAATCAACAGACTCCAGATGGAGATTATAGGCTTTGTAGATAAAGTTTAATATCTTATACTCTGTGTGACTAATGCCAAGTGAGGCTCATGCTTTCTCAGGGCAACCCAGCTGAAATGAAGAGTCAAAAAGAGTACGCCAATCGTTTTCTAGGCAAGTAGTGCTAGATGTCTTCAAGACATTGTTCACAAGAGTAAAATAGGAACTCTGATTATCTAGACTCCCCAGGATGTCTGTAGCCAAGTCCACATAAACATTTCCTCCATTTCTTAAGACTCAAATGATCTGTGTCTCTGTTGATCCACTCTAGGAATCCTCACCTTTCCAGCAGTACCACAGGTAAGAGGCACGACTCCTTTCTGTAGACTCTTTTTCTTTATACGACACCAAAAAAAAGCATGCTGTGAAATAATGAACTATCAGATATCAGTGTTCCACTCAAAACTACAGGTAAAAAAAATTCTGCACCCCATCTGAATTCAGAGACCTTCAAGAACAGCTTTGATGCATTAGACACTAATGACAGAAAAGCAGAAATGTTATTAGATGACATAAAGAATATCACACAGGAAGAAAGTAAAAGGTCGTTAAAAAAAAAACAAAAACAAAAAAAACAGGAAAGAAAGAAAAACCAAAATGGATGTCAGAAGAGATTCTTAAACTTGCTCTTGTGCATAGAAAAACTAAAGAAGTGAATGCAAGAAAAAAGGAAGTAAATGAACTGAACAGAAAATTTCAAAGGGCAGATTAAGAAAACAAAGTCGAGTATTATAATGAAATGTGAAAAGACCTGGAGTTAGAAAACCAAAAGGGAACAACATGCTCAACATTTTTCAAGCTGAAAGAACTTTATAAAAAATTCAAACCTTGGCTTACCATGTTGAAGGATTCTACAGGTAAAATACTGAATGATGCAGAAAGCATCTTAAGAAGATGGAAGGAATACACAAAGAATACCAAAAAGAAATGGTAATTTTTAAACCTTTCAAGAGGTAACATATGATCAAGAACTGATGATAATGAAGGAAGAAGTCCAAGTTGCACTGAAGGCTTTGGCGAAAAGAAACGGGCTCCAGGAATTAACAGAATACAAACTGAAATAGTTCAACAAACTGATGCAGCACTGGAGGCACTCTCTCATCTATGCCAAGGAATTTGGAAGACGGCTACTGATTGGTTTACCAACTGGAAAGTAATGTTTGAGCCCATTCCAAAAAGGTGACCTGACAGAACACAGAAATCATTGAATATCATTAGCATCACATGTATGTAAAATTTTGCTGAAAATAATGCAAAAAACAGTTTCAGTCATACACTGACAGGAAACTGCCAGATATTCAAGCTGGATTCAGAAGATGATGTGGAACTAGGGATATCATTTCTGGTATCAGATGGATCATGGCTGAAAGCAGAAAATGCCAGAAAGGTGTTTACCTGTGCTTTATTGACTATTTAAAGACTTTTGACTGGGAGGATCATGATAAGCTATGGATAACATTGCAAAGAATGTATATTCCATAATAATTAATTATGCTCATGAGGCACATACAGACCAAGAGACAGTCATACAAACAGAACAAGAGGACACTGAATGGTTTAAAATCAGGAAAAGTGCGAGCCAGGGTTATATTCTTTCACCACACTTACTCAAATCTGTCTGTTGGGTTGACATCACGGCAACAACAATAGAGTCAAGTATATGTATTCATATTTTTTTTAATTCATAAATAAACATTAATCTTTCAGAAGGAAAAAAAAATTCTGGAAATGTAATATAATAGTATGTTTCCATGGAAAAACAGTTTGTCTTTATTTGGGATGAAAAAAAATTATATCTTTAAGAAAAATCACAACAATATACACTTAATACTCAATTTGATGCTTTAATACTTAGAATAAATCACAACTCTACCAGAAATTTCAATTTCTAAGAAAGAAGACCCTTTGGGTTGCCAGTTTTGTCATTACTTCTATCTTTATTTCAAGAAAAAGATTCCCTTTTAAATCCTTGAAAGTAATGAGCTCTGTGGTTAGAGTTAGGCATGTAGAGATGATAAGAATTTATGGAGACATCTGAAGGTCTTAATCCTCCTCATCATAGTATAATCATCTATCTCAAGAATTAGGGCTCAATAATATGTCTTTGGAGTCCTGGTGTGGCACTGTGGATTAATGCGCTGGACTGCAAAGTTGGTTTGAACCATAAGGTTGGTAGTTCAAGCTCACCAGCCGCTCCTAGGAAACCCTATACAGAGTCACTATGAGTTGGAACTGACTTGACGGTACTTAACAATAATGTCTTTTAAGCCCTGGTGTGGCACTGTAGGAAAAGCACTCAAATTCATCAGCTGCTCCTCGGAAACCTTAGACAGGGTGGCTATGAGTCGGAACCTATTCAACAGCACTTAGCAGCCACAACAAAATGTTTTTAGCCCTTGACCCAACCTTTCACAGTATGGCAGAGAGACATGTGGATAAGCTCTGAGCTTGTCCCAGAAGCTGTCATCACCACACAATGCCCGAATCCCAGACACTGGGATACATTTGATGAGGACTTTGGAACCTGGCTCCTAGACTTCCCCTCCAAAAGTGTTACCATCATGATTTGAAAGTATTCCTATAGATAAACCATGTTGTTGCTGTTAGGTGCCATGGAGTCGGTACCTTATGCACAGCAGAACGAAACACTGCCCAATATCCTGGGCCAACCTCACTATTGTTGCCACACTTGAGTCCACTGATGCTGCCACTTGGCCAATCCATCTTACTAGGGGTCTTCCTCTTTTTCTCTGACCCTCCGCCTTACCAAACATGATATCCTTCTCCAGCGACTGGTCCCTCCTAACAATATGTCCAAAGTATGAGAGACAAAGTTTGGCCATCCTGGCCTCCAAGGAGCACTTTGACTTCACTTCTTCCAAAACGGATCTATTGGTCCTTTTGGCAGCCCATGGCACTTTCAATACTCTCCTCCAACACCATAACTCAAAAGCATCAATTCTTCTACAGTCTTCTTTATTCACTGTCCAGCTTTCACATCCATATGAGGTTATTGAAAATGCCATGGCTTGGTCAGACAACAAGAAGCTCAGCTGCTCCCGGAGCCGCCATCTTGGGAAAGACCAAGCGGGGGAAGGATCAGAACAGCCATGAACACCTGACAGAACCACGGAGATACAGGTGTGGACATTCTTTTTTTTGGTATCTGTTCATTGGTCTCTCGCTGTCTGCGCACCTCCATTCTGGTGACTATAGGGGATGCCTGAGTGAATGGACACCCCACCCTCTCCCCTGGAGGGTTCTAGTACACATGAGCACAGATCTCCTCGAAATTTAAAGTGACAGTTTCCACTTAAAACCAAACGGCCACCACTCGTCTGTCAGTTTGTCATACTGTGGTGGCTTGTGATTTGCTGTGATTCTGAAAGCTATGCCCCCGGTATTTTAAATACCAGCAGGGTCACCCATGGTGGACAGATTTCAGATGAGCTTCCAAAGACAAACTTGGAAGAAAGAGTGACGAACTACTTCCGAGTATTTAGTCACTGAAAACCTTATGAATAGCAGAGAAACCATGCTGTAGGTGCTATTAAATTGGTACTGACTCACAGCGACCTTATACACAACAGAATTAAATACTGCCCATTCCTACATCAATCTCACAATCACAGCTACGCTTGAACTCATTGCTGCTGCCACTGTGCCAGTCTGACTCATAGTGACCCTGCACAGGGTTTCCTAAGCTATAAATCTTTACAAGAGCAGCTGGTAGGTTTGAACTGCTGACCTTGCGGTTCGCAGCCCAATTTGTAACCACTACGCTACCAGAGCTCCTTAGACACACACACATTGTTATTGTTGTTAAGTACCATCAAGTCAGTCCCGACTCATAGCAAACTTGCATAGGGTTTCAGAGGCTGTAAATCTTTATGGAAGCAGAAAGCCTCATCTTTTTCCCACGGAACAGCTGGCAGTTTCAAACTGCTGACCCTGAGATTAAAGCCTGACTGGTAACCACTATGCGACCACAGCTCCTTACATATATGTATATATATCAGGATCGCTATGGGTCGGAACCAACTCGACGGCGCTTAACAACAACAACAACATATATATAAAGCTAGGGAGAAGTGCTGTCATTGGGTTGCCTAGTTTTTAATATTACAAGATAAATATTTCTTTAATGCAAACAAAATCAAAATCAAAATAAAACCTGACATCTATCATCACCATTTCATATAAAAAAATTAATTTTCATATTAAAAGGTAGGACATAATATTAAAATAGAAAATCTTCTGTATTAAATATGTTTCTGCGTGTTGTTAAAACTTGCCTGGCTCTTCCACTTACAAGTTGTACAGTGTTCTCAGGTAATTTAACCTTCCTAGACCCCACACTTCCTTATCAATAAACTGGAAATAATAAAAGCAACTACCTCAGAGGGCTTTTGTGAACATTAAGCATAAAGCACATACAGTACTTAGGATACTTCCTGTCACACAGCAAGCATGCTTAAGTATTGGCTATTAGTACTATTAGCTTGGGAGCACAATGGCTCTAGAGGATAAGCACTGGACTGCAAGCCACAAGGTCACCACAAGGTCAGTGGTTGGAGTTCACCAGTCGTTCTATGGGAGAAAGATGAGATTTTCTGCTCCTACAAAGATTTACAGCCTCAGAAACCCTGTATTGGGACACTATGAGTCAGAACCACCTCTACAGAACTTAACAAACAATTATTGGTGTATTTTTGTCATCTTGCTGTGGATGAGTGATGACATGGAATGAGGCTGCCAACTCATATGTGGGAATTAGGTCACTTGAAAACAAATGAATGACTGTTTTGTTTACCAAATTTTTCTGAGATTGGCTATTGTGAGCACATGGGCCCTTAAAACTTTATCTAATGTTGTTACTTAAACTTTGCAAAACATAGTGCTCATACCATTGACGGACCTCAAACTCCAAGTTAACATAGAAGTCAATGAATTGGACCACAGTACTTTCAAAAAGATTTTGTAGAGTCTCAGTAAGGAAGGATTCTCTATAGCTGTAGCCTTTTAGACAGTTATAATAACTGAGTCAGTCTTCCTGTTGACCTTATGCCTCAGCAGAGTCAATCCATAGCTATTTCTCAAGCTTTCCAAGTTCACTGCGGGTCAGTATGTAGCCCATCCATAAAACAAAATCACCATGATGATTGGTTCCACATGTACACATCCTTCTATCATCTATTTTTCTCCCCCTGTTCTATAGAAGTATGTTCTTTTCCAAAGTTTCCCTTATCTCTTCAAATATAATCACTCTCATTGTCCCTAGCAGCGGTGGTGGTTGTTATGGGCTGTGGAGTTGGTTCCAACTCATAACAACCCTGCATAGGGTTTCTGAGGCTATAATCTTTACGGGAACAGAAAGCCTCTTCTTTCTCCTGTGGAACAGCTGGTTGTTTGGAACTGCTGACCATGGGGTTAGTAGCCCAACTCGTAACCACTACACTACCAGAGCTCCTTACTGTCCCTACTCACCAGATATTAGAAAGCTTCCATCCCCTTTCTATGATGGCTATGAGTGGGATCCAACTCCACGGCACTTAACAACAACATCCCCTTTCTAAAGGGACTCACACCCTGCTCTTTCGGCACTCACCCGGATGACCTGATCATACTGGGAGGAACTGGGGTGATTTCTGTGTACTTCACCCAAAGATCACCATGGCCCATCCTCTGCCTCTGAATTTCAGGTGGATTAATATTAAAATGCCTTCTTACCTCATTTCTAGCTACCACACTCAGCTTAACTGGCTATCCTCTAGCAATATACAAAATTCAGAATGTTGTTTGAGCTCCAGGTACTAATAGCCACTGCTTTTAATTATACAAATCTTGGTGTAGAGAATTTCAAAAGGCTTTAAGGTAAATGCTACAAGCAGCTTGAAATGATTTCTGATCTAAAAATCTAAACAGAATAGGACATTACCCACTATGATAAGGTATATTCAGTTATGATAAAAATGAAAATGCAAAAATATTTGTAAGATATCTAATGCCTTCATTATATTTTTTCTTAAAATATCTCAATGTAAAATATATGGTTTACTTCTATAATTAAAGAAATAAGCAGTAATGTTTACTGTCTACAATCTTGTCACAACATTTGTTGTTTTTGTTAAGTGCCATCAGGTCGATTCTGACCCATAGTGTTTCCCAGGAGCAGTTGGTGAACTTGAACCATCAACCTTGCGGTTCAAAGCAACTTTGCAGTCCAGCGCATTAACCCACAGCGCCACACCAGGACTCCTTCAAAATATTTGTTGTTGTTGTTGTTAAGTGCCATCAAGTCAGTTCCGACCCATAGCGACCCTGTGTAGGGTTTCTGAGGAGCAGCTGGTGAACTTGAACCACCAACCTTGCAGTATCAAATGGCTTTGCAGTCTGGTGCATTAACCCACAGCACCACAATTACCGCCCCACGTTTTTCTTTGTTATTCTCTTCTTCAAAAGTAGTGAATTTTCTTTGTTTCCCTTAGGTGCTATCAAAGGCAAACTGCATTGAGAAAAAAATTGTCAGTCAACTTTTAGGTATCCAAAAGGGGGAATAAACTGTAGCAAATGCTAATTTTACACAAGAGTAAGCAGGATGATAATAAATTAGACATGATCTCTGTCATATTAATGTCAAAATAAGGAATGCTTAATTTATTTTGTGGGCAACATGATCTGTAAAGAGAGAGAAGTGTGAAGTGGGTTTTGAATGATGACTGATGTTTAAAGGGGAATCCCAAGTAGTTTCCAGTTCAACTGTAGACAGATTCACCATGTTTGCCAAAGAGGGAGACTATCAAAAGACTACTGGCAAGTCAGGACAGATTCACAAGTCTTATAAGCTTCTCTCTGCAGTTGTGCAAACTAGACTTGAGCACCTAATTGTAAATAGTGCATGCACTTGTAGAAAATGGCATCACAAATATGAGAAGTACTACTACTCTACTTTTGTTCTCAAGTTTGCACAATTCCACCTACACAGAATCTGTTTAGAGTTTAACAACCTTTAATTGGAACTAGAACTAGAAGCACGAATATTTTAATTCTGTTCAACCCACCGCTTAAGTAGAATATATGATATGATTATTTTCTCTAAGAAAGCTTTGTCTTTTCCAGCCACGCATGAGGACTTGGAGTATAGCATCAGTTATCTCCTGTTTTTTGGGGGAGTCTTTTGTTTGTTTGAAAGACTGCTCTTGGGCTTCTAAAACAGACTAGCATCTCTATTTGCTTAGCTGTACACTTGTCATATCTTTAAGAAAAGGAAATAGTTAAGACAAAGACCACAACTCTTGACCCCATCTGAGCAGCCAGGTCTTCGATCACTCATTCTCTGGGCATTACCTGGTCTAGTAAGGACTTGCTGTTGCCCCACCAACTTTCAAACGCCAAGAGCACTTTGAGTTCCCTTAAGATAAAGTGAAAAATCCCTATGCCCTCAGCATCAAGCAGCTGTGTACGAAGATGTCTACCACCTGACTGGTCTATATCCAAATTAGTCAACTGAGATTTAATATAGATCTTCTCATTAGATAGCCAGGGACTAAAGATGGGGTAGTACAGCAATTCGCCACACTAATCTCTACTGACACCCCCACCCTTTTACACTCCCTCCTAGGGTGTTGCCTGGTATTTCATGAATTCTTGATGACAAAGATCATGCTTCCATTATAGCAGGTCCTGCCTTGCTGCTATCTGGCAACATGCATCCTTATTGGTTTCAGAATTTTACAGCTTTTCCTTTCTTCTTTTTTCCTCTGTCCCTTAGCTTTAAACTCATTTTACCTACTGCTCCAGAAGGCCTCTGTGTCAGCTTAGAAAATACCTGTCTTCTCTAGCAGGCAATTTATTCCTTCCTTTTCTATACCAGGAATGTCTATCAGTTCATGTTCTTCTCTTCCTCAGAAATCATCTCCTTAATTAGTATCATCTAACTCTCATCACAGCTTTATGCTCAGTTCTTTTAATTCAATAGCTGGCTGTCACAATTTAACATCCAGTGGAGCTTGTTAAAAGGTTTATTTCTAAGCAACAGTCCTTGAAATTCCAAATCAGTGTGGTGCTGTAGGATAATGCACTAGACTGCAAGGCTGGTGGTTCAAACACACCAGCCTCTTCTTGGAAATCGTATATAAGGAAGCTATGAGTCGGAACCGACTTAACAGCACTTAACAACAAGAAGTCTGGAATGGAGCAGAGGCTGAATACTTGATCATTAAAATCCCAAGTGATTTTAATGCATGTCAGAGGACACTGAGAAAGACTGGTTATAGCACAATGGGCACTATATTAAGCGGTTTATATTTTATTTAGTGCATATGTTCTAAGTTGTTAAGTGCCATAGACTCATAGCAACCCTGTATAGGGTTTTTGAGGAGTAGCTGTTGGTTCTGAACCACTGATATTGCAGTTAGCAGTCCAGTGCTTATCCTGTATCATTAATTAAATCACAAGCTTATAAATTTTTTATTTCTTGACAAGTTATAGCTACAGAACAGCATGGACCTGTTCTAACAAGATAAGAATTATCAAGAATAAATGTGAGATTTCTGTACTTGAGTACAGCTGGAAGAGATATGGTTTTGTGAGCGGTAACGGGGGTTTTACTCAACAAAAAAATGCAATGAGTCAAGACAGATGGAGATGTTGTTAAGAACATGAATGAACTTCAGCGGCATTAAAAGAAGCTGAAGTTTTGAATTATTTATATTATTTCTATTTTACTACAGAGACCACATTTCAAGTACCCCTGCGAGTTCTGGGTCCCGAACACAAGGTGAATATAAACTAATGGCAAAGTTCTGAGAAATGTAAACAGGATATAAAAGGGCTAAAAATCAAATCATAAAAGGGTTGGCTGGCAGAGCCAACCAGGATGGAGGTTTAGTTTATAGAAAAGGTGGAATCTGGGGGAGGTAGAATCTGTACAGAAGTTTTCTTCACTTACTCCAAGGGCTTTCATAGGGAAACAGGCATGTTCATGTACTGTTTAGTCCTTTGGGAGAGAGGTCGAGTTTCTATTGGAATCTACCAGGATCTGCATCTCCCTTCAACATGGGGAGACTGAACTTAAACTTACATTCATCTGAAAATGGAATGTGCAGCCTTAGGAGAGCATGCATTTCAGGTGTGTGAATGAGATGCTTTTTAAGATCCCTGGCAATGCTAAGACTCTACAATTCCTTTGCCATTCTCTGATAGGGTCAGCTAGTTTTGCAAATAAAATGAGTTTTAAAATAAAAATTCCAAGATGGGAACGGGGACTGGAGGCTAAGATAATAAGGAGACCACTGCTGCCATACAAGTATAATTTACTGATACTCTGCACCCCCACCTCCCAAAAAAGGACACTCCAAAAGACAAAGCAGGGAACAAAGAAAACTTAAGAGTATTCAAAACTGGATTTTACAAAACCGTATGAAACGCAAAGGAAAATAGGGAGAAAACAAGACTCCATGGGCTTAGGAAATAAAGATAGTTGGGAAGAGATAGCTAAATGAGGGAAAATGTCTAACAAATGTAACAAAGTTCTGAACATCAAGAATTTGTTTCAGTAACAATTCTAACGGAAGATAGTTAGAACATGTAGAGATATAGTCATACATTACATACAGTCAAAGTGATCTAAAAAATGACCATTAAATGCCTGGATAAAAGAAATGAAATCATGCATATGAAATACTGTCTTTTGGAAATGGAATGATTCAACCTTCTCTTTGAGCAGTACAGACATGTGCTTGAGAGTTGAAAGAGGAGGAGAAGAAAGGTGGGGTTCTAGGCCAGTGTGTTTTTGGCTAGGTAAGATTAAAAACTGTCTTACATGCTCTTTGCATTTTATATTATTTTACTATACATACAGCGTATACAATGGGCAAACAAGTCTTAATTTTACATTGGCTGCATGTTTACACAAATAACGCACGCTATATATTTTTGCAAACCACGCAACCCCCTGTTGCCTGTTAGTTTTCTCTTCATGACATATACATTATATGTGTGGGTGGGATACATGTGAAAGTATGGTACAGTACTTCTCTAGATGATAAATATTGCTAATATTTGACAAAAGAATAGATTGTAAACCAAAGCATTTTATATACTTGTAAAAAATTTGTTTCAGAAGGGATCATATTAGAAGGCTCAGGATAGAGTGGGAGACAGCGTGGAACAAAACTCAAAATTACAAAGTTTTATATATAAAATTTTCTTACTAGTCAGAAAGCAACTGGAGGAACCTGAGACTTGGTCACCTTTTAGGTCTAAAACAGAACTCACCCTCGTGGCCCCATTTTCAGCCAAGCAGTAAATAAGTAGATAGGGGACAATGCTAGTAAGGTATGCTCACCATGGAATGGCCAACCACTCAAGATCCAAAAGGCAATGTTTTTCTAAGGACAGAGTTGAGAAGGGTTAGGAAGGAGGGTGGAATGGAAACAAGAACCACAGGGAGAAAGTGGGATAACTTGCTACATGGAGGGGATTGCATCATTGTGATGAAACAAAACAAACAACTTGTTGAATGTAAAATCTTTACTCAATTCACAATACAAAGTTTATATATATATTGTATTTAAATAGACACATAAGTGGTAATGGTGGTGGCTGTATGCCTGTGGAGTTGGTTCTGACTCATAGTCACCCTGTACAGGTCTTTTTTCCAAGGCTATAAATCTTTACAGGAGCAGAAAGCCTCATCGTTCTCCCAATGGAACAGCTCATAGTTTCGAACTCCTGATATTGAGGTTAGCAACCTGACTTGTAACCACTATGCTACTAGAGCTCCTTGAATATATAAATGTATATATATTTCAGAAAATCCTAGGAAAGGCTATATATATTGTCCATTAGATTGATAATGATTAGAAAGAAGTAAGATGGTAGAGTTCTGGGCCATGATGTTCATAATATATTTTCAGGTTAATAGCCTTTGTTACATGAATGTAGTTTTTCAATACTATTATGTAGAAAGCACACACCTAAAACATCCAGTCTTTGTAAAATAGCACAATTTAAATACTTTTCACAGGAGTAGCTATCTTTAAAATGAACTATTAAGCTTTTTTCTTTGAGATTTTAAGAAATAAGAAAGAAAGAGACGAGGAGAGAAACATGGCTTCAACAGCAGGTAGGTTTATTGAGAGTAAACCTGGGAGGGGGAAACTCAAAGTCAGGAGAGACCATGAGCCCACCCGTCCCTTACAGGCTGGTATATTTAAGGCAGTGCATCCCTGGTACAGTTTTGGTGGGCTTCCAATTGGTGGAGTTATGGAGATGTTCCTGAAACCGGAAACTACTTGGGGGAGGGTCTCTTGGTGTAATAAAGACTTACTAAGCTTTCAGGAGACCGAAACTTAAACAGGGCTTTATTCGGTGCCACTTGGGGGCAGCTGCAATGTCATTTTGTTAACTGGGAGCAGGGTCCTTCAAGGTGGATATTATTTGTCCTTTGGGCCAATGGGGCCCGGGGGGACAGGGTAGTGCAGATGAAAGGGTTCTATGCCAGTGAACTATTCATTGTTCTAAGTGCATTTAGTTAATATTGCTATTCATGTAAAGGGCAAACAAGTCCTTGATATTGAGAAGTGCCTAAAACATGCTAAAGTAGAAGAAAAATGATCCCTTTACGAAGATACGTCTTCTGGGAGTAACCTTTGTTAATCCACCTCCTGGGGTTATGCACACTTCTGTGATTGCAAGGTCAACAGTTGGAATCCGCTATCCTTCCCTTGGGAGAAAAAGGAGGCTTTCTGCTCTCGTAAAGATTTACAGCCATGGAAATTCATAAGGGTCACTATGAGAAGGAACTGACTCTGAAGCACTTAAAACAACAATTCTTTTGAGATGGTAGAGAAGCAGGAGAGGCTAATCAAAGATACAATAATAATCTCTTCATATATAGAAGACAGTTTAGAATCATTACCATGGTTTTACATATGCATTTTTTAGTAAAGTAACCGGGTAACTTTCTAGACGCTCTGAGATTAAAATGTATGATAAAATGTGTTGTTCTAAGAACCAGCGAGTTAATCAATTTGTAAATATCCTTTAGTTACAATTAATATAAAAGAAACATCTTAGGAATGGAACTGTCAAACCACATCTGAGCAGTATCCATCAGTACTTGTTCACTGGATTGTTAGAAAAGGAGCAAAAAGACAGTGAAAGGAAGGGATGTAAATAGATATGTTAATATTTACAATCTGATCATAACCATTAATATATGTGTGCATTTGTTTTGGCTGTATACTGTTGTTGTTGTTGTTGTTGCTTTTAAGTGTCGTCAAATAGGTTCCAATGTATAGCGATCCTATATAGGGTTTCTAAGGAGCAGCTGGTGGACTGAACCATCGACCTTTCGGTTATCAGTCCAGTGCTTACCCTACAGCAGCACACCAGGATTCCCTAGCTATACTATATAAATGCAAGAAGCTCTGGTAGCGTAGTGGTAATAAATTGGGCTGTGAACCGCAAGGTCAGCAGTTCGAAACTACCAGCTGTTCCGCGGGAGAAAGATGAGGCTTTCTGCTCCTGTAAAGATTTATAGCCTTGGAAACCCTGTGCAGGGTCGCTATGAGTTGGAACCGACTTCACTGCACATAACAACAACAACAACACTATATGAATCCAATCTTAAGTAATTAAATGGAAGCCTTCTTATAAATGAGAGGAGGCTTTAAAAAGTTTGTGGAAAAATGGAATTATGCTACCTTTTAATCCAATTTTCCACAAACTTGTTGAAATTCCCCCATAATTTGAATTGTTGTTGTTAAGTGCCATTGAGTTGGTTCCGACCCTGTATAGGTTTTCTGAGGAGCGACTAGTGAGTTTGAACCGCTGACCTTGTGGTTCAAACCAACCTTGCAGTCGAGTGCTTATCCTACAGTGCCACACCAGGAAGTAAAATAGATAAACAGAAAATTTCAAAGGGCAGTTCAAGAAGAAATGTACAAGACCTAGAGTTAGAAAACCCAAAGGGAAGAATACACTTAGCATTTCTCAAGCTGAAAGAACTAAAGAAAAATTCAAACCTCGACTTAAACTATTGAAGGATTCTACATTGGAGTCCTGATGTGGCACTGAACCTCAAGGTGAATCTGAACTGCAAGGTTGGTAGTTCAAACTCACCAGCCACTCCTCAGAAACCCTATACAGGGTCGCTATGAGTTGGAACCAACTTGATGGTACTTAACAACATCATAGGCAAAATACTGAACGATGCAGGAAGCATCAAAAGAAAATGGAAGGAATACACAGTCACTGTACCATAAGGCGTCAGTTGAACTATTTCATGAAGTAGTATATGATCAAGAACCAATGATATTGAAGGAAGAAGTCCAAGCTGCACTGAAGGCATTAGTAAAAAACCAAGGCTCCAGGAATTGATGGAACACCAACTGAAATGTTTTAACAAATTGTTGAAACTGTTTCCAGGCTGATGCAGCCCTGGAAACACTCACTAGAGTAAGACAAGAAATTGAGAAAGCGACTACCTGGCCAACCCATTGGGAGAGATCCATATTTGTGCCCATTCCAAAGAAAAGAAACCCTACAGAATGCGGACATTGTCAAAACATAGCATTAATATTACAAGTAAAATTTTGCTGAAGATAATTAAAAAATGATTGCAGCAGTACACTGACAGGGAATTGCCAGAAATTCAAGCTGGATTCAGAAGAAGACATGGAAGGAGGACTATCACTGATGATGTCAGATGGATCTTGGCTGTAAACAGAGAAAACCAGAAAGATATTTAATTGTGTTTTATTGACTGTGCAAAAGCATTTGATTGTGTGGATCCAACAAACTACAGATAGTATTGAGAAGAATGGAAATTCTAGAACACTTTATTATGCTCATGCAGAACTTGTACATAGACCAAAAGGTACTTGTTCACACAGAACAAGGGGGCACAGCCTGATTTAAAATCAGGAAAGGTGTGTGCCAGGTTGTATCCTTTCACCATATATACTAAATCTGTATGCTGAGCAAATAATGTGAGAAGTTGGACTATATGAAGAAGAAGATGGCACCAAAATTGGAGGGAAGGCTCGTTAACAACCGTGATATGCAAATGACACAATCTTACTTAATGAAAGTGAAGAGGGCTTGAGGCATTTGCTGATGAAGATCAAAGAGTACAGTCTTCAGTATGGATTGCACCTCAATATAAAAATCCTCACAACTGGACCAATAAATAAAATATCATGATAAACAGAGAAAAGGCTGAAATTGTCAAGGATTTCATTTAACTTGGTTCCACAATCAATGTTCATAGAAGCAGCAATCAAGAAATTAACGTACTGCATTGGGCAAATCTGCTGCAAGAGACCTCTTTAAAGCATTAAAGAGCAAAGATGTCACTTTGGGAACTAAGGTGTGCCTGAAATAAGTCATGTTAGTTTCAACCATTGCGTATGTATGTGAAGGCATGCTAATAAATAAGGACGACAGGAGAAGATGTGATACATTTGAATATGGTGTTGGTGAATAATACTGAGAAGTACAACGAACCCCCAGAAGAACGGACAAATCTGTCTCGACAGTACATCCAGAATACTTATTAGAAACAAGGATGGTAAGACTTCATTTTGTGTACTCTGGACAGTTTGCAGGAGGGACCAATCTCTGGAGAAGGACATCATGCTTGGTGAGCTCAATCATACAAAACACCGTAATTCTCAGTTATATTCATGTATTCATATACGAGGAGTCCTGGTGCGGTGCTGTGGGTTAATGTGCTGGTGGACTGCAAGGTCGGTTTGAATTGCTAGGTCAGTGGTTCAGGCTCACCAGCCACTCCTTGGAAACCCCATACAGGGTCACTATGAGTCGGAACCAACTCGATGGCACTTAACAACAACAATATACACATAACATATGAGGACTAGAAAGGTACATCAAAACGTAAATAAACTGTTGGTGATTATAGATAGTTTTTTAGCTCTTTGTTTCTTGAGTTTTTCAGTTTTCTATAATGAGAATGGCTGTTGTTGTTACGTGCCCTCAAGTGGATTCCAACTCCTAGCAACCCTGTATAAGGTTTCTGAGGCTTTTTCAATCTTTGTGGGAGCAGAAAGGCCTCATCTTTCTCTTGTGGAGTGCCTGGTGGGCTCAAACCGCTGACCTGTAGTTTATAGTCCAGTATTTATCCTATGGAGCCACAGTATGCCCATAATAAGAATATTAACTTATAAAGTGAAAAAAGAACATAACTTTTATTTTTAAAGAAATGAATAAATAAAACTGTATATGTAGTTGTTAAGTGCCATCAAGTTGATTCTGACTCATCGTGACCCTGTACAGGGATTTTGAGGAGCGGCTAGGGAGCTTAAGCCACTGACCTTGTGGTTCAAGCCGACCTTGTGGTCAGTGCTTATCCTACAGCACCCCTTCAGGTCTCCATAATTGCATATATAAATGCATATATAAATGCATATAAGACCAAAGACAGTAGATCAGAGATGAGAAGGACGCTACTAAATGTTTTAACAAGTTCTCTTATGTAATTGGAGTCGTGGTGTGGCACTGTAGAGTAAGCACTGGATGTTAACTGCAAGATCAGTGGTTCAAACCCACCAACCCTTCTCAGAAACTATACAGGGTTGCTATAAGGAACCAACTTGTCAGTACTGAACAACTTATGTAATCATTACAAAGGCCCTATGAGCTAGGCCTTACTCGGGCTTTCTTTGTAGAACCGAGGCAGCTAAGGCTTGGAGTCATGAAGACTTTCCCCAGGAGACAGAGCTGGTGCGTGGCAGAGGTGGATTCAGAGCTACAGTGCTAGGGATAGCTCAGTGGCTGGTCACACTGGCCCTCGGCTTTGCTGGACACTCAGATTCAGGGGGCTTGAGGCGACCAAGATCTAAGTCGCATACAGTCAATGACAAATGTTAAAAACTAGACTCCAAGTCTCTGGACACCCTGTCTGTCAGTTTCCAACTAAGGCATTGTATTTCTCCTATTTCCATCTTTCTTCCAGAGCACCTACTTAGTGACTGATTTTAGCTACATAACATTTTTACTTTTTAAAAAGGAAGTCTAAATTTGGTAGTGCATGACAAAAACCTTTACATTTGTAAATGGCTCTTTGACTCATTAATTCCACTTCCAGGAATTTATCTTAAAGAAATACAGATATGAAAACTAGTTAGCCTCAAGGGTGCTCATCATAATATAGCATACAATAGTGGAAATGGATGGAGAAGAACATAAAAAATATGTTCTGCCAGAAGAACCAAACAAATCTGAGTTGGCAGACGTACAACCAGAATACTCCTTAGAAGTCAAGATGATGAGACTTTGTTTCACATACACAGGACATAAAATCAGGAGGGACAAGTCCCTGGAGAAGGACATCATGCTTGGTAAAGTGGTGGCGGCAGTTATGTGCCGTGGAATTGGTGCCTACCCATAGCAACCCTGTATAGGGTTTCCGAGGCTGTAAATCTTTAAAGGAGCAGAAAGCCTCATCTTTCTCCCACGGAACAGCTGGTAGTTTCGAACTGCTGACCTTGAGGTTCACAGCCCGATTTGTAACCACTACACTACCAGAGCTCCTTTGGTAAAGTGGAGGGTCATCAGTGAAAAAGAGGAAGAGATGGATGGGCACAGTGCAGCAGCAATGGACTCAAGCGTAACAATGATTGTGTAGATGGTGCAGGACCGGGCAGAGCTTCATTCTGTTGTTGTATCATTAGGGTCACTAGGAATTAGAACCAACTCGGTGGCACTTAACAACAGTGAAAACAGAATACAATTTATACATCCAATTATAGGGGGCAAATGAATTAATCTATAGCATTATCATTCTATGAAATCGAGAATTTAATAGAATATTTAAGAAAAATGGTAAACTTACTTAGTAGGAAAGCAGGTTATAAGACAATAAAGCAGACAATGGCAACCACAAGGGGCTTAAACATAACAATTGTGGTGATGGGGCAGGACCAGGCAGTGTTTCCTTTTGATGTGCCTAGGATCACTGAGTTGGGACTGACTCAATGGCACCTAACAACTATATATATACATACATACACACACATGTGTGGCGCTTCAGGATCAGCACTGGACAGAGAACCACAAGGTCAGAATGTCAAACCCACCAGCAGCCCCTTAGAAACCCTATGCAGGGTCACTAGGAGTTGGAATAGACTTGATGGCACTTAATAACAACAACATATTTATTTATGCAAAGTTGAAACACTCTAGAATATTAATAATAGTCAATTATTATCTTCCTATTACTTACCTGAATTTTTAAACATTTCTACAATGTTGTTGTTAAGTACCACTGAGTCTGTTCTGACCCTGTGTAGGGTTTCTGAGGAGTGGCTGGTGGATTTGAATTGCCAACCTTGCAGTGAGCAATCCAGTGCTTATACTACTGCGCCACACCAGGACTCCAAACTTTTAAAAGAATTAGGAGAAATATTTTCATAATCAGAGATCTAAGAAGTCTTTATAAAAGCTGGGGAGATGAAAACATATTAGCCCTGAACCCCTTGAGCCAACCAAGGACCATGAAGTGACCTAAAGACACAAAGCAGCTTTCGAGATGAAATTCAGACCCCAGAAAATACTGAAGTTTAGTCTTCCTTATTTACAACCAAGGTATGAAATCTGAACTTCAACAAACAGCAATATAGCACATCACTGAGTGGCTAATAAGCAGCCTAAAGAGCACCAGACTGGGAGTAAGGCAACCTGGATTGCAGCCCCTCCTGTGACTTTAGCTTAAGCCAGCTGCTTACTCTTCTGGGGTCCTAATGAGCTCAACTATAAAATAAGAATGGACAAGACCAGCATTTTTTAAACTTGGAACATTAGTTGTTGATGCTAAGTGCTGTCAAGTCAATTCCAACCCATAGAGACCCTGTATAGGGTTTCTAAGGAGCAGCTGGTGAGCTTGACCCACCAACCTTGCAGTTCAAATGACTTTGCAGTCTGACGTATTAACCCACAGCGCCACATTAGTAGGCATACCTTAATGAGCCTTTGCCTGTTAAGCAAGTTTAAGTAAATGTGGGTAATGTTAGATTAAATTAATTTCTAAAGTCTCCTACAACATAGATTAATTTTCACTCAAATATATATACCTTAATGCATTCACATTTATTGTATCTAGTAGATAATGCTGTTTACTTTCGATCATCTCATACTAATTGAGAGAAATATAGTCAGAAAATTAAATAGACGACAATCTTCTGGAGAAATTTCATACCTTGACAGCAGCAATTGAAAGCAAGAGGCAAAGAAATCTAATAGCATGCAGAACAAAAGCAGTGTTTGAGAGAGAGTTGGATATTAAAAGTAAATTAATTTAAACCTTGTCTTTCATTGTTTCTATCCTCCTAACTGGAGGTCCTAGAGTCCTGGTATGGTGCTGTGGGTTAATGTGCTGGACTGCAGGGTCAGTTTGAACCACAAGGTTGGCGGTTCAAACACACCAGTCAGTCTCAGAAACCTTATACTGGGTCGCTATGAGATGGAACCGACTGGATGGCACTTAACAACAACAGCAACTGGAGTTCTGGTGAGGCACTTTAGGATAAGCACTGGACTGATAACCTCAAAGTTAGTGGTCCAAACCTACCAGCTGTTCCTTGTAAACCCTATACAGAGTCACTAAGAGTTGGAACCAATTTGAGGGTACTTAACAACAATTAACAACAAATTGTTTGGAAAGAACTTTTTCTTCAAATTCTTGAGGAAGAGTTGCTAAAAAAGAGTAACTCCAATAGTTTAATCTATTGAATTTTTAGATAAAAGAAAGAAAAAGGCCAATCATTTGACTGCTAAAATAAACTACCACCTTTCTTTCCTATATTGACACAGGATTCCAGATGGCTCCATTATTACTTAGAAGCCAAATCCGAATTTGGAACAACTGAGCTCCACAGCATTCAGTGTCACATCTGGTTAGCCTGCTACAGCTAGAAAAAGGAAAAGCAGACTGTAGAGGGGTTGAAACTGAGGAGTTCCTTTTCCCTAGCTCCCCGTCTCAAGGGGGAACCAGTGAAGTAATCAGTTTGCAAATATCTCTTTATTAAAATGAAAAGGAAAGCAGCATCTCAGAAATGGAATTGCTGACATAGTGGTTAAGCGCTTGGTTGCTAACCCAAAGGTCGTTGGTTCAAACCCACTAGCAGTTTCACAGGACAAAGCTTTTACAAGATTACAGCCTTGGAAATCCTGTGGGCAGCTCGACTCTGCTCTACAGTGGTACTATGAGTTGGAACTGACTCGACGGCACTCTATGTGTTGTTGTTGTTGTTTTATCTCCTTTCTAAGCTCATCACAGACAGAAGTGGCTGTCTAAAGAGTTACAGCGGAAGCCAGTTTCATCAGGTAGCTGACAGAAAAGCAAGAAGTACCAAGAAAGAGGTTTTACAGAATGAGAAGTTAAGTCCAATAATGCAGGAAAAGTGTCAGGCAAAAAGAGTAATGTGGATCAACATGGAAATGTCCCTGGAATGCACTAATAATCTGCAATTTGGATAATTCTCTCATGTATATTTGAGATTTGACTGAATATACCTAATGTGTGGATTAGCAGCCGACTAATTATAGGTTTATCCCATAGTAACCATTCATTATCAAAAGGCTCTTCAGTCTCGCTAAGATTTCTCCCTCATGACAGGATTCCAGGTAGATTTAAAAATCAAAGCACTTTAAAAAAAAAAAATCGTATCATTGTGGATAAAATGGAGTACATGCATGTATGGACACAGCAGAAGTTCACACTACAGACGTGTGCAGCGTCATATGTCCTGAGAAATAACACAGTATTAAAGTCAGAGTGTTGGTAAGTAACTCAGTAAGAAATAATTATTTGCGTATTTGATACATTATCTGTAATAACTTCAATGTCAAATTCTGTATAACTAGTAAAATGGTATGTGGAAGAGATTTACTGCTGTCAACTCTAACTTCTTTGAAAACCCTGAAAGAACATCGTGCTAATATTTTAGAAAGCAAAAAACAAAACCCCAATTTCCTGCAGGCTTTTTAAAAAAAAAAAAAAAAAAAACACAACTATGAACATATTACTAAAGGTAGATTGCTTCAAGTAACAAATCATATGGAACTCCAAGGAGTCTTGTTTGAATCATGGTAGAATGACCCTCCTAAATAATGTGGAAGTTCTGTGCAGCTTTTTTGCTGATGCTTTTGCTAAGTCCTTCCCTTACTGCCCTTCCTCTGACATCCTTTTCTCTATTGTGTTTATCAAGATGGCTGTTGCTTTTCCACGTCAGTATAGCACACATAAGAAACTGACAAGATTTATAGAAGTAGTAGAGATTTATCAGCTCCTCTCTGATGGAATGTGATAAAAAGTAAATATAAATCAGCCAAAGTATGAGTTCACCAATAAAGAAAAAATATGGCTAAGTGTCCCCTTGACTACCTTATCAACAAACACTGTTCAAAATGGATAATTACAAAACAGCATTGGAGGATAATCTAAGGCGTTAGCAATTTTCAACAGCAATGAAAGTTTAAGATAAGAAGAAAATATATCATAACATTTGATTAAAGGGAATGGATTAAAGATTTTTTTATCTTTTCCAGAGCCATAAAAGCACTTTTTCACAATTTAATACCAACCAACTAAAAGGAGCTCTGGTAGCGTAGTGGTTACGAATCGGGCTGCGAACCTTAAGATCAGCAGTTCGAAACTACCAGTCGCTCCACGGGAGAAAGATGAGGCTTTCTACTCCCGTAAAGATTTACACCCTCGGAAACCCTGTACAGGGTCGCTATGGGTCGGA
>NW_006408525.1:31692385-31719186 GCF_000296735.1 Chrysochloris asiatica
CATTGAGTCTTAGTCTTGGAAGGGGGTTTGCACTGAGGGGACCCGACCACTTGCCTTGATGTTTCCTGGGCAAGCAAGTTGCTTGTTCTTGTAGTAACAGTCGGTCTGCCTATGTTGTTTTATATTTTTCCTGTAGGTTTTTCTTTCAAGAAGTATCTTCTGTTCTTCTAACCACTCCAGGTTGGTCTGCTTGACCAGGCTAATTTTTAAGTTGGTAATTTTGTATGGTCTGTGAGTGATGTTATAACTATCCAAATGACTCTTGGCAGAAAAAAAGTTTCTCACCCTTGCTAGAAAGCAAATTTTGTTGTTGTTAAGTGCCAGCGAGCAGGATCCAATTCATGACGACCCTGTATAGATACCATTTGAATTTTGCAGCTGAGTGTACCAAGGCTCAGAGAGTTTGGGGCCCGAGGCATTAAGAAGGCCAGGTTCACACAGTGGTAAGTGGTAAAGGCAGATTCAAAGCCACCTTGTTGTGGTGTGTCCAAGAATCTCCTTATTGTTCAGGAAGAGATGTTAACTTACGATTATTGGACTTGTGTGAATATAATTTTCATAACACTTACTTTTAAAAGAATATTATCTATATCTTCCATCATGGAAAAAACGCCTAGGATACACAGTTAAATAGAGAAAAAAGCCACAGAGCAATGTTGACTGTAATCTCATTTAAATACAAAAATAACACTACATGCATCCACACAGTCAAAAAGCACACACGAGTCTAAACATAGAAATGAGCCATAAATATCTTCACTGCTCTGACTTTCACAAGACATCGCTTGACTCCTGTAAGGCATCTGCTGCTCCCCAGATTGCCTATTTTGCTAATCTGGCTAAGCATGTGCTGGGAGGTACAAATACAGTGTTATTCCCAAATAGGCTGGAAGCATTTTGAGGAAGGGAGTGAGTCTAAAAGTCAAAGTGTTCTACACCTGAGATTAACCAAGGATTTTGCATTTATTCATTTCTTGAAAATTTATACACGGGGGCTTCAAAAAGTTCATGGAAAAATGGAATTAAAAGATAATGGAATTTTTCCATGAACTTTTTGAAGCCCCCTTGTATTATGAGCCAGGCAGCAAAACCAGGAGTAGAATACACACTAGTGATCAAAATAAACAAGATCCCAATATTACAGAATTTGTATTATGCTTGTTGGGAGAGGGGCTAGATTATAGAAATGTAACCAGTAATGGTAATACCATGAAATAATTCATCAACGAATATAGGGAATTATTGGAACACATAGGGGGAAGCACTAAAGGCAAAGCATTCGGGAACAGTGAGATCAAAGCTGAGGCATGAAGGATGAACAGGATAAAATAATGGTGGGAAAAAATACCCTAGGATACAGAGGTGAGAGACAGTAGCATGGTAAATTAGAAGAACTGAAAATAAATAGTACAGGTTGGCTGGAACCCAGCATCTCGGGGAGGGGATGAGCTGAGTGATGAGGCAGGGGCCCGATTATACAGGACTTGTCAGCCATGTGAAGAGTTAAGGGGAGCTGCTAAAGAGTTTGAATCAGTGCAGTGGCAAGATCAGACTTGCCTTTCTTAAAAAAAAAAAAAAAAAAATCACTCCAGTTACAGTGTGGAGAATGGATTAGAGAAGGGCAAGAGTGAAGGCTTAGGGAAAAATTCAGGCAAGAGGGAATGGTATCCAGAGGAAGGCAGAGGTATGGGGTGATAGAGAAAAGTGGACAGACCTGAGATATATTTAAGATCACAGAACTGACTGAAAGTGGAGGGTGAGGGAAAGGGAAGAGTTAAAAAAGGGTCCAGAGCTTTAGCTAGAAAAACTGGGTGTAGATGGCGGTATGACTGCTTGAGACCGAAAACAGAGGAGGAGGGTGCATGTTTGGGGACAGCAGAGGGGACAGTTTGATGGTTCGACTGTTTTGACTGTAAGGTGCACAGCTCTCAACTGACACTGAGGCAGAAATGCATATTTGAGAGTTAATGGCTTAAAGATGCTAATTATGGATATGGATGTGGTCAACTTTAGAATAATCACAGAATAAGGAAAAGTTCTAGCATAGTTCTAGCCCAGACCTCTGAGAACCCTCAATATTTTAATGGACATGAAGAGAAAGTAAAATCCACAAGAAAGAAAAGGAGCAGGAGAAGGAAAACAAATTTCAGAAACATTTGGAATAAGAGGAGTCAAGTGGAGAACGCATTCCGAGAAAGGAGGTATATAAACTGACTAGAGTGACCACTGAGTAAATCTTTAAAGCTTCAGGAATTCTTCCTATCTTCAAAGGAGCTCTGGTAGCATAGTGGTTACGAATTGGGCTGCCAATCTCAAGGACAGCAGTTTGAAACTACCACAGGAGAAAAATGAGGCATTCTGCTCCCGTAAAGATGTATATAACCTCTGAAACCCTGTGCAGGCTCATTATGAGTTGGAACCAACTCCACGGTACTTAACAACAACAACAAAATCTTCAATTTAGAGTTCTTGGATGGTGAAAATGGTAATGTGCTTGGCCTGAAAGGCTGGGCCTTCTACTTTTGAGAAGAGCAGCCACTGAAAACTCTATGGAACAAAGTTCTACTCTGACACGTGGGTTGCCATGAGTTGGAAATGATTTGACAACAACTGGACTACTTCATCTTCCCTCCAGCTTCCAGGTTCTTGTCACGGTAATGAAACTATGGCCCATGACATACAACATTTACCTCACAAATCTAATGAACACTTGAACACGTCTACCTACCTGTGTCTAGTTGTTACAGTAAACATGTGGCGGTGATAGTGTGCCATCTCCCAGCAATCCTGCATAGTTTCCAAGGCTGTAAATCTTTATGGAAGCAGAAATCCTCTTTTTTGCCCCCGTGGAGTGACTGGTGGATTAGGATTGTTGCCCTTGTGGTTAGCAGCCTCACATGTAACGTGCTATGGCACCAGAGCAGACCTAGCGGTTACTATAAACACAGACTATATATCCATACATATAAACACTCACTCCCCTAACTAGATTCTCCTCATTTTCTGATTTCCAACATGTTTGCCCTGAGACATGGGTCAGGGTACTACCTCCTTCAATTCTGTCATCCATAATGACTAATCACCAATTGCCACCAATTTCTTGTCTGTAATCTTTTCTTCGCTTTCCACTGCTACCACCCTGATTAATCCAACTTCTAATCCCCTACATTATTGAGGCCATCACCTACTCTTTAGAAGAATTCATTTCACAAAGAATAACCAAATTAATTATCCTAAAACACACTTTAATTGCTTTATTCTGCTATTTTAAAACTTTTCAATAACTCCTCATTACAATAATAATTCATTCTCAAATTGTATTAAGTCAGCAAATACTGATGTAGGGCAGTACATCTCACACTATCTGTCGCAGACGTCCTGTTTTTGTTTTTCTTTCCCTTTCAAATTTCCACTATAGACTGATATTTTTGAAAATATAACAAAAAAAAGTTGCAGCAATGTCAAATTGCTATTAAAAATTTCTAAAAGTGTACTCTCAATTTCCAATACATGTTTTGTCATAGACTGCACTGGTCTACTGACTGGTTCATGACTGGCTCATGGCCCAGCACTAGGCTACTGACTACATTCCAAACAACACAGAGTTTGATAATAAAAGACATTAGCAGTGGTTCTCCATGGCAAGCTATTTTGTTACAACTGGAGAGAGGGGGACCTATTAGCTCCCGAGTGGGTAGAGGTCACAGATGCTGGTAAGTACGGTGCCCATAACAAAGAATTATTCAGTCCCAAAGTCCTTAGTGCTGAAGCTGAAGAACCCTGACTTCTCAGTGTAATGACTATTAGATTCTATAGACAAAGTCCAGGGGAAACAGGCAGAGCACTTAAGTCTGTCTGGAACGTTAAACAGGGGTAGCAGTCACCCAAAAAGTTCTCACCTCCTGAGTGTTGCATTCACAGCTTTCCTCAACCCAACCTCAACATACCTCTTTCATCTTCAGTCTTGCTTCTTCACAATAGCGCTGCTAGGTTGGTTTACGTCATGAGATCTGTACCTTGTGTAGTCTGTCCTTCCTGGGATATGGGTACTCATCCTTTCCCCTTCTATCCCAAACTACTCAGCACTTAAAGCCTCACTCAAGTTCTGCCTCGCTTGAAATTTCTACAGGACTTAACTATAACACTCATTTGATACTAGTCATTTACTAAATTTTGATATCATTGTTAGATTCTGTTATTCAGCTTTTAAACATTACTCATTTATGTTCCGTCTCTAGTTTGATGGTGCATTCAAGGCAACATTTCCCTGACATCTCACAGTAACTGCTTCCTTTTTGTGTTATGCTACAATGTTGTTGTTATCAAATGCTGTTGAGTCAGTTCCAACACATAGCAACCCTGTGTAGCATTTCCAAGGAGCCGTTGGTGGGTTTGAACCACCTACCTTGCAGTTAGCAGTCCAGTGCTTATCCTACAGTGCCACAGAGGTACCAAATATATATATATATGAGAAAAAGAGCAGACCATTTACTAGGTATTAGGCATTACAGCCCTGCTACCAACTCTTCACATCTCCTGAGCTCATGGCAATCTGAATATATCAACAACTACAAAAACAATGTAATTATAATACCTTAGTGCCTTTGAAGAAACACAGTGGTTTTATAGGATAACCACTGGATTGGGAACCACAAGGTCAGTGATTTGAGCTCACCAACTGCTCCAGGGGGGAAAGATGAGGCTTTCTGCTCCTGCAAAAATTTAAAGCCACAGAAACCCTCAGAACTGAATGAACAACAACACTAAGTGTCTTAGAAAGGAGCACTAGTGATGAAATGGTTAAGAAGTAGACTGCTGACGGCAAGGTCAGTGGTTCAAATCAACCAGCTGCTCTGTGGGAGAAAGATGAGAGGCCATCTGCTCTTGGAAAGATTTAGTCTTGGAAACCCTAGGAAGCAGTTCTACTCTGTCTTAGGGCAGCAATCAACTCAGTGACAGTGGGTTTTTTAGGGTCTAAGAAAGCTCAGCCACTCTCCCATATTGAGCACTTGTACATCTGATTTGGAATAAGGAGATAAGTTCACTGACTCTTGCTACATTCATTCAAAGGAAGTTTCAGAAAATCCATCAGAAATAAGAAAATTAAAGAGTCTCGGTTGAGAGAGTTTCTCTAGTCAGACTTTAAAAACCGGAACAATTAAAGCGATTCTAATGCTCTCAGCCAATATACGCCCTGCCTTAATCACTGAGCAGGTCTTAGAAAATGAGGAGGTGGTCATTTAACAGTCTACTACTTGCCTCTCCCCCCTCAAGTCCACCTAAGGAAGGAAAAGTAGAGCAGAGGGAGGAGGCAGGTGCATCAGCAAAGTATGAACAGTTGTCGGGTATCTAAACACAAAGGTAAGATTTCTGCAGTTTGTAACTATCTCCCTGCATGGTCAATTTGTAGACTTCTACCAACTTCCTGAAGACTGAAGGCCGGCTGAATGCTAAGGCTGTCATCTATAGAGAGTGATGGTGCGGGCACACTTCTAAATCGTCAAAGGTTTCTTTCTTGTCTGTTTTGGTTTATTTAATGATTGTGGCAAATATATAGGTAGCAATACATCTGCCGTTTCAACAATCTTCACATGTACAGTTCAGGGACATCAATTATGTTCATGTTTGGCCAACCATCACCACTTAGGGTCCCCAAAGTTTCCCAAAAGAAGACCTCGGTGTCCCACTCCCCATTCCTACTTCTGGTAAGCACTAGTAAACTCTGATCTGTAGACACTTGCCTGTTCTAGATCTTTCATATAAGTGGAATCATATTTGTCCTTTATGTGACTAACTTATTTTCCTCAGCATTATGGTTTCAACATTCATCCATGCTGTAGCAAGTATAATAGTTTCTTCTTTTTCACCCCAAAACTTGCTATGTCTAAATTCTTTGAACCTTTGTACATAGAAAACTTAGTAAATTTCTTTGAGAATTACTCAAGGAAAGAAAGACAAAATGACTCATAGGATATTTTTTGACAGAAAATTCACAGCTTTATTGACTACCCGATTCTTAGTCTCATCTCTCTGTTTTTAAGTACTGTCAAGTCAGTTCCAACTCACAGCGACCCTGTATAGGGTTTCCAAGGAATGACTGCTGAGTTTGAACCAACGACTTTGCTGTTAGCAGTCCAGTGCTTATCCTAGAGCACCATACCAGAACTCCTTAGAGAGCAGTAATAGTTCAAAATGCAGATTCTGGGACCAGACTTTCTGATTTCCAACCCCAGGTTTGCCGTTATTAGCTATGGAAACTTAGGTAGAAAGTAATTTCCTTTCCTCCATTCAGGGTTCCTGAATCAGGAGAACCAGGCTCTAAATCCTAGTTCTGCCAATAATTTGCTTAGTGACCACGGGACGGGACATAGTTTCTGTCTCTGTTAAGAAAGGGAGACAGGGACTGGACTAGATCAGTGGTACTTAACTAGAAGTGATTTTTGCCTCTGAGGGTGCATTTGGCAATGTTTAGAGATATTTGTGGTCATCGCACTGGGGTGGGGGTTAGTGTTATTGGCATCTAGTGAGTAGATGCCGGAGATGCTGCTAAATATCCTGCAATGCACACCACAGCCAACTAACTCCCCACAACATAGAATTACCTGGCCCCAAACACGAATGGTACTGCAGTAGAGCAACTCGAGGCTAGGCAGAAGGCCTCCTCACAGGGTCCTGAGAGGCGGGGCTGAGAAGACTGGCTTTAATGATTTCATAGGATGGGCTTTCATGAGAGGAAACTGGCATAGGAGGTAAAGGCCTAGGCTCTGAGGTCAGACTGTCTGGATTCAAATCTGACGCTACCACTTCCTAGCAGGATGACTTGGATCAGCTACTTAACCGTTCTGAGACTCAGTTTACTTTCTGCAAAATGGGATAAAGGAGTTTCTACCTGATAAGGTTGTTTATGAGGATTGTTGTTAAGTGTCGTCAAGTCAGTTCCGACTCATAGTAACCCTGTATAGAATTTCCAAGGTATGGCTGGTGAATTTGAACCGCCAGCCTTGCAGTTTACATCAACCTTGTGGTCCAGTACATTATCCTACAGAGTCACACCACGATTAAATAAGTTAATAAACGTGAAGCATTATTTGGCACTCTAAGTAATAAAAACATGGGGGTAAAGCAGAAGAAAACATCTGCCATGTAAAGAGTCACACAAATTAAAACCCTCAATAGAAGCATTAGAAGTCTTCAAACAAATGCAAGTATTGTTCCTCAAATGTCAAAAACTGCTCTCCCTCAGTGCCCAGATTTTTCTAACGCTTCCTCTTTAGCTGCTTAGAGGCTTGAACACAGATGTTCTCACAGTTTGGAAAGAAGATAAATGACTAATACCCTCTGGTGGTGCTGTGAGTTAGGTATTGGGGTGCTAATCACAAGACCATAGGTTCAAATCTACCAGCCACTCTTCAGGAGAAGAATGGGCTGTCTGCCCCTGTAAAGATTTATAGCATCGGAATCCCTGTGTAAATCAGAATCCATGGCAGTGGGTTATTACTAGAATGCGAAAAGTCGTGGAGAGTAGTTTATTACCTATCAGAAAATAGTTTTTATCCTTTTACACCTATCTGCCATAAGGGGCAGTCATTGAATGCCTCGGAGTCCATGCCCTTAGCGCCTGAGCTCATCTCCTCCACAGAGACGGAGAAAGGTGGAACATGCCTGCTCCCTCCAACCGTAGTTACAATGCTGGCAGAGCCACCACAAGAGAGAAACCGCCTGTATGTCCGGTTGGTGCTATTGTTTTTTAAAGTGCACAAATAGAACTATATATAATACCATATCAAACCATTTAGGGAACAGATACATCTTCCTTTATTCCCTATCCCTACACTTCCCCCACAGAAGTAACCACTATTTTTAATTTAACGTACATCCTTAGCAATTTTTACAATGCATTTATTCCCATTTTATACATTGTTATTAATGTATAAATGTCTGTTTCAGTACATTTAGAAATACAGCATTTTAAGATCTGTCCCACTGTATTCCAAAACAAGGAAGTCGTATCACTGTTTAATAATTGTCTTACTGGTGGGCATTTCATGTCTCCTTCCACTTGGTGTCGGCCTGATGATGGCTGATCTGTAAGTAACTCAACTGTAGCTGCCAGCAGAGCTAATCCTTTGGTAACTCTGGAGACAGCTCTGCCTCCCCCAAAGATTTATCTCTAAAGTATACCTATAAATAAAAAATGCCAGCTGAATTTTCATATGCTCTGACTTTAAGATATGTTGCATAGCTATAACATTTCTATTCAAATATAAACTTACTTTAAAAAAACAAAAAATGGAAACCAGTGGAAAAACTGATTCTAGGTTTAAAAAAAAAAATGCAATTTACAAAAAAATATCTATAGTATTTTTTAGGGTCTGTGCTTTTGTTTCCTAAATCCTGCTCCAGATGTTTTGGAAACCATGTGGTTTTAAGTCATTTTCTTCTTATTGAAAAATAAAAACAAGAGCAAAAAGCTCATACTTGATAAATTTCCCCCAGTGCAGTTAGACTGAGTAAAGTGTCCCACTCCTCATTACTCCAGGCATCCCATCCTCTCGATGAGAAGTTAGTGGAAGAGTCCAAGGGGAAAGTTCTGCATCTCTAAACAGTGAGCAATTGCTTTCTTTTCCTTTCCTAATAAATTACAGGCAAACTTGAACAGATGTCATGTTGGCATTCAGAACCTAATATATAGCTGAAAAGCAAGTTATGACTAATACAAGAAAAAAAGATGAATGTCAGAAAGCTTCGGGGTTTTTTTTTTCTTTTTCTTTTTCAAATTTCAGATAAGCTCTTTAGCCTTAGGGTTCCTTTTACAGAGCCCTGGAGTTCAGCTAGATGTCTTAACCCTCATTTAAATTGCAATCTCTCCACACGAGTGGGGCTGTGAAAATGCATTTTAAGAGTGTCAGTGTTTATGTTAATCTTAGTAAGAACTGCTTCCCTCCCAAATATGGCATGTACAAAACCTCAGTGCCCTTTCTTCCACTATAGTTTACTTGCATGTCTGCATGTGATTGAAAGGCTCCGGAGCTCCTTGGCAGCTCCACTGTGGCATCAGAAAGAGCTGCTTTCCTTGAGAATTTCAGAAGAAATTAATATACAGATTGAAAATGAGTGAAGAGAGGGAGGTACGAAGAAAAGAGGACCAAAAAAATGGTGTCCGTTTCAAAGACTGGGGGACAGGACCCTATCCAGGGCATCCCTCCTCCACTAGGTGGCTTGGACATCTGGGAGCGCTAGAGAGCTACACAAAGGCAATGTGAGGCTTGAGGCCGTGGGTCTCCACACCCTCTCCTTCTGGCTCTAAATGGGACGGCTTCTGCCAAAGAGCCTTTCCTTGGATAGATGTGAACCTAGTCTCAAGATGACACTGAGACACCGACTAATTCTTCAACAATTATCCCACTGTTCTTTAAAAAGAATTTGTTGTTTTGCTCTGACATTTACAGTGTAGAGGTCATTGCCAGGGATGCTGAATAATGCCGTTCCTTTGCAGTAACTCTATCTTTGCCAACAAAATAGCTACAATGAGCACTGACCACAAAAGTGCATGCAAAGGAAAAAGTGTGGTAAATGTCTGAACAGAAAGAAGCCTATATATTTGGTTGGCTCCTGGATATGCTCAGCAACAGCAGTCAGCTGCTGTGTTTATTCACCTACACGAGAGACCAGATGCCCACATCTGTACCCTAGCACTTAAATGGGGCTTCTATTATTCCATAAAAAGAGGAGCGAAGGTCATTGCTAATTAAACAGCTATCATTGTGGATGTTGGAGGATATTCAAAATAAATATCAATTTGTATCCACTAAATGCAAGATGTAAGTCTAATATTTTTGAAAATGCTTTCATATACAAGGGAGCTTCAAACAGTTATTGGGAAAATGAAATGAAAAGATAATGAATGGAATGGTTCCACAATTTTTTTGAAGGCCCCTTGTATTTCCAAAGAGGAGCTGTCCACTTGGGTCTGGGCAACACAAACTACTACAGACAAGGAAAACTTAAAACCATTATACTAATTAAACAACACCAATAAAAACTTAGGTGATGTTCTTTCTAAAGTCTATATAGAGTCATTTTGAGTTGGAACCTACTTGACGGCACTTTACAACAACAATCCCTTTTCCTGTTTCTACACATGGCTTTTGTCTCTCTCTATAAAGTTTTATGTTACTTCTTCTTCCTTTAAGGTTTCCTTGATTCTAATTCCATAAAAATATAGCAAAAGTGGGAGGATACATACCATGTACTTGAAGGAACTCAAGATAAAAACTAACAAATTGGAACCTTTAGTATATTATCTCAACTGATCCCTAATTTTACATCAGAATGGTGTGCCTGTAGTTAATTTAGTCTTCTTATCTCATCAACAACATTCTGTATGTTTCTAAACTACATTTTTAATCTTGAAAAAGCAATGAAGTTTTATAAGAAAAGGTAAACAGCGATATTACATTGTTAGGTGCCACTGAGGCAGTTCTAACCCTACGCACAACAGAATGATGTTGTCTAAACCTTGCTATGATCCACACAGTTGAAAGCCTTTGCAAAGTTGATAAAACTCAAGTAAATATCTTTATGGTTATTCTCAGTTGTCAGCCAAGATCCATTTGAAGTCAGCAATGATACTCCTAGTTACACGTCCTATTCTGAATCCAACTTGAATTTCTTGGCAGCTTCCTGTAGATGTACTGCTGCAATTGTTTTTTAATTATCTTCAGCAAAATTTTACTTGTGTGTGATATTAATGATATTTTCCCATTATTTCTGCATTCCATTAGGTCACCTTTCTTTGGAATGGGCACAAATAAGCAAGTTTTCTAATCAGTTGCTCAGGTAGCTTCTTCCAAATTTCTTGGCATAGATAAGTGAGCAACTCCAGTGCTACATCAATTTTTTGAAATAGTGCAATTTGTATTCTGTCGGTTACTGGAGACTTGTTTTTTGGTCAATGCCTTCAGGGTAGCTTGGACTTCTTCCTTCAATACCATTGGTTCTTGAGCATATGGTACTTCTTGAAATGGTTGAACATCAACTATTCTTTTTGGTACAGTGTGTGTTCCTTCCATCTTCTTTGATGTTTTCTGTGTCATTCAATATTTTGCCCATTGTTGTTGTGAAGTGCTGCCAAGTCAGTTCCAACCCATAGCGACCCTGTATACAGTTTCCAAGGAGTGGCTGGTGAGCTTCAACTGCCAACCTTGCATATTTCATTATAATACTTTGTATTCTCAAGCAGCTTCTGTTCAGTCCTTTTACTTCATCATTTCTTCCAGTCACTTTAGCTTCTCTACATTCAAGAGCAAGTTTCAGATTCTCTTCTGATATGCATTTTGGTCTTTTATTTCTTTTCTTTTAAATGACCTTTTGTTTTTTCCTGTATGATATTCCTGATATCCTCCCACAACCCTTCTGGTCTTCGGTCATTAGTGTCTAATGCATCTTATCTGTTGTTGAACTGGCCTCTAAATTCAGGTGGAATATACTCAAAGTTCTATTTTGGCTCTCCTGGACTTGTTTTAATTTTTTTCAGCTTCAGCCTGAACTTGCATATGAACAACTGATGGTCTGTTCCATAGTTGGCCCCTGGCCTTGTTCTGACTGATGTTATTCAGCTTTTGAATTGGACAATTTTATGGTTTACTATGCTGGAAACAAAAAGTTGAAGAGGAATGATGTTGCCAAAAAGAACATTTCAAGATCTATCTTGAAGTACAATGGTGTCTGTGATAGGATAATTAACACTGAACTCCTGGTGTGATGCTGTAGGATCAGCACAGGGCTGCGAACCACAAGGCCAGCTGTTCAAACTCAACAGCTGCTCTTCAGAAACCCTATACAGGGTCGGGTCGCTATGAGTCAGAACCAACTCAAAGATACTTAACAACAACAAGGAAGACCAGTCAAATACCATTCTTATTCAAATTTATGCAGCAATTACTAAAGTACGTGATGATGAAATTGAAGAATTTTACCAACTTCTTTGGACTCCTGGTGTGGTGCTGTGGGTTAACAACCTAGATTACAAAGTCAGTTTGAACCTCAAGGTCAGCAATTTAAGCTCACCAGCTGCTCCTTGGAAACCCTATACAGGGTCACTATGGATTAGAACCGACTTGATGGCACTGAACAACAGCAACGACAAACCAACTTCTTCAGTCTGAAATTGATCAAACATGCAATCAAGATGCACTGAAAATCACCAGTGACCGAAATGCAAAAGTTGGAAACAAAGAGGAAGGATTTATAATTGGAAAATATGGCCTTGGTAATAAGAAAAGATGCTGGAGATCGCATAATGGAATTTTGCAAGACCAACACCTTATTCATTACAAATACCTTTTCTCAACAACATAAAAGACTTCACACAGGAATCGAACTGACTACATGTGTGGGAATAAACGCTGTTACATAGAAGCATAATAATTATCAGTCTTGTAAACACAACCACAGAAACGCAGAAGTCTATATTTATCACTTTGTGAAAGAAGCCCTGGTAATATAGTAGGTTATACTATGGGTTGCTAACCGCAAGGTCAGCAGTTCAAATCTACCAGCCACTAAGTGGGAGAAACATGAGGCTTTCTGCTCTTGTAAAGATTTACAGCCTCGGAAACCCTATACAGGATCCCAGTGAGTTGGAACTCAGTCCATGGCACACAAACACCACCATCACTTTGTGAATTTTGAAATTTTACAGTTAAGCAAAAAGACACATTTGGTTAGATTCCTGTTAACAAAGTAAACTCCAGGTTCCAAAGATAGTAATTTGGTCTCAAGTCAAAAGTAAAAAAAAAGTTATCTGTCTAAAACCAAACAAAAATCCAAAACCTACATTAATTATTCTTTTCTAATCACTATTTTCTTTACCCATCTGAATTGATTAATCATTATATCCAGTGCCTGACTGCATTACAGAAGCATACAGATTTGTCCATTTAGTTAACAAAGACTGAGGAAAACGCAACTAATTTTGTTGCCCAAAGAACACATACTCTTTTACCCTGACCTTGAATGTATAGGAAGGGCTTGTGTAATTTGATTTTATATTCTGTTCAAATGTAGCAATTTGTACTTTGATATACCTCTGCCAAAGCCTAATAAGAACTTTATAACCACACTGTACTTGGAAAGCAATGAAACATTCTACTATGTAATTCTTCCAAATTTCAAAGGGGAAAAGAAGCCTCAGTTGAAACACAGGGAGTGACACATGCAGAGCAGAAGAGTGACTTCTTTGCCATCCCACCATTAAACAAGGAGCTTGAGGGTACTCAGACTCTCCATCCAGAATACAGAGAACACTGTCTTTCAGTCCAGCTCAAAGGCCAACAAAGCTTTTTACATTGTTGTTGTCAAGTGCCGCTGAGGAGATTCCAACTCATCATGACCCTGTATAGGGTGTCCAAGGAGCGGCTGGTGGGTTTGAACTGCGGACCTTGCGATTACCATGCCCGTGCTTATCCTCCAGTGCCACACCAGGACTCTACACTAGTTGTCTTTTAAATCAAATTGAGAGCACATGCTTCTAGATGGCAAATCCAGACAGAGAAAAAAAATTTTTCTTATAGAAAAAGGAAGAGCTCATTTTTTGTTTTTTGTTTTTTTGGTCTCAATAAATTAGTCCTGGTGTAGGATAAGCACTCAACAAGGTCGGCTCAGTTTGAACCACAAATTTGGAGGTTCAAACTCCTCAGAAACCCTTGGTAGGGTCACTATGAGTAAGGAGCTCTGGTAGCGTAGTGGTTACAAATTGGGCTGCAAACCGCAAGGTCAGCAGTTCGAAACTACCAGCTGTCCTGTGGAAGAAAGATGAAGCTTTTTACAGCCTCAGAAACCCTGTACAGGGTCGCTGTGAGTTGGAACCACCTCCACAGCACATAACCACCACCACCATGAGTCAGAACCAACTTAACAGCTCTTTAATAACAACAAGAAATCAGTGTTAAAATATCAGAAGGAGAAATCATATATAAGGTTCTGGGAAATGAAAGTTCAAATCCATTGTCCTCAATTAAAACAGCACACCACCAACAATAAAACACCCTACTACAAACTGAACACATTTCCAGACAGCGGCTACCGGATTAAATAAATCCCAAACCAGTTTTTAACTTAAACATCACAGCTGCCAAAAAGTCACAAATTGATAGGCATTTTCCTCCTTGGTGCATTATCTGCCTGACCTCGGAGAGAGGCCCAAATGTGCACACAGAAAAGAGTACAGGTATCCTCCCCGTTTTGAATGTTCAGCTTAGGTCACTTTGCTTTTACTAGAGCCCTGCACTAGTGCCTACTTTGGCTAATCGAAAGAAAGCTGAAGAGGATTTTTGCTTTTAAGAAAAGCGAAACCAGCTGACAGTATTTATTTTGCAAGCAGCCCTTAAAGACGTGGCAACCACCTGAGCCACAAAAGTGGTGTGGCCACACTCCTTCCTGGAACTACACTCATCACGTCACCGTAGCTGTGAACACTCTCTGTTAGTGTGACGTTAGGGTTTATGTGTTATTTGCTATGATTTGGGAGGTTATTTTTCGGGCATGGGAACAAAATTAATGGTAATTACATCTTCACTTTATACTAAATGGTATCATCAGACCACTCTATTTTCAGATAGTGAAGTTAACTTGTAAATGAATTTTCAATAGCTTCCAAACGGTGAGAGAGTATTTATAAGTAAATGATGTGGCTTATTACAGAAGCATTTATTTTTCTACTTGTTGGCTGAACAGTATAAATGTTCAAAGAAACAGAATCACTAGAAACCTTTCCGTACCAGGTCCCAGTCTGGAAAACCAGGAAAAACATTCCATAATAAGTTAGTAAATTTGGAATCATCTTGCTATATCTGTTTACATCCAAAATACACTCAAACACATTTCCATGTATTCATCACAAGTATAATGTGCATCAAAATGAACATTACCAAGAGAGTGAACTATTCCATTTTCATTTATTTAAAAAATTAAAATTCTGTTTTTTAGGGAGGGACTTGGCCTCTGTATCTTTCAGGGGGGAAAAAAAAAAGGCCTGTCATTGCCATTTCAAGGTGTATAAAACTCAGGTGATGAGGGTCTCTGTCATTTTCTCTTAATCCAATTCCACAGTCGACCTTTACCCAGCGAACAGGTGTGTGCTACATCTGTAATTCATCCGAGTGAGTGACCAGGCAGAAAAGCTACCAACAATAGGAGGCTGATACATCCCAGGCACTTAGTGCTTAGAAAGCAGTTCTTATCCCCATCATGCTGAATATACTTTTATCTCCCAGTAGCAATTTAAAGATACAGAATGATGGGGATGAGGGGAGTAATATATTCATATTCTTGCCATTTGTTTGGATACAGTTTTCATACTAATAGTGTGCCAGAAGCAGTTATGTTACAAATTCCTGTCTTTAAATTATCCGGCTGCTCACATTCCAGTCTAACCAATGATAAGGAGAGTCCCGATAGCATTTCCACTGGGGCAAATAAGCCACTTCATACAGACAAATTACATAACCTTCAAGAAGAAAGTGACAACTGGATAAGGCATTTCTTTGTATGCAACATGGAACACCTCTATGCACTCTGCATTTGTCTTTGGGGATCAAACTTAGCTAATTTTAAGATCTGTCAGGTGGCCTTTTTCTAGGTATGAAAATGCACCAATTAAGCAATGCAACAGTAAAAAGGAGCAGCAGCTAATATTAGAACACGGCCTACAGTCTAATAGGTAATGAGTATTCAGCAGGGCCCCATACCAATTTTCAGAGGCAAGTGGAACTTCTAACTATGCCCTAGAGCAAAACATTCTAAATAAATGAATGAAATGGGCCAACCACAAACGTTAATTCTATGATTTCCCCCATAAAATTAAAAAGTAATTTTAAACATTATAATAAGGGTTTTTTAGAAAACTTTTTTTTTTTTTAAGTTAAAGTGGAAAAATACTTTGCCAGGTCTGAAAAAATAATTTCAAAACATTATTGAAAAGAGATCCTTTATCACATTAATTTTTTTTCTTTAAACAATATAAAATTTCCTTTTCAAACTCACCCATCTGCTCCACAATCTCTGGAGGAAAGACTCGGGAAGCAAATGCTCGTCGGAAGATATCGGAAAATTCTTTGTCCAGGCCTCCTATTCCCATTTTTTCAAAGTTCCAGTCAGGATTAATGATAGACTGACGGTTTTCCTTGGTTTTAGCTTTGCCTAGGTCAAAGAAAAAGAATCAGCTGGGAAAGAGGAGTTTCATCACTCAGAGTAGAAGGACGAACTTGCTAGGCTTCCTCATTGAATAACGAGAGCTGCCCTTCTACAAAGATGGAGAGCATGCTCTTAACTGATAGCCACTCCGACCTACTTTGTCTGGTTCCTAGTTAGGGTCCCAACACATCTTCAAAATGATTAGCTAACATATGCTGTAGTCCACTTGTAATCAATACCCAGAACTTGGTCTTATTAACCTTTAACCCTAGCCAAGTTAATTAACTGATTTGATTAGAAGAAATACCACGTGCATATCTGAAGATGGATTGCCAGAAATGCCACCATAATCTAGCAGTTCCTCAGGGTTACTAAAGCAAATGCATTTCAAAGCAAGTACATTTATTTATGTAGGTTAAGTTTATAACTAAGTATATAACCCTTCAGCATGAGAAGATGTACTGAATACATTTGATTTCTTACTTGGTTTTTCTTCAATTGCACACAAAAGTCTACAACATTCTAAAAATTCTGGTGGTTACAAAATTCATGGTTACAGATAAAAACGCTCTAACGCAAATGTCAGAGCGCCACCTAAAGCCACTCAAGAGAACCACATTTACTACATCAAACACACAGACTAAAGTACCTTATTACACCTAAATGTAAGCAAACAACAAAAAGCATTATCGGTTTTATAAAATCGGGGAAGGAAAAGTCATACTAGAAAAAGTGAACCCTGGTGGTAATTGGTGGTTCTGTGCCATGGAGTCGCTTCTGACTCATACCGACCCTGACAGGGTTTCTGAGGCTGTGAAATCTTTACAGGAGCAGAAAGCCTCATGTTTCTTCCATGGAACAGCTGGCAGTTTCAAACAGTTGACCTTGAGATCAGCAGTGTTACTCATAACCACTATGCTACCAGATGGAAATTTATGGTTAGAGTTTTGTGGACCAAATTTCCTTTATGAAGCTATAGTATTTTTCTTATACTCTACTGCCCTCATGTGGCCAAACATATGTTCCGCGACATCACTGTTACTAAGGTTGTTGAGTTGGTTCCTACTCACAGGGACCCTGTATAGGATTTCTGAGTGTCTGGTGGGTTTGAATTGCCTGCCTTGTGGCTAGCAGTCCAGTGATTATCCTACAGTGCCACACCAGGATTCCAAAATCATGATGGGAGCAGAAGGTAGTCTTTCTTCCTTGGAGTGGATGGTGGATTCGAACTACTGACCTGTGGTTAGTAGTGCAATGCATAACCCACTACACCACCAGGGTAAAATCACTATATAATTTTATTTCCAATGGAAAAAATAAATCAGGCACACAATTTCACAGATTGAGTAGAAATACCTACATTGTATGAAGAAATGTCCACATTATGTGAAAGCCAAGCAACTACCTTTAGAAAAGACACTTTATGAAAGGCGTACATATCAAATACAAACAAATCCCTCTGAAATATTGTCTTACTAACAGGAGATTGGATTCTACACCTATAAAGTAATACATAAGGGGACTTCAAAAAGTTTGTGAGAAATGTCATCTTTTAATTCCATTTTTCCACAGACTTATTGAAGGCCTCTTATACATATACCCAAACCAAAGAACTATACATACTGCCGTTGAGTTGACTCTGCCCATAGCAACCAGTATAGGTCTTCCGAGGTTGTAAATCTTTACAGGAACAGAAAGCCTCATCTTGCTCCCGTGGAGTGGCTGGTATGTAGATTGGAACTGCTGACCTGTGGTTAGCAGTCCAGTTGGTAATCCACTACACTACAAGGGCTCCTTAGCTGTACAGTGTGTTGTTGTTGCTATTAAATGCCATTAAGTCAGTTCCGACTCATAGCATATAGGATTTCTGAGGAGTGGCTGGTGGGTTTGAACCACCGATTTTGCAGTTCAAGCCGCTCCAATGTTTTTGATGCAGTGCTTTGTCCTACAGTGCCACACCAGGACTCCAGGTGTACAGTATTGCCATTAAAAATCATGTTGTAAAGGTGCATTTATTAAAATCTTAAAATACAGTAAGTGAAGAGAGGTTATGAAACAGTATGAATACAGAATCATATTTTTAAATTTTACAGTTTCTTTTTTTCAAGACAGAGATTATAAACCAAACCAAACCCCATACCTGTGGAGTCCATTCTGACTTACAGTGACCCTATAGGGCACAGGAGAACTGTCCCATATGGTTTCTAAGGCTGTATCTTTATGAGGAGTCCTGCTGTGGTGCTGTGGGTTAATGTGCTAGATCGCAAAGTTGGTTTGAACTGCAAGGTCAGTGGTTCAAGCTCACCCACCGCTCCTTGGAAACCCTATACAGGGTCACTATGAGTCGGAACGGACTGACAGCGCTTAACAACAACCTTTATGAAGACAGACTGCCAGAACTTTCTCCAGTGGGTTTGAACCATTAACCACGGGTTTAACAGACAAGTGCTTCAACCACAGCACCACCATGGCTCCTTGGAGAGACTATAAAAACCAAAACCTACTACCATCGAGTTGATTCCAACTCATAGCAACCTCTACGTAGGGTTTCCGAAGCTGAAAATCTTTACAGGAGTAGAAAGCATCATCTTTCTTCCACAGAGTGGCTGGTGGAATCAAACCGCTGACCTTGCAGTTAGAAACCCAATGGGTAACCCACTACCTACCAAGCTCCTTGGAGAGACAGACTATTGTTGTTGTTAGGTGCCATCAAGTCTATACCGACTCATAGCAACCCTACGCACAACAGAATGAAATACTGCCCGGTCCTGGGGCAACGTCACAACTGTTGCTACACTTCAGCCCATTGATGCTACCATATTCCCAATCCATCTTGGTAGTGTTTTATTTTCTCTCTTTTGCCTATTCAAACTTAATGAAATTTTCTTTCATAACTAAAAAACAAACAGCATGAGAGGAAAATATTTCATGGATCAAGAAAACAGGGTTCTTGTACCCAGTAGAGAAGGAGAGAGTGTGTAGAAGGATAGTTTGGTATCATCATATTGTTACTATGATGGTGCTTCAAAATGTGTGTGGGAAATTCCTTTATCTTTTACTTCTCTTTTTCCATCAACTCTTTAAAGCCCCCTCGTATTTTGGGGTTCTGATGTTAGGTGCATACATCTTGTTGATGAATTGATGGTTTTATCATTCTATAACATCCTTTGTATCATACATGTGACAGATTTTGAATTAAAGTCTAGTTTGTCAGATGTTAAACATTGCAGCTCTTTTTGTTCACTATGGAGTATTTTTTCCCCCATCCTTTTGCTTTCAATCTATTTGTGCCTTTGGGCTTAAGATGGGTGCCAAGGAGCCTAGGACCATCAAGGGAGACGAGCACAAGCAGAATGTGGGACCCTATCCAGAGACAGAGCAGCACCAGAGATGGAGGCAGAGGTGATGACATGGAGAGAGGGAGCAGCTAAGGACTGTAGACTCATGGAGAAAGAAAGGCTGCGTGCTGGTTGCCAGGAGGCAAGCTTGCAGAATGTGCCCTTGGGTTGTTTAAATGATTATATCCTGAGTGTTTTTGTGTACATCTCCCTGCCCTCCCCGCCCCCCAAAAAAAACCAAAACAAACTAAAGGGAATAGAAGCAAATACTGTTGAATGATGATGCTCAGAGGGGATTGTAATAATTTGCAATGAAACGATGAGTATAAAACTGGTGGTCTCCCATGTAAACTATCACTCAATTCACAATAAAAACTTTAAAAAAAAAGAAAAAAGGGGCACATAATAGCTGCCCATGAAAATCCTCTATTTGCTGTTGGGTTAAACATCAATACAGTTATGCCAACTGAAAATGAGATTGCTACACAGTTGATGACATTGTTATTCTGTTAGGCTGCTATTCTTAGCGACCAGGCTGCATTATCTTAACAGAAAAGAACAGGACTCTAGTACAAGAGTAGTGCTGAACTAGGATCTATTGGAAAGCCTTTACCTGCACACTCATCCTTTGATTCAGTAGTAATAGGAGTGATGCTATTAGTCAATACAACAGCCTGGCAAGGGGCATTCTACAAAGTAACTGACCACTTCTCAATGGCATAAAAGATAATGAAAGTCTCAGGAACTGCCAGAGACTGAAGAACACTAAAGGGACAAGACATGTAATGTGCGAGCGATTTTGAATGACATCCTGGAACAGACAAAGGATGCAGTGAGAAATCCGATGCAATCCCAGCAATGTCTGTAGCTCAGTTAGAAACAATGGAGAAATGCTAATTTCACAGTTTTGATAATGGTACTAACTTTATGTAAGATGTTAGCAGCAGTAAACCTAAAACAATCTTAAAATTTTAAATCTAAAAATTAATTTTGTATGCTTATTTCTACTTACTTTTAATGGGGCTACTAGGAAATCAACTATCAGATATGCAATTCACATTATATTTCTATTGGACAATGGTGATCTACATGAAGAGTCTTGGCCATCGGCACATTTGGCAGATAGGAACACCTCAGGGCTTGATGATAAACCTCCCCAAGCAGACATGCCCCCTACTCCTTCCCCACTTGAAAGTCATGATCATTGAGTCACATATAACACAGATCATCCCACTTCAGTCAGAATCTTCTAAATATGACCATCTTACCAATCAGACTGAGTGAAGAATTTTCTGCTTTTTCAAATGCAACCTGACTGTTTCCAACAACCAGTCCTACTTCAATCTGTGTAGAAAACCAGAATTAGTTTAGTTAGTCTAGTATCAGATCTCTGGATTTCTCTAAACAGGCTACAAATGAGGGAGAAGTGAGGTCTCTCTGTGCAAAATACATCTTGCTAACTAGCATTATTAGCTATATTTACTTCTCTCCAACTATTTCTACTTTCTTCCTATATTGCAAAGTCTATATATTTTTTGATAATGCCTTTCTTAATGCTATTGTTTAGTTAACACCTACTAACCATATTACAGTACATAGCATCTGTATTCAACCAGGAATACAAGAACATATGCAAATTTCAAATGTTGATCAGGTCTCCAAATAAATATATTTTAATAACTATACACATATTAAAAGGCAATTTTTTTCTCTCACTATTATTTTAAAGGAAAGTACAAAAATGAAAGCTAGAAGAATAAGAGAATGGCTAGAGAACTTATGATAATCTACATAATTCACATCATAAAGATGACTTTGATTCCAGTATTAGAAATAAACCATACCTTCTGTCTTTTTCCTGTTGCAGGCTCCCCTTTCAGGATGCTAGGATCCATAGCTTCAATATCTTTCACCAGTAAGCCAAATAGCTTTTCATTGAAGCTAAACACAAGCTATGTGAAAAAGAGGCAAGGGAAGAAACATCACCCATGATAGAATGTCTTGATTATCACATCATCATGAATGTTTTCCAAATGAAGAAAAGCAACTTTCTGCTGTCTATCCCTCCCAAATCTGCACCACAGGCCAACTACCCACCAGGTCAATGATAGGAAAAGGCAATGAATATATCTGCAATGTACCAAGCAATACAGGGAGGTGTGCGAAAGCATAGATATTTTTTTACTCAACATTCACAAATACTCTAAGAAACTCTAGGAGTCATTAGTCAGCCTTACTAAAGAGGAAGATGAGGCCCAGTGAAGGGGTAAGCAATGCGATGCAGAGTCACCACAAATGATAGCACCAGGATTCAAGCCAGGCTTTGTGTCTCAGAAATCTGTGCTCTTCTACAACCAGTGCAAAATGCCAGCCTTACACGTGCAGAGGCAGCTTTTGAATGCTCAACCACTCATGGAGTGAGTGCAGTACGAGCTAAGCCCTTCTCTCCACACTGGGGTATGACCTTGTAATACAAATACACACTGGGCAAAGCTGACTGCCATTACTAACAAGCAATGCTGTCAGGTCAATTCTGACTCATGGTGACTACCCAGTTCTCTAATTATGACGTAGCGGTGGTGTGACCCTACAGACCTGCCCCACAAGCTTTCCGAGACTGCAAGCTGTACCCAAGCAGACTGCCAGGTCTTTTCTCCCATAGGCTGCTGGTGAGTTCCAATCATTCACCTTTCTGGTTTGCAGCTATGTGCTGAACCACACTGGACCACCATGCCCCTTCTAACTACTGCAAAGGAGATGAATACTAAGAACACTGACTGGGGAAGAAGCTTCTCCCCTGTATGATGGAGGATTTTTCCTACGTATCTAAAAACCTCTGCATGTTACTGGGGTTTTCATTATTATTTTAAAATTTTATCAATATAACAAGGAACTGTTACATTATTATATGATAGTAAATGTGTTAATTTGAAAATTAATAACTTTACATTGCTAAAATATTAAAGCATTTTCTATTAGACATCCTTCCAAAGCATTATCTACTACTATACTAAAACTAAAGGAAAGGGTAAAAACAATGATGTTTAGCTAGACAATTTTGATCACATCCATCAGTCCAAAAATTCAGACTTCTTTCTAGAAGGAATGGATACGTAGGCAACAAAAGACTAGTTAAATGTCTTCTCGTGGAGCCATTTGGGACCATCTGGTGCTGCTGTAGGAGCAACTGTGAACCACAAGGTCAGCAGTTCAAACCCACCAGCTGCTTCCTTGAAAACTACACAGGGTCACTATGAGTCAGAACTGACTCAATAGCACCTAACAACAACAACAACAATCCAAAGTAAGAGTCCTGGCATGGCACTGTAGGATAAGCATTGGACTACTAACTGTAAGATCAGTGGTTCAAACTGACTAGTCACTCCTTAGAAACCATATACAGGGTCGATATGAGTCAGAACCGACTTGGCACACAACAACAACAATCCAAAGTAAGAACTCGAGTGGTTCTCCAGCACACCATCATGTTCACTGCTATTCCACAGTCCCTAAAACAGTGCCTGGAACATGCCAGGGGCTCAGTATATAGCTGTCTAATGAATCAGCTGACTAATGCATTCTTGGTTCAGCTATGCCCCGGCAATGTAGTCATGGGTGCCACCACTTAGCTTTCCTGGGCCTAAAATTCCTCATTTGAAAAACGAGGTGATTGGATAAGATAATCTCAGGTTCATACCAACTCCAACACTCATAAAATAACAGATTGTACTGGATCCCCGTAGAGCCATGTTCTTCTAGACTTATGTCATCTCAGGAAGGCATGAGAATGAAGAGAGAGCTCTCCTTTCACTCCAATAGCTCATTCCTTGGCTTCTCTGATTTGCCATCTTACATGAATGCACATGAGAAACTACACATGCAGTAGGATGCTGTTGAGCATTTGGATCTTAAGATCCCTTCATACTCCTAAAAAAGTTTTCAGGATCCTAAGAAACTTTTGTTTACTTGGATTATATATACTGATATTCCCCATATAAGAAATGAGACTTCCTAAAACTCTTCTCTATTTGCAGACGATATGATCCTATATGTAGAAAATCTCAAAGACTCAGTTAAAAAAGCTACTAGACCTCATTGGAAGATTCAGCAAAGTGGCATGATATAAGATCAACATACAAAAATCAGCTGGATTTCTCTATACCAAAAACGACAGCATTGAATAGGACATTAGGAAAGCAATACCAATTACAATAACCGCCCGATGGATGAAATATCTAGGAATAAATGTAACCAGAGAAACAAAGGACTTATACAAAGAAAACTACAAGACACTACTACAAGAAACCAAAAGAGACCTACAAAAATGGAAGAATGTACCATGCTCCTGGATAGGAAGACTTAACATTGTGAAAATATCAATACTGCCCAAAGCAATTTACACATACAATGTGATTCCAATCCAGATTCCAACGACATTCTTCAAAGAGATGGAAAAAACAACAATGACAAACTTAATATGGAAAGGAAAGAGACCCAGGATAAGCAAAGCACTGCTGAAGAAGAATAAGGTTGGAAACCTCTCACTCCCAACTTCAAAATTTACTACACAGCTACAGTGGTCAAAACAGCCTGGTACTGCTACAATGTAAGATACATTGATCCATGGAACAGAATCGAGAATCCAGGAATGAACCCATCTACATACAGTCAAGTGATTTTAGACAAAGTACCTAAATATATCGCATGGGGAGGTGATAAGTCTCTTCAACAGATGGTGCTGGCAGAACTGGAAAGCGACATGCAAAAGATTGAAATAAGACCTTCACCTCACACCTTATACAAAACCCAACTCAGCATGGATTAAAGACCTAAATGTGAATCCCAGAATTATGAAGGCCATCAATGAAAAAATAGGGACAAATGTGAGGGCACTAATTCAGGGAATACACAGACTACCAAACATTTTGAAAACTACACAAACAAAAGTAGACAAAGTAGATGATTGGGACATATGTGCATCAAAAGACTTTACCAGAAGTATAAAAAGGGAACCCACAGAATGGGAAAAATCTTTTGCAATGACACATCAGACAAAGGACTCATCTCTAAAATATACAGGAAACTACAACACCTCTACAAGAAAAAGACAAATAACCCAATTAAAAAATGGGCACAGGATATGAACAGACACTTCACCAAGGAGGAGATCCAGGCAGCCAACAAACACATGACGAAATGTTCACAATCACTAGCCATTAGAGTGATGCAAATCAAAACAAAAATGAGATATCATCTCGCACCAGCAATAACAGCAAAGATCAAAAAAGTTGTTGTTTTTAAGTGCTGTTGAGCCAATTCCGACCCATAGCAACCCTGTACGGGGTTTCTGAGGCTGTAAATCTTTACGGGAGCAGAAAGCCTCATCTTTCTCCCGCGGAACTGCGGATAGTTTTGAACTCCTGACCTTAAGGTTTGTAACCCGAATCGTAAACAATACACTACCAGAGCTCCTTATAGGTTGGAGTATATCAACAGTCATAAAATACATTTTAAAATATTCTTAATGGAGTAAGAGGCCCACAGAAGTCAAAACAACAATGAGATATCATCTAACGCCAGCAGTAACAGCAAAGATCAAAAAAGTAGAGGACAATAAATGCTGTTGAGGATGTGGAGAGACTGGGATGTTCCTGCATTGCTGGTGGGATTGCAAAATGGTCCAATCTCTCTGGAAAGCAATATGGCACACTTCCTCAGAATGTTGGAAATAGAAATACCTTATGATACAGCAATTCCTCTACTTGGTATTTACCTATAAGAAATATGAGCCATAACAAGAGTAGATATATGCACACCAATGTTCACAGCAGCACTATGTACAATAGCAAAAAGATGGAGATAAACAAGTGCCCATCAACTGAAGAAAGGATAAACAAGCTGTGGTACATACACACAATGGAATATTATGCTACCTTGAAGAACAACAAGGAAGCTGCAAGCCAACGCATAACATGGTTGAATCTTGGGGACATCATGCTGAGTGAAATTAGTCAGTCACAAAAGAAGAAATACTGCATAGAACCACTACTGTAAAAGACTAAGAAAAAGAACCCATACTAAGGGGGCAGGGGATTCTTTGCTGGTTACCAGGACGTTGGGGGTGAAGTGAGGGGAAGGTGTAACATGGGGCAGGGAATAGACACAGGATAGTTTGGGTGCTATGGAGGGGGGCAACACATAAGAAGGGGGACGGGAATGGAAGAACAAAGCGGACAGGAAAACAATTAGGCAGGTTTGCAAGGGTTAAGTGGGACAGAGGTAAATAATGATGTATGCACATCCTTGGAGCAACAGGGCTTTGGGATACAGAGATTGAGACATGCTTGGAATGGGGAAAAGGGAGGAAATAAGGTTAAGATGCTTGGCTGTCTTTTTTTTATTCCAAGTATGTGTCTTTTATTGTAAATTGATTATACATCAGTGAAGCTACAAAAATGGTAACAGCATACAGTTTTGAAATTGTTTTCAAGATAGTATAAATGGGAAAGCATGGCAAAGAACAGAGCTTGCAGTTTGTGAGCACATGTGTGAATGCATATAATTTCACGCAAGCACTGCTGCTGAGCTGAAATCTGGCTCATAGCATCTCTATAGGCCAGAATAGAACTTCCCCGTAGGTTTCCCAAGGCTGCAAATCTTTGAAAAACCAACAGACTGCTGCATCTTTCTCCCATGGAGTAGCTTGTGGAGTCAAATCATTCACTTTTGGGTTAGCAGCTGAGCACTTTAATCACTGTGCCACCGGGAATTCTACATAATTGTAACTATTCTGTTGTTAGGTGCCTTTGAGTCCGTGCTGACTCACAGCAACGTTATAAACAGCAGAGTGAAGCACTAGCTGGTCCTACAACATTCTTACAATTGTTCATCTGGAGCCCACGAGTGCTGCCCAGTCCATTTCGGTCTTGGCCATCCTCTTTTTTGCTAACACGCCACCTTACCAAGCATGATATTCTTCAGGCTCTGGCCTCTCCTAACAATATGTCCAACTATTAGAGATGAAGTCTCGCCATCCTGGATTCTAAGCATATTTTGGCTTTACTTCTTCCAACACAGATTTGTATGTTCTTATAGCAGTCAATTGTATTTCTTTTTTTTACAGATTGAAAGTTTATGTAATCCTGAGTCAAACAAGTCTATTGGGTACCATTTTCTCAACAGCACGTGATCCCTCAATTCACAACAATATTTCACACTTTTTCATAATACCACCGCACACTGAGTACACTACATTAGTGTAAAGGTAAC
>NW_006408525.1:31720495-31727515 GCF_000296735.1 Chrysochloris asiatica
AGGATCATTCCCACCCCCTCCATACACAAAGTATAACAGAGATGGGCAACTTGGACATTGGCTACCCAAAATGGGGAGGCTACAAAGGCAAGAAATTACTGGCTTACAAGCTTTCAAGAGGGAACCTAGATCCAGAGGGCACGGAGGTAGGTAGAATCTCCAATGAGTAGTAGCCACTCTATCTGGGCGGGGCTGATGAAAGGAGTTGGGAATAGGTATCTTGTGGTACAATAGTGAATAATTGTTATCAGGACTGATTGTGAGGGTTGGAAATGTAAAGGAAGACGTTCTGTAGCAAAAGGAGGGGAGTGGTTGACTTTGCAGATTAGGAGCGGAGGTCCATGGGACCATCAAGGGAGAAAAGTGGAGAGCGGGACCCTACCCAGAGAAGCAGCGATGCCAGAGATGGAGGCAGAGATGGAGAGATGGAGCAACTGGAGACTTTAGACCCAGAGAGGGAGAAGGGCTGTGTGCTGACGACCAGGGGACAGGTTGGTTGATGGTGCACGGAGGGGATTGTAACCATAGCAATGCAACAATATACGATAGGATGAATGTAAAGTTAATGTTCTCCCATGTAAACTATCACATAGTTCACAATAAAAAATTAAAAGAAAGAAAGAAATGAGACTTCCACAGAGTTTGAGTTAGAAATTAGGAGGAAAAAAATTTTAAAAACCTTCCAAAGATGTATTTATTAGTTCATTTAAAAATTACAATAAGAAATCCATCATATACTAACAGAAAATATCTTTTTAATTAAAAAAAAAAACCTCTAGTTTCCAAAGGCAAGAAACCCTCAGTGAGGAGAGCGGCCCAGCACCGTCTCATTTCTGCCAGTCTCTCCAGTGTCTGGCTGAACGGAAGGCACTGGAATCTCATGTCGGCATTGGCAGTCAGTGTGCAGTACCTATACCACTGTACAAGTATGAAAGAGTATGAGGACAAAGACAAATAGGTGTTGGTGTTATTAGGAAAATAATTTTGACTTCACAGACTCCCTTAATAGGGCTTCACAGACCCCAGGGGTCTTCTGGACCACATTTTGATGACTCTGATGTTACTATGTGAGGGAGGGAGGAATGATTTTTAAAAGTCACAAATGAGGAGACAAACATGATGGTACAGTCAAAAGAACAATCAGTAGTTCATGCATATTGTGCAGACAAGTAACGATTTAAGAACTAATATTTTTTAAAAAGAATTTCTTCCTATGATGCTAACAATCTAATATTAACTGAAATCCCAAATGGGGGGGAAACATCAGCAAATATCATTTAAGTGAGAGAAAAACCTAAAAAATAATACACAATTTTCTTAAGATTCTGATAAGCGATCCCAAAACAAAAAAAGTTTAGAAATAGATCAGAGAGAGAAAAAGACAGCTGAAGGACAAAGCAAAACCAAACACATCTCCAAATAAGAAATCGGAGATCTCGAAATCTGCGACGGTCTCAAATTCACCAGGGAAAAAGTTGCTGTGACCTAAAAGCCATGTTAGAAATTTTCTTTTGGCTTGAGCAGGTCTTTTGTTACCCAAAGCAATGCTGTTTTTTCTGTGTAAGAAAAGACAGGAGGGAGGAATAAGGACGAAGTCAAGCTACCTGAGGAATGGACTCTAGGAGGCCTGAAAAGTACACCTCCCCTCAAGTTCTCTTTCCATCTCCTTCACTTTTAAAAAGCAGAAGTGATTTTGGAAAACTGCAGAGATTAGGCCTAAAGACTGAAAGGAAGTTTAAAACTACCTGTTGTCCCACTGAGAAAGCCTGGTTGTTGAACTGTTGAATAAATTCAGCTGCCATCTTGTCGGTGTCATAAGGGTTGGAGTCAATGTTTTTTTTCTGCAGGAAATCAATCTCGATGGTCATTGTGCCGATACATTGTTTGGCTTTGTCAAATGTATACAAGGAGACTAGAAAAAAAAAAGAGAGAGAAACTCTTTTTAAGATCACAGGGACACTACAGTTCTACTTGAAAGTAACTGAAACTGAATTGTAGCAGAACTTGACCAAGAGAGGGCCTCATGTGGCCTTCCCAAGAGAGGTACAACGACACACAGATTTAAGGACACTGTCCACTAGAAGACTGCTTCTCCATCTGAGCTAATTAAAACAGATGGGACAGCGCTCTCCCTCAACTTCTACCTCACATGACATCCTAGGGGGAGCACACCCTACCCACAGCCTCTGTGTCTTCCTCTTTCTCAGTTCACAGAAGACAGAATGGCAATATGGGAAGGCCCAGTGAAGTTGGAATAACATGCTGCTTCCAAACAAGACTTGCTTGATACAAGAAGGAGCCAAGGTGAGAGGTGGGTGAATTCTTCTGCCCTAATGACATAGGATGCAGGACAAGGGCTTGAGGAACCATATTGACTCAGAGGATTTGCTCCAAGAGCAATTTAGACTGTATGTGACATTTTTCTTTAATTCTACAAAAGTTATTTCCTGAGTACCTACTATATTCAGAAAATTATAGGCTCTACACTTAGAACAAAGGAGCTCTGGTAGCGTAGTGGTTACGAATCGGGCTGTGAACCTCAGGGTCAGCAGTTCGAAACTACCAGCTGTTCCACGGGAGAAAGAGGAGGCTTTCTGCTCCCATAAAGATTTACAGCCTCAGAAACCCTGTACAGGGTCGCTATGAGTCAGAACGGACTCCATGGCACATAACAACAACAACAACACTTAGAACAGGATAATGAATGTCTTAACAACAACACTTAGAACAGGATAATGAATGTGTCTTTGTTCATCTTTGTATTAACAATACCTGACAGTGCCTGTTAGGTGCTTAACATATTCAGGAACTGTTCAAATGAAATAACCAGTCTCAATGCTAATAGCAAAGGAGGCAAGACGGACATGTATACAAAGCTTTGGGTAAGAGAATATACAAGAAAAATTCTAAAATAGCTTTTAAGTTAGTGTTGTATAAATTTAAATTTAAAATTTAAAGCATTAAACACATAATTTCATATTATTTTAACTGTTTAACAACAAAACTTCCATTGTACCACTTTATCACACTTTATATCTCAAATTTTTGAAAAAAGGGTGTTAAAAAAGAAAATTTCCACATATATAATTTACAAAGAAGCATTGTTGTCTGGGACCTCTGAGGGGTGGGGATCTGACTCTTAAATCAACTGAAAATGCACTTATAAATGCCAATTCATAAATTCTTACAGCAAAAAATCATTTCATTGCATTAAGTGGATATTGTACTTGCTGCTGTTGTTGTTGTTAAGTACCATCGAATCTGTACCGACTCATACCGACCCTATGTACTACAGAACAAAACACTGCCCAGTCCTGGGCCAACCTCAAAATTGTTGCCTCGCTTAAGCCCATTGATGCTGCCATTTTGCCAATCCATCGTACTGGGGGGTCTTCCTCTTTTTCTTTGACCCTCCACTTTACCAAACCTGATATCCTTCTCCAGCGACTGGTCCCTCCTGACAATATGTTCGAAGTATGAGAGATGAAGTTTGGCCATTCTGGCCTCCAACGAGCACTCTGGCTGCACTTCTTATAACACAGATCTCTTGGTTCTTTTGGCAGCCCATGGCACTTTCAATATTCTCCTCCAACACCATAACTCAAAAGCATCAATTCTTCTATGGTCTTCCTTATTCACTGTCGAGCTTTCATATGCATATGCGGTTACTGAAAATACCATGGCTTGGGTCAGGCTCATTTAGTCCTCAAGCTTTGTTCTTCAACACTTTAAAAACGTCTTGTGCAGCAGATCTGCTGAATGCAATACATCATTTGATTTCTTGACTGCTGCTTTCATGACTGTTGATAGTTGATCCAAGAAGAATGAAGTCCTTAACAACTTCAATCTTTTCTCCATTGATATGAATGTTGTTTATTGGTCCAGTAAAGAGGATTTTTGTTTTCTTTATATTGAGAAGCAATCCATAACAAAGGCTGTGCTCTTTGATCTTCATCAAGTATTTTAAGTATTTTAAGTTCACTTCACTTTCAGCAAGCAAGGTTGTATCATCTGCATATTGCAGGTTGTTAATGAGTTTTCCTCCAATCCTGATGCCATGTTTTTCTTCATATAATCCAGCTTCTCAGATTATTTGCTCAGCATACAGGTTGAATAAGTATGGTGAAAGAATACAACGTTGTCTCACACCTTTCTTAATTTTAAACCATTCAGTGTTTCCATGTTCTGTTCAAACAAGTGCCTCTTGGTCTATGTACAGATTCCTCATGAGGACAATTACATGTTCCAGAAAATTCAAACTTCACAATGTGCTATGTCCATAGCACACAGGTAAACATTTTTCTGGTATTCTCTGCTTTCAGCCAAGATCCACTAGACATCAGCAGTGATGTCCCTTATCCCACATCCTCTTCAAGAACAACCAACGTGACCCTCTGGAAGTCCTCTGTCAGTGTCTGCTTGCAGCCATTTCTGTATTAGCTTTAGTAAAACTTTACTCGCATGGAATATCAAAGAGATTGTCCAATGATTTCCGCATTCCGTTGGGTCACCTTTCTTTGGAATGGGCACAAATACAGATCTCTTCAATCAGCTGGCCAGATAGTTGTCCTCCAAATTTCTTGGCATAGATGAGTGAGTGCCTTCTGTGCCACCTCACTTTCTTGAAAGATTTCAAATTTTATTCCATGAATTCCTAGTGCCTTGTTCTTTGTCAATTCCTTCAATGCACCTTCGACTTCTTCCTTCAGTATCATTGGCTCTTGATCATATGCTACCTCTTGAAACGGTTGAACATCAACCATTTCCTTTTGGTACAGTGATTCTGTGTATTCCTCCCATCGTCTTTTGATGCTTTCTGCATCATTCAATAATTTGCCCAGAAAATCTCTCAATAACGAAAGTCGACGCTTGAATTTTTTCTTCAGTTCTCCCAGCTTGAGCAATGCTGAGCATGTTCTTCCCTTTTGGGTTTTTTGACTCTAGATCTTTGCACATTTCGTTGTAATATTTGACTTTGTCTTCTTGAGCTGACTTTTGAAATTTTCTGTTCAGCTCTTGTACCTCCTCATTTCTTCCATTTACTTTAGCATCTCTAAGCTGGAGAGCAAGTTTCAGAGTCTCTTCTGACATCCACTTGTGAGCTTTTCCTTCTTTCTTGTCTTCTTAATGACTTTTTGCTTTCTTCCTGTATGATGTTTTTGATGTCATCCCATAACTCTTCTGGTCTTCAGTCTTTATTGTTTAATGTATCAAATCTGTTCTTCAGATGATCTCTAAATTCAGGTGGGATATACACAAGGCCATATTTTGGCTCTCATGGACTTGTTTTCATTTTCTTCAGCTTCAGTTTGAATTTGCATATTAACAATTGATGGTCTGTTCCACAATCTGCCCCTGGCCTTGTTTTCACTGATGATATGGAGCTTTTCCATCTTCTCTTTCCACAGATGTAGCCAATTTGATTTGTGTATTCCATCTGGTGAGGTCCATGTATAAAATCATCTCTTATGCTGTCTAGAGAAGGTATTTGAAATGAACAAATCATTGATTTTACAGAATTCTATCATTTGTGATCGCCAGCATCATTTCTATCACCAAGGCCATATTTTCCAACTACTGAACCTTCCTTTTTATTCCCAACCTTTGCATTCCAATCACCAGTAATGATCAATACATTTTGATTGCATGTTTGATCGATTTCAGATTGAAGAAATTGGTAGAATCCTTCTATTTCATCCTCACTGGCTTTAGTGGTTGGTGCGTAAATTTGAATAATAGTGGTATTAACTGGGCCTCCCTGTAGGCGCATGGATATTATCCTATCACAGACAACATTGTACCTCATGACTGATCTGGATATGTTCTTTTTGACAATGAATGCAACACCATTCCTCTTTAATCTGTCATTCCAGACACAGTAAACTATGTGGTTGTCAGATTCAAAATGGCCAATACCAGTCTATTTCAGCTCACTAATGCCTAAAATATCAATGTTTATGCATGCCATTTCATTTTTGACAATTTGCAATTTTCCTAGATTCATACTTTGTACATCCCATGTTCCAATTATTAATGGATGTTTACAGCTGTTTCTCTTCATTTTGAGTTGTGTCCCATCAGCAAATGAAGGTTCCATGGGCTTTACCCTCACGTGCTTTACTGCATTTGTGTCAACACAGTCAACTCTACTTTGAGGAGGCAGCTCTTCCCCATTGAATTTGAGTACCTTCCAATCTGAGAGGCTCATTTCCCGGCACTATATCTGACAGTGTTTCTTCGCTATTTATAAGGTTTTCAGTGACTAATGGAGGTATTTCATCACTCCTCCTTCCTAGTCTGTCTTTGTTTAGAAGCGCATCTGAAACCTGTCCACCATGGGTGGTGACCCTGCTGGTATTTTAAATATCCATGACATTGTTTCCAGAATCACAGCAACTCACAAACCACCATAGTACAACAAACTGATAGCCAAGTGATTGGGAGACAGATTAGTTGCTTGAAAAAAAAGTTTTACATTGTTGTGCTGTTAATGCTAGTACTAGAGCCATATAAAAGAGTACTATAAGTTACACAGAGAAATTTTGCATTTGAGGTGTTCAACCGGACAGCTTCGTTTTGACCAGCATACAAGAGTCTATCACTGCTCTTTAACAGGGCTAAGTGCACATGTTTTGCTTTCCACTGTGTTCCCCAAAAATCACTCTCCCACAATTGCCAATGGCCCCTAAAGGCCACTGTGGAAGCTTGACCAAATTCCAGTGAACTGACTTGGAAGAATAAGTGACAAACTTCTGTCCCTCTAATATCTCTAAACTGCTTCTGGCTCATCCAATGCTCAGCCTGTAGGTATCTCACACATCACTGGAGTTGCTGCTTACCAGGAATCAACTATGCTTATCCCCTAACCTACCTACTTAGTCAGGTGATGTTATACAGTTACACAGTGTCATTTATGAGTGTAAACACTGTTGAAATGTTGGTATTCTAGAACTGGCATGGTGCTGTGGGACAAAGCAGTGGACCACAAGGTTAGTTTGAACCACAGGGTCGCTGTGAGTC
>NW_006408525.1:31735179-31807501 GCF_000296735.1 Chrysochloris asiatica
CTATGAGTTGGTTCCGACTCGATGGCACCTGACAACAACAACAACAACATTCTGTTCCAAACATATTTCTTATATTCTAGCCACTTGAGTTACTTACTATGACTTTTAATAAATTCTTAGAATGATGATTTTTTAAATATTTCAGTCTGCTTCCTGAAAGAAAGACACATCTATTTTAGATAAACATCTTCATAAGCAAAAATAAGAAAGAAGATCAAAGTAAGAGCTAGAAAATGCACTGGAGCTCAAAGGATAAGTACAAATCTCAACTGAAAGCTTCACAATATTCTCCTGCCTCTATTTCTACACATTTTGCTCATTCTTAACAGTTACTTTATTTCAAGAAATGTGAACAAGCATAAAGTTACTCCGGTCATATGCTGGGTAGCTTTAACAGGCAAAAGAGCTTAATTGATTCCCCACATGGTGAAGATAGCTGTAGGTTAAACTATTACTCTAAAACTGAATTGGTTGACTCAGCAATTCTATTTGTACGTGTTTTTCTCCCAGAAAGAAGAGTGAACCTTTCTCTAAAGAGTAATCTATAAAAGGTTCACGCCAGTATTAGTTGTAATAGCCAAACACTGAAAAAATGCTGAACAGTAGGGAAATGATGACTAAAATGTGATTATGATCATAAGGTGCAATTACTGTTGTTGTTAAGCGCCGTTGAGTTCATTTTGACTCATATTGACCTTGTAATAGGGTTTCTGAGGCGCAGTTGGTGTGTCTGAACCGTTGACCTTGTGGTTAGTAGTCCACTGTTTATCCTACAGTGACACAACAGGACTCTTAAGGTAGAATGCTAGATGACAAATAAAAGCTTAATGTGTATTTAATGAAGATAGATAGCCCATGAACACAGAGTGAGAAAAGCATACTGCTGAAGAATATGTATAATATGATACAATTTTGTGCAAGAAAAACTCCAAAATTATATTGCAATGCTATGAGGGATTTGTGTGTACATACACACTAGCTGTTAAGCGCTGTCAAATTGATTCTAACTTATAGTGACTACTGTATAGGGTTATAGAGGAGCAGTTGGTGAGTATGAACCACTGACCCTGCAGTTAGCAGTCCAGTGCTTATCTTACAACACCACACCAGGACTCCCATACACACACTTTTTTGTCAAATGCCATCAAGTAAGTTCTCACTCATAGTGACCCTGTATAGGATTTCCAAGAGCGGTTGGTGGATTTGAATCACCTTCCTTGTAATTAGCAGTCCAGTGCTTATCCTAAAGAGCCACTTCAGGACTCCATACACACATGCATGTACATACATATGGTTGCCGGTTACGTGTCACTGAGTTGGTCCCGACTCACAGTAACCATGAATAAGGTGTTTAAGTCTGTAAATCTTTAAAGGAGTAGAGAGCCTCCTATTTCTCCCACTGAGTGACTGGTAGGTTCGAACTGCTAACTTGTAATTAGCAGCCCAGCTCATAATCTACTACGCTACCAAAATTCTTTGTATATTATCTTTGTATCAAGAAATTTGAGCAAGCATAATAAAATATTACCATTAATGACTATAGTTTTCAAGTGCCTTTTAATTTGTTGTTGTTGTTAAGTGCCGTTGAGTCAGTTCCGACCCATAGCGACCCTGTACAGGGTTTCCGAGGCTGTAAATCTTTACAGGAGCAGAAAGCCTCATCTTTCTCCCACGGAACAGCTGGTAGTTTTGAACTTAAGGTTCGCAGCCCGATTCGTAACCACTACGCTACCAGAGCTCCTTTTTAGATTCAATATTTCTAAATAGAAAAGACAGCTTTCAAATATGATGGGCAGCACCATGGACAGTAACTAGACAGCACCATGGTCAGCATCGTGGTCAGTCCCAAAAGGACATGAGGTGGGGAGAAGATTGTGAATGCTTTTGTATTTTATGTCTAACAATAATTTAATGTCATAGACTTTTTTAAAAAGATATTTTTGTATCATATTTTGTAACTTATAAGGAGCCCTCACCACCACTCAATCAGTGAGAGAAAGATGAGGCTGTCTGCTTCCATAAGGTTACAATCTTAGAAACCTTATTATGCACGGTCACCATGACTTGATGAAAGTGGGTTGGGTTGGGGTTTTGATATAAAAATAATTTCTAGTCAATGCTTTTAGTAAACCTAAGAGCAAGTTAGACATAATGATAGATAGATATTAATGGTCAAAACGGGTTAACTGATCATTGGTAGTACTTGTCAGATGAAGATAAGACAGACTAAATGGTTCCTCTAGAAGATTCCCTCAAACTAAACTCCTGGACTCGACCAAGTCTCACAGAAAGATGAAACTCCAGACTCCTTAAACTCACCCTCCCTTCATACTACACCACACCTTCTTCTATCTTATTGTGACCACATCTCTATACTTATACTGAAACAGTTTCCTACCTTTAGGGCCACATCATCCACTTCATTCAGCCCCCAAAACTCTTCTCTGACTCAAGCTTACTCCATCTCTCCTTAATCCCACCTGATCATTTACCTTTATCATTTTGTCCATTAAGTTAGTTTGATTCATCTCTTTTAAGAACTTTACACATAAAATAAGTATTTCTGATAGCAGGAGAATGTCTTTATAATACAATTTAAGCCACAAAACACGCTTCTCAACTTATCATGATTTATAACCTTGAATTTCTATACCTCTTTTCCAATAGAAATTACATATATTGAAAGTCAAATTCAAGTACACTGTTAACCCTGTATTTTGAAAAGTAAATTTAAGGAACTTAGACAGTTAAGCTACATATAAACCCATTTTTTCATTAGTTTCTACAAAATTTCATTTTTGTCACTGCAGAAAATCTGTAAAGAAGGGCGCTGGGCTCATCTTCACGGTCTGCTCCGACCTACTTGACTTTGGTGTTAAATTCCTCACTATCTCAGCTGCTCACAGTGTTTTCAGTGAGGAGGTGACAGGTATGGAAACCATTTCTGTCACTGATTCCCAAAATGGAGCTGGTGATAAGAACTATTTAAGGGTGACTGTTATTAACACAGGTTCATGATTTGCACCCCAAGGGAGGGACTCTCAGTGAAAGGGGGTATAAACAGAAAATACAGGATTTCTTGAAAACATTATCAGAATTTAGTTTATTGTAGTGGTCACAGAAAAATTCTCATATCATTAACATACAAAAAAAAGGCTATAAAGGAGATAATTGGAACAATTAACAACATTGGAATATGAACTAATAGGTTAGATACGCATATCAATGCTCAATTTCCTGAATTTGATCACTATACTGTAAGAACACATCTCTGATCTTAGGAAATATGAAAGTTTCCAAAGGTTTGTGGAAAAATTCCTTTGTATTTCAATTCCATTTTTCCATGAACTCTTTGAATCTCCCTCATATACATTACAATGATTTCTGCAACTTCATCTCAAATAATTCAGTAAACAAATACGTATTGAAAGCTTCCATTCTGTCTCCTAAGGGGCAGGTAAGTATATCTGTGTGTGTATCCTGTGTGTGTTTATACAAGGAAGAATGCAACAATAAAGCGAATGTGACAATGACTAGATCTGGGCCACGTAGTATATGAGAATTCTCTCAATTATTCTTGCAACCTTTCTACAAATATAAAATTATATTTAGTTTTAACCGCAAGCAGGAAATCAATAGGCTTAGTTAGAATTTCATTTTTCTTTTTTTGCCTAATACGACATGAAATTCTCTGCCTAAAAAAAATTCATACTTCATTTCCCCAACTTACCAATAATGCCTGTTTTCTCTTATTAGTGTCTTGATTTACAATCCACAATTGGCTCAGTCTTTTGTTCCCCCCTGAAGTTAAAAATTACTTTCCTTGGCCTTCCCTAAAAAACTGTAATGACCTCATAACACATTTCACTAAGAAAATGATACCATCTGCTTACACACTGCTACCCTTTCTCTCCTTATTAACCTAAAATATCCCTTCCACAAATTTGCCTTATCGTTTCCAGACAAACATGACAGAATAAAATGGAATTACCAAATACTGTAATGTGAAGTATTCCTCTTCAACCTAACCTTGACTTTTTCTTTTCAAAATCCCTATAACCATATGAGTCGTGGTATGGAACTGCAGGATAAGCACTGGACTGTTAATTGTAAGATTGGTAGTTAAATCCACCAACTGCTCCTTGGAAACCGTATACAGGGTCACTATGAGTCAGAACCAACTCGACAGCACTTAACGACAAACAACAAGCATCTGAGGGGGATTCAAGAAGTTTGTGGAAGAATTCTGTTATCTTTTCATTCAATTTTTTTCACTAACTTTTTGAAGCCCCTCATAATTTCCACAAAACCTTATACAATTCTACTGTTGTTGTTGTTAGGTGCTATCAAGTCAACACCAACAATTGTTACATATAAGTCCACTGCCGCTATCATGGTGTCAATCCATCTTCCCCTTTTTCCCTGACCCTCCACTTTACCAAGCTTGATATCCTTCACGAGGGACTGGCTCTTCCTGATAAGATGACCAAAGTATGAGAGACAAAGTCTGGCCATCCTCGCTCCTGAGGCACATTCTGACTGCACTTTTTCCAAAACAGATTTGCTTGTTTTTCTTGCAGTCGTTGGTATTTTTAATATTCTTCTCCAACACTATAACTCAAATCATCGATTTTTCTTCAGCCTTCCTTATTCACTGTCTAACTTTCACATGCATATGAGGCAATTACAAATATCACAGCTGTGTCAAGAACCTTTAGTCCTCAAAGTGTCCTTTGGTCATTAACACTTTAAAGACGTTTTGTGCAGCAGATTTACATAACATAACATGTTGCTTGTATTCTTGGCTGCTGCTTCCATGACTGTTGATTATAAATCCAAGCAACTGTAGTCTTTGACAACTTCAATATTCTCTCCATTTATCATGATGTTATTTATTGGTCCAGTGGCAAAGATTTTTGTTTTCTTTACACTGAGATGCAATTCATACCGAAGGCTGTGGTCTTTGATCTTCATCAGTAAGTATCTTAAGTCCTCTTTGCTTCCAGCAAGCAAGGTTGTATCCATATGCGTATTGTTGTTGTTGTTGTTAAGTGCTGTTGAGTCGATTCTGACCCATAGCGACCCTATATAGGGTTTCTGAGGCTGTAAATCTTTACGGGAGCAGAAAGCTCATAGATCTTACACGTAATCTGACTAGAATGAATGTTTAATAGCCTGATAACCAACCTGGTGTGGCTCTGCAGGATCAGCAATGAACTGCAAACCATAAGGTCAGAGGTTCGAACCCACCAGCTGCTCCTTGGAAACTCCGTACATGGTCCCTATGAGTCGGAACCAACTCGATGGCACTTCACAACAATAACTAGCACTAGAACATTGTACAGATCTCAGTAACTTCATTAAAACTATAAAGAAAATAGACCTCAGGTAGCTAAAAAATATACTTACCATCTATGTCTTGTCCAATAGCAAGTCCAGCCCATTTCCGCTGTAAAACAAGAGGGGGTTGGAGAGTATACTTAAAACCAAATCAATCAAAATTAGAGAAATGAGGAAAAGAGTAATTTTCTGTGAATTTCAGGAACACATTCATAAAATTCCAGGAACCAAACAATGGCAAGCTACAGACAGGTTTGAACACCTGTTCACAAAATACAGAAAGCTTGCCTTTTTATAGTAAAGCCAGCACCAAAGAGTACTATGCTCCTTTGAATGATCTCATGCTCCTGAAGCTCATGCTCCTGAAGCTACTATTCCAGTGTTCTGGATATGCTGGGGCTAGCTCTACTGCTTCATATAGTATCACGAAAAGAAAGGTATTCCATTTGTTAAAAAAAAAAAATTAAAACTGGTCAGATAAGTTACAAACACTTCATAGACACATAACCACACAACTTGTGGAATTGGTTTTCTGGGTTTGAAGGATTAGAATCATAGCTGTATGGACTCTCAGTCAATTGGCATAATACAGTTTAGAAAGTTTTATTCTACATCCTAGTTGGTGAGTAGTGTCTGGAATCTTAAAAACTTGTAAGTGGCCACCCAAGATATAAGTATTGGACTATAATCCTATGGAGCAAAAGAGAAAAAGGAAGCCCCAAGCCTCAAAGAAGAACGTAGTCTAAAGGGCAAGTCCACATGAACACATCCTCACCAGAACAACTAGATGGGGCCTGAGGTACAAAGGTAAGACGTGATTGGCTTACAAGCTTTCAAGAGGGAACCTAGATCCACAGGGCGGGGAAGATGGTAGAGTGTCCAGTGAGTAGTATCTGACCTGTCTAGGAAGGGCAGATGAAAAGAAATGCAGATGGGTCCCTTGGGAAGCAAGGGTGAATAATTATTACCAGGACTGATTGTGAGGACTGGAAATGTAAAAGTGGACATTTTATAGATAGGAGGGGAGTGATTAATCTTCCAGTCTACGAGCGGAGGGCCCTGGGACCATCAATGGAGAAGAACGGAGAGCGGGACTCCACCCAGAGGAGCAGTGAGGCCTGAGACTAAGAGAGGATGACGTGAAGAGAGAGGATGATGTGAAGAGATGGAGTGGCTGGGGACTAGGGATCCAGGGAGGGAGAGGGGCTGTGTGCTGAGGACCGTGAAGGGAGGGCAGGCGAGATTGCAGGGTATACCCTTTGGTTCAGTGATGATGCATCGACGGGATGGTAACTATGGCAATGAGACGATGTATGATGGAATGAATGTAAAACTAATGTTCCCCCATGTAGATTATCACACAATACACAATAAAACATAAAAAAAAAAAGCTTGCCTACTCATCTGAACATTGTGGATTTAGGTGCATAATTTAGAGATACTGTGATATGAATATGTACAAGTGTTCTCCCTTACAGCCTTCATATGGTCGGCAACTTCTTCCTTTCTGCATTTCACCTCCCCAAAGGGCTTCTGTAACATTCCATCCCACTTACTGACAATCTGAAATTTTTCAGCATGCTGGTTAAATTTAGACTTTGAGTCACAAAGAAACCACATTTAGGTTCCATACTTCAATCTTTATGACAGCCTCCATGGAAGAAAAGAACAAACCAGTCTCTGTTGAGAGAAAGGAGTGCTGTAGTTTAAAAATCATCATTTTGCAACCATATTTTAAAAAGGATTGGGTACCCTTTGGTTGTTTGAATGGTTATATATTCCTGAGTGCTTCAGTGTACATCCAAAAAAAACAACAGATTGAAAACAATTGCTGTTGAATGATGATGCATGGAGGAGATTGAAATCATTGCAATGAAACGAAATACAATAGGATGAATGTAAAGCTGATGCTATCCCATGTAAACTATCACTCAATTCACAATGAAAATTTGTAATAATTAATTAATTATAAAAAAGGATTGGGGAGAGCAGAAGTGTGTTCATTAGGGTTTTCAATGACTGATTTTTCAGACGTAGACCGTCACGCCTTTCTTCTGAAGCATGTCTGGGTAGACAGAAAATGCCACATTAACTGTGCCACCCAGAACTCCATTAAAATAACAGCACCTACCTTATGGGGTTATTAGAAGAATTAAATGAGTTAATACATGCAAAAGTGCTTAGAATAATGCCTAACATACAGTAAACCTGGTAGAAAAAAACACAGAGACAAGGAGAAATAACCATATCTCAAGCTACTCCTGGACACCAGAATACCACACAGATCTCCATACAACCTGGGGAACTCTGGGATATGATCATTCCAGACCTTTAATCTATAGAATCAAGCATGAACAGTAGAATTTCAGATCATGGAGAGGCATCCTCACAAAGAAGGGAGATAGCGAATGAAGACTTAGTGGAGGCTTACGGTAGTACAGCGCCCTAGAAGGTGGTAGGATTGCATTCACATTGCTGAGAAGTGCGAGCCCAGATGCATGAGTGTGATGATAAGGGAGAAAGACATTCAGAATCCTTTTGTGGTGCTCCTATATTACGTACCTGGGTCAGTGCTAGCCAGTTTTCTTTCCACAGAACCACCAACAGTTATAATCATCACGACCCTTCTAATCGTTAGAAGAGCCCAAAGTATTTGGGTTTCATTTGCTATAACTATCACTCTAATCATATTTGGAATAGTCTGAATCATTACACTTTTAAATCACTATGATTAGATGTCAATTTTACCAAAAAAAGGAAAAAAATACCATTTTTATATATTCTGTTTCTCTGGACATTAATATTAGAAAGAACTTGACAGTTTTATCTGAAATCTAACTGCTATAACTATAGGATTTCCAGAAATTAGAAAAACATCCAAGCAATAAAAGGCAGGCATAGTAAAAACTGGCAATTAGGAATAACCTTTAACTTCCTTATATAATGTCAAGATGATTTTCTTCAATGCGAATCAAGAGAGAAATAGAACTAGGGTGAATGAATTGATGCTCCTAGGACTGTGAAGAACAGAAGAGAGCTCATTCTCGTCAGAGTTACCTGAGGTAAGCTGAATGCAATGCTTCCTGGAAACACAGTCGGATGGGTCCTCAGAGTAAATGTGTACCTGTGGTTGGGAGAGGTCCTCACCACCACATGCCTGAAAGACAGAAACACAGTCAGTGCTCCAGGCCAAAGGAACCAATTCCCAAATGGGTTCATTTCTAACACCTGATGCTGGGTAAGTACCAGGTCAAAAGATGGAACTCTGTAAGAGACTTAAGAATTAAAACCACAAATTCCATTTCCAAACGCTGACAGCACAAACTTGGCCAAACACACAAACTATTGTTGTTAAGTGCCACTGAGTGTGTTCTGACTCGCAGCAACGTTGTATAGGGTTTCCAAGGAGCAGCTGGTGGGTTTGAACTGCCGACCTTGTGGTTCACAGTGCAGTGCTTACCCTACAACGCCACACCAGAAGTCCAAACATACAAGCAGAACATGGCTAAATGCAATAAAATACACCACTGATCTCGTTACAGTTTCAATTTACATAAAACTGAAGCCAGGAATTCTGAGTCTTGCTAAGTAAACAGAAAGTGGAAACATTACCACTCTTCTTCACGCACCAATAAAATACAAAGAAGAAGATCAAAAGAGATGAGCAAGGAGAGAGAAGTTACAAAAAAGTGGTTTTAGTTTACAGAACTAATCTTTACATCTTTTTATAGACTTACAACAGGCTGAAACATAATTTTAAAAAAAAAAAACATGACAAGAATGAAATATTTTTCTCAAAATACATGAGCTTTTATATAAATATCAGTTATTTACTATTTCAAAATTTTGTGTTAATTTACCCTTCTCAAAAGTTACTCGTAAGAAAATTGCTATTTCATGATAATCTCTTCTTATACCAAGAACTTAATAAAAACTGTATGTAAGACAGACGCTTCAAACTCTGTTGTACAACAGCACTATTTAAAAAAAAAATACCTTTTAGAATATGACTTAAAAAAATACTAATGATTAATATGTGGGCTTCAAACAACTCCCTGGAAAATTCCATTATCTTGTAATTCCATTTTTCTATGAACTTTTTGAAATTCCCTGTATATTATTTTGTTACTAGAATATGTTCCTTACCCATTACATTTTAAGTAAATGGAGCATCATTCCTGTGGACAGTTGAAGTATGTGTAAGAATTTCATAAACAAATAAATTCTCACACTGATTATACTTTGATCTACTTGCAGAAATTTCTGTTCAATTCATCATCCGAATTTTTTGAACTGGAAACAATGCTAATATGAGGGTGAGTCAAAAATTATTCACATTCTGGCTGCAGAATTCATTTTAATTAACTTTTAGAAAAGGCAAACGCATCATTGTTTGACATAATCTCCTTGCTTTTCAATACACTTTGTTCATCTGTCAACAAAGTTTCATAGTCCCTTATTAAAAAATGTTTCAGGCTAAGCTGTGAATATACAGCTGTCTTCACTTCTTCATTAGAGATGAATCTTTGTTCTTGAACGGCTGCTTTCAGGGGACCAAACAGAAGAAAGTCCAATGAAGCAAGATTAGGACTATAGGGAGGATGCTTTAATACTTCAAAATGAAGTTTTTGCAGAGTGTCAACAGTGTGGGCAGAGGTGTATGGACGTGCACTGTCATGCAAGATCACAACACACTTGGATAGCATTCCTCTGTGTTTAGGCTTCAGCTTTCAAGTGAGTATCTCATTGTGACAAGCACTGTTGACTGTTGAACCTTTTTCTTGATAATGTTCCAATACTGGCCATTGAGAATCCCAGACAACTATAACCATCAATTTTCCAGCTGATGGTTGACTTTTTTTTTTTTTTTAACCGAATTTGAAGTTTTGCTTTATTTTTCTGCTTTTGTCTAATTGAGTTTCCTACTTCTGCTAATTTCTCCCCTTGGGAGCTAACAGACTTCCAGCTTTCTTTTCTTTTCACCTTCACCTTTATTCAAGTGTTGACTTACAGGAATTATCCTCACATGGGTTTTGTTTTGTTTTTAAGTTTTTATTGTGAATTGAGTGATAGTTTACATGTGAGATCATCAGCTTTACACTCATCTTATTGTAGTTCGTTTCATTGCAATGATTACAATTCCTTCCATGTATCATCATTGAAGAGTATTTGCTTCTATTCCATATGCATTGTTTATATATATACCAAAACACTCAGGAATATACAATCATTCAAATACATATACAATCATACAAACACTCAAAGGGCATACCCTGCAAGCCTGGCCCCTTCCATGAGTCCGGAGTCTCAGGCTGCTCCATCTCTCCACGTCATCATCTCTGCCTCCATCTCTAGAGTCGCTACTTCTCTGAATAGGGTCCCACACTCCGGTCCCATTCTTCTCCCTTGATGGCCCCAGGGTCCTCTGCTCCTGGGCATGATGGTTGACTTTTGAACTTTTTCTTGGTCAGCAACTGAGGATGTTTCCATTCCACACTCTGCCATTTACTCTCAGGCTCATAGTGATGAATCCATGTCTTATTACCAATAATGGGTTGTTGTGTTTTTTGTTTTTTAAAGAAACTTACCTTCCTTTGAGTATCAGTCCAAATTTTGTTTGCAGATGTCCAAACGCTTCTGTTGATGCTCTTCCATGAGTTGCTTCAGTATCCTTCTGACACAAACTTTTTGAAATCTAAGTCTTTCGTGGATTATTTCATAGGCAGAGCCATGGCTGATTTGCAAATGATTTGTCAAATCTACTGTCACTTGTTTCTTCAGCAGAATCATTGAGTGTACACACTCAATGTTGTCATCAGCTGCGGAAGTGGAAAGGTATTTTAATATAACTGGAGTGAGATCATTTTTTTTCACTCACCCTCATACAATCTCATTGTCTGAAGGCCCTTTTATCATGAAGCTGGACACCACAGCTGATTAATGATTCTAACTCTCTTTAACTGTATTTTACATATAGCTTTTTTTTTTTTTAATGGTTAATTACAATTCTATCCTCTTGTTCCTTATTTCCTAGTCTGCCTCCTAGTACAGCCCCTTCTTCTACCAACCTCAAAAACATATAGGTGGCGCTGAACTTGGTAGCATGTTTTTTATAAGTTCTGCCAGGGGGATTCTTGATGTCATTCCACAACTCTTCTGGTCTTTGGTTTTTAGTGTTTAATGTATCAAATCTGTTCTTCAGATGATCTCTAAATTCAGGTGGGGTATATTCAAGGTCATATTTTGGCTCTTGTGGACTTGTTTTCATTGTCTTCACCTTCAGTTTGAATTTGCATATGAGGAATTGATGGTCTGTTCCACAGTCTGCCCCTGGCCTTGTTTTGACTGATATAGAGCTTTTTCATTGTCTCTTCCCACAAATGTAGTCAATTTGATTTCTGTGTATTCTATTTGATGAGGTCCACGTGTATAATCGTCTCTTATGCTGTCTAAAGAAGGTATTTGAAATGAACAAATCATTGATTCTGCAGAATTCTATCATGTGACCGCCAGCATCATTTCTATCACCAAGGCCATATTTTCCAACTACTGATCCTCTTTGTTCCCAACCTTTGCATTCCAATCACTAGTAATGATCACTATATCTTGACTGCATATTTGATCAATTTCAGATTGGAGAAGTTGGTAGAATTCTTCTATTTCATCCTCACTGGCTTTAGTGATTGGTGCATAAATTTAATAGTGGTATTAGCTGGTCTTCTCTGTAGGTGGATGGATATTATCCTATTACAGACAGTGTTGTACCTCATGACTGATCTGGGTATGTTCTTTTGGATAATGAATGCAACACCATTCCTCTTCAATATGTTATTCCTGGCATAGTAAACCATGTGGTTGTCAGATTCACAATGGCCAATACAAGTCCTTCTCAGCTCACTAATGCCTAAGATATCAATGTTTATGCTCGATGGCACCTAACAACAAGAAGCCAGGGAGGAGATATGAATCTATTTGAAGATAATTATAAAGAAAAATGGTTGTAAAGATTCTACATTTGTGCATCTTCAAATTCTTATGACTCAAATTATATAGCCATATTGATCGTTATTATTACTTCGTGCCATCCAGTCTGCTCCAAACCACAGTGCCCCTCTGCATAGCAGAAAACATTGTTTTCTGTGCCATCCTCACAGCACTGCTATGTTTGAGCTCATGAGTGCAGCCACTGTGTCAATCATCTCATTGAGGGTCTATCTCTTTTTCAATGATCCTTTACTTTACCAGGCATGGTGTCCCTCTCCAGGAACTGGACCCTCTTAATAACATGTCCAAAGTACATGAGACCAAGTTTCACCATTCTCACTTACAAGGACCATCTGGCTATACTTTGTCCAAGACAGATTTGTCAACTCGTCTGCCAGTCCATGGTATTTTCAATATTCTTTGGCAACATCATAATTCACATGCATATGAGACGACTAAAAATACCTTAGGTAAGGCACATCTTAGTGTCAAGTGACGTTTTATATTTTTAACACTTTAAATAAGTCTTGTGCAGCAGATTTGCCCAATGTTTAATTTCCTGACTGCTGCTTCCATGAGCACTGATTGTGGATCCAAGTAAAATGAAATCCTTGACAACCTCTTCTCTGTTTATCATGATGGTCCAATTGTGATTTTTGTTTTCTTTACATTGAGTTGTAATCCATACTGAAGGCAGTATGCTTTGATCTTCATCAGCAAGTGCTTCAAGTCCTTTTGTTTTCAGCAAGCAAGGTTTTATCATTTGTTGTCAGTGAGTCTTCCTCCAATCCTAAAGCAATGTTCTTAACTGGATTATTTGCTCAGCATTCAGACTGAACAAGAATGGTCAAAGGATACAAACATGGTACACACCTTTTGTGATTTTAAACTAGGCAGTATTCTCTTGCTTTATTTGAACATCTACCTCTTGGTCAATGTGCAAGTTCTGCATAAGCACAATTAAGTGTTCTGGAACTCCCATTCTACGCAATGCAGTTTGTTACGGTGCACAAAGTTAAATGCCTTTGCATAGTCAATAGTACACAAGTAAACACCTTTCTGGTATCTCTGCCAAGATCCATCTGACATCAGCAATGATATCCCTCTTTCCACATCCTCTTTTGAATCCAGTTTGAATTTCTGGTAGCTCCCTATCAGTGTACTGCTGTAACCATTTTTTAATTATCTTAGCCAAAATTTGACTTGTGTGTGAATAATGATATGGTTTGGTAATTTTAGTATTTTATTGGGCCACCTTTCATTGGAATGGGCACAAATATGTATCTCTTCCAGTTGTGTGTCCAGGTAGCTTTCTTCCAAATTTCTTGGCATAAAGTAGTGAGTTCTTCCAGCACTGCATCAATTTGATGAAACATTTCAATTGGTATTCTGTCACTCATGGAGCTTTGTTTTTTGGTAATGTTTTCAGGGCACTTTGGACTTCTTCCTTCAACCCCATCAGTTCTTCCTTCAGTACCATATGCTACCTCTTAAAATGGATCAACTGACCCTTTTTGGTACAATGATTCTGTATATTCCTTCCATCTTTTTTGATGCTTCCTGTATCATTCAATGTTTTACCTATATAATCCTTTAATATTTCAAATCAAGATTTGAATGCTTTCATCAGTTCTTTCAGGTTGAGAAATGCTAAGCATATTCTTTTTTTTTGGGGGGGGGGCGGTTTCTCACTCCAGGTCTTTGCACATTTCCTTATAACACTTTTTCCTCTTGAGCTGTCCTCTGGAATTTTCTATTCAGCTCTTTTACTTGATCATTTCTTCCATTTGCTTTATCTATTGAACATTCAAGAGGAAGTTTCAGACTCTTCTGATATCCACTTGGTCTTCTGTTTCTTTCCTGTCTTTTTTATGACCATTTGTTTTCTACATGTATGGTATTCTTGAAGTCATTCTACAATTCACTGGTCATTGGTCATTAGTGTTCTATACATTAAATCTATTTTTGGGATGGTTTCTTAATTCATATATGTACTCAAGTTGTATTTTGGGTTTTGTAGATTTGTTTTAATTTTCTTCCATTTCAGCCTGAACTTGAATATGAGCAATTTATGGTCTGTTCCACAGTCAGCTCCTGGCCTTGTCTTGGTTCATAATATTGAGCTTCTCCATCATCCCATCACACAGATATTATTGCTATTATCATTGTCAGGTGTTGTCAAGTTGGTACCAAATCATAGTGACCCTAAGCACAACAGAACAAAATACCTCCCGGTCCTGAGCAATCGTCATTACACTTGTCCCCATTACTGCTGCCACTATGCCAATCCATCTTACTGGAGGTCTTCCTCTTTTTCATTGACCCTCCAATTTACCGAGCATGATGTCCTTCTCCAGGGACTAGTCCCTCCTGATAATATATCCAAAGTACAAGAGACGAAGTCTCACCATCCTGACTTCTAAGGAGCATTCTGGCTGTACTTCTTCCAACACAGATTTGCTTGTTCGTCTGGTAGTCACCAGTACTTTAAATATACTCAAATGTATCAATTCTTCTGCAGTCTTCCTTATTCATTTTCTACCTTCCACATGCATATGAGGTTATTGAAAATACCATGGCTTGGGTCAGGTGCACCTTAGTCCTCAAACTGACATCTCTGCTGTCGAACACTTTAAAGAGGCCTTGTGCAACAAATTTGCCTAATACAGTACATCAATTGATTTCCTGACTGCTGCTTCTGTGTTGATAGTGGCTCCTAGCAAAATGAAGTCTTTCACAATTTCGATCTTTTTTCCATTCATCATGGTGTTATTTATTGGTCCAGTGGTGAGGATTTTTGTTTCATTTACATAGAGATGCAACCCATGATAAAGGCTGTGCTCTTTAATCTTCATCTGTAGGTATTTTAAGTGCTTTTCACTATTAGCAAGCAAAGTTGTATTATCTGCATACCATAGGTGAATGAGTCACCCTCCATTCTGATACCACATTCTTCTTCATAAAATCCAGCTTTTTCTCAGATTATTTGCTCAGCATACAGACTGAGTAAGTATGGTGGAAGAATACAAGATTATATTCCTGATTTTAAACCATTAAAGTATCCCCTTGTTCTAACAACTACCTTTTGGTCTATCTACAGGATCCTCATTAGCTAAATTAATGTTCTGGAATACCTATTCTTTACAATGTTATCCATAGCTTATCATAACCCACATAGCCAAAAGCCTTTGCATTATCAATAAATCACAGGTAAACATACTTCCGGTATTCTCTCCTTTCAGTTTAGATCCATCTGATGTCAACAATGATATCCCTTGTTCCATGTCCTTGTCTGACTCTGGCTTGAACTTGTGGCAGTTCCCTGTCAATGTATTGATGCAGCCATTTTTTAATTATCTATAGGAAAAGTTTACTTGCATGTGATATTAATGATACTGTCATGATTTCCACATTCCTTTGTGTCACCCTTCTTTGGAAAGGGCACAAATATGGATCTCTTCCAATCAATTGGCCAGGTAGCTGGCTTCCAAATTTCTTGGCATAGAAGAGTGAGTGCCTCAAGTACTACATCAGTTTGTTGAAAGATTTCACTTCGTATTCCATCAATTCCTGGAGTTTTGGTCTTTGCCAATGCCTTCAGGACAACTTGGACTGCTTCCTTTAGTACCATTGGCTCTTGATCATATGCTATCTCTGGAAATGGTTGAACACTGACCATTTCTTTTTGGTAAAGTGACTGTGTATTCCTTCCATCTTCTCCTAATGTTTTCTGTATTATTCAGTACTTTGCCTATGGAATCTTTCATTATTATAAGCCAAGGCTTGAATTTTTTTCCTCAGTTCTTTTAGCTTGAGAAATGCTTTGGTTTTCTAATTCCAGGTCTTTGCACATTTCATTATAACACCTTACTTTGTCTTCTTGATCTGCCCTTTGAAACTTTCTGTTCAGTTATTTTACCTTCTTATGTCTCCCATTTGCTTTAACATCTCTACGATGGAAAGCAAATTTCAGAATCTCTTCTGACATTCACTTTGGTCTTTTATTTCTTTACTGTCTTTTCAATGGTCTTTTGCTTTCTTCCTGTATGATGTTCTTGATGTCATCCTACACTCTTCTAGTCTTCAGTCACTGGTGTCTAACACATAAAATTTGTTCTTCAGATGATTTCTAAATACAGGTAGTATATGTTCAAGGTCATATTTTGATTCACGTGGACTTGTTTTAATCTTCTTCAGCTTCAGCTTGAACTTGCATATGAGTAATTAATGATCTATTATATAGTCTGTCTCTGACCTTGTTTTGGCTGATGATATGGAACTTTTTCACCATCTCTTCCCACAGCTGTAGTCCATTTGAATTCTGTGTATCCTATCTGGTGAGGTGCATGTGTATAGTCATCTTTTATGTATTTGAAAAAAGGCATCTGCAATTAATAAATCATTGGTCTTGCAAAATTCTAGCATGCAATATCCAGCATTGTTCCAATCACCATAGCCATATTTTCCAACTACTGATTCTTTCTTCTTGTTTCCAACTTTCACATTCCAATAGCAGTAATTATCAATATATCTTGACTGTATATTTGCTTCAGACTGAAGAAGTTGGTAGAATTTTCAATTTCATCATCATTGGCTTTAGTTGTTGGTGCATAAATTTGAGTAATAGGGGTATTAACTGCTCTTTCCTGTAGATAATGGATATTATCCTATCACAGACAGCATTACACTTCAAGATAGAGCTTTAAATACTCTTTTTGATGATGAATGCTATGCCACTCCTCTTCAATTTGTCATTCCTGGCATAGTAAACATGATTGCCAGATTCAAAGTGGCCAATATAATACCAGTCCATTTCAGCTCACTAATGCCTTGGATATCTATGTTTATCCATCCCATTTCATTTTGACAACTTTCAATGCTTCTAGATTCATACTTCATATGTTCCATGTTCTGATTATTGATGCATGTTTACAGCTGTTTCTCCTCATTTTGAATTCTCCTCCATCAGTAAATGAAGGTCCCGAAGGTTTTATTCTATTTGTGTCATCTCAGTCAACTCTACTTTAAGGAGGTAGTTCTTCCCCAGGTATATTTTGAGTGCCTTCTAACCTGAGGGGCTCATCTTCCAGCACTGTATCTGACAATATTCTGGTGCTCTCCATCATGTTTCAACATTCAATATTCTGGTGCTGACAGTGTTCTACTGCTATTCATAAGGGTTTCAGTAGAGAAACATTCACCAGTAGTCTGCCTCACCTTCTTTTTAGACTGTCTTAGTCTGGAAGCTCAGCTGAAACCTATCCACCCTGGGTGATCCTGCTGGTATTTAAAATACTGGTGGCATAGCTTCCAGCATCACTGTAACAGACAAGCCACCACAATACAACAAATTGACAGAAGAATGGTGGTCCCCAAAATGTAGGCAATTTGATTCCTGTGTATTCTATCTGGTGAGGTACATGTGCATAATTGCCATTTATGTTGTTGAAAAAGTTATTTTTGATAAATTAGTCTTTGCGCTTGCAAAATTCTATAAAATGATCTCTAGTGTCATTTCTATCACCAAGGTCATATTTTCCGACTACCAATCTTTGTCTTGGTTTCCAACTTTTGCATTCCAATCACCAGTAATTACCAATGCATCTTGACTGCACATTTAATCAATTTCAGACTGAAGAAGTTGGTAGAATTCTTTAGTTCTTCCATCATTGGCTTTGGTGGTTGGTGTGTAAATTTGAATAATAGTTGTTTTAACTGGTGTTCCTTGTAAGCGTATAGATGTTATCCTATTACAGACAACACTGTATTTCAAGATAGATCTTGAGCAAACAATCAAGTCTCTTCAGAACAAACCCCCCCATTCATGACTGAAACTCAAAAGGAATACAAGAGCAGGCATGTAAGATTGCTGCTGGTGACCACGTTGGTCAACTGGTGAGTGGAAAAAGGGAAAAGGCAGCAATGAAGATATGGGATGAGTCTGATCACGTTCCATAGACTCCCATCGACCTGGAGAAGAGAGAGAGAAGAGCAAGGGCTAGTTGGTCCGAAGTGTGGTGAGGCAGGGGACACCTGAGCCCATGTACAAGGACATAGCCACGGAGGGCTAGAGCTGAGAGTGAAGCATCCAGCATATGAAGTGAGGGGATACGCATGAGAACACCCAAACTTGTACACAGTACTCATTTGACCTAGCCTCGATGGTTTGATGATCAGAACTCAACTAGAGGAAAATAAAAAAGCAATTTTTGATAAAGGAAACAAGTATAAATTGCTACAATTTGATGAACTTGACCTATACTTACAGATGTAGTAGCTCAAAATACCAACTGCGAGGGAAGAAGTCTTTAGATCAAGTATCACTCCTATACTCTCTGTTTACAGGGCTGATAGGGACAGGCATCTTAGACAAAGGCTACTTAAAATGAGGGGGAGCTCTAAAAAGCATGGAGTGACTAACTTACAAGTTTTCAAGAGGAAGTTTAGTTATAGAGTGTGCAGGGGAAGGTAGACTCCCCACGAGTTTTCATCTTGTCTAAATGTCTGTGAAAGGACATGCGGATAAGGTTCTTATGATTCAGTAGTGAGTAATTGTTATCATGACTAATTGTGACTGTCACAACTGTAAAGGTAGAAGTTTTGTAACAAAAACAGTAGAGTAGTTAATCTTACAGTCCAGGAACAGAGGGCCCTAGGACCATCAAGAGAAGACCAGGAACAGAGGACCCTAGGACCATTAAGAGAGAAGTGGGACCTTATCCAGAGAAGCAGTGACACCAGAGATGGAGGCAGAGATGATGACATGGAGAGATAGAGCATCTGAGGACTGTACTCATGGAAAGAGAAAGGCTGTGTGCTGGCGGCCAGGAGGCAGGCTTGCAGAATGTGCCCTTTGGTTATTTAAATGATTATATATTCCTGAGTATTTCTGTGTACATCCAAAAAAAAAAAAAAAATGCATGGAGGAGATTGTAATTATTGCAACGAAGCAATGAGTGTAAAACCAATGTTCTCCCATGTAAACTATCACTCAATTCACAATAAAAACTTCTTTTTAAAAATAGTATATTATTATGTATAAGCTGCCTCTGGAAAGATTGCTTTATTTCTGGAAGGAAATACCACGTTTATGTACACATGAATGGCTACCTGGGGTTTGGGATGTGTCTGTTTAGCAAACATGATAATAAGCTTCTATCACAACTGTATTTTCTGATGAATAATCCTTTTTTTCCTTGATGATGAATATGATTCCATTCCTCATCAATTTGTCATTCCTTACCATATAATATACTGATTCAAAATGATCATACATGTCCATTTCAACTTACTAATACCAAGGATATTGATCAGTACAAATTCCATTTCATTTCTGACACTTGTAATTTTTCTAAGTTCACATCATACACTGAGCACTGGTACTACAGTGGGTTACACTAGGGGCTACTAACCACGGATTCAATAGTGTGAGTCCACCAGCTTCGGCGAAAGGAAGCTAAGTCTCTCTGCTCCCATAAAGGTTTACAGCCTGGAAAACCCTATATGTGATTTGTAAAGCATTGGGTTTAACTAAGTTTGACATAGTAAACGCTGCAATATACAACTCTTTCTCATCCATTTTCAACTCAGTAATGGGAATGAAAAAATTACTCTCAAACATTTCCTAAGCTCTTTTCTTCCAGCATGCCACAAATATCTTGGTGTCACCAGGGGCTGCCGCCCGTCCCCATATTTCCAGTATTGTAAGAACAAGCCCTATCCCAAGTCCTACTTCTGCCAAGGTGTCCCTGATGCCATGATTCATATCTTTGACCTGGGTCGGAAGAAGGCAAAAGTGGATGAGTTCCCACCCTATGGCCACATACTGTCAGATGAATAATACAAGCTGTTCTGCTCAGAGAGGCCCTGGAGGCTGCCCATATTTGTGCCCACAAGTACATGGTAAAAAGTTGTGGCAAATATGGCTTCTACATCCGAGTGCAGCTGCATCTGTTCCATATCATCCACATCAGCAAGATGTTGTCGTGTGCTGGGCCTGACAGGTTCCAGAAGGGATGGAGGGGCCTTTGGAAAGCCCCAGCGTACTGTGGCTAGGGTCCACATTGGCCAGGTTATCATGTCCATCTGCACCAAGCTTCAAAACAAGGAGCATGTGACTATGGCCCTAAAGCAGGGCCAAAGGCAAGTTCCCTGGGTGCCAGTAGTTCCACATCTCCAAGAAATGGGCTTTCATTAAGTTCAATGCTGATGAGTTTGAAGACATGGTGACAGAGAAACGCCTCATTCTAGATGGCTGTGGAGTCAAATACATCCCCAATTGTGGCTCCTTGGACAAGTGGAGGTCCCTGCATTCATGAAGGCCTTGGTAGAACCAACCTTTTGAGATATAAATTTAATGTCTCAAAAACACAAAACAAAAAAGTTTCCTAAAAAAAAACCATAAGAACTCTCCAGAAGTTTCTAAAATACCACTGAGCACGTTAGAAGAAAACAAAGTCAGATACTCACTGGCCAGACTGGAAATCCTTTTCATTCACAACTGCACAGTTGGTTAAAGATAATTCATCTGTGGGACATCTTGCAGCTTGCATACTCTACAAAAATCAATGATGAGGAAAATAAAATTAAGTCACGTTTTATTACTTTCAAGAATATTTTTTGCCCTTCCGCTCTTCTGTTTCCCATTACCACAAATGCTATTAACACCGATTGCTTCTGACTCCTAGCATCCCTTTGTCTCTGTGGAAGGAGACTGTGCGTTCCCCACTTGCTGTGGTTCTTTAAAACATGCCATCACATGGGCTTTTACACGCAGGGGCTAGAAGAAGGGCATGCTCCCTCACCAAAGCACTACATGGAGGAAGATTTTCTGCTCTAAAAGAGAGTAAAGTAATCACAGAAAAAGCAAAGGGAACAGAAAGACAAACAGACATCTTGAACCACAGTTTAAATTCCTGGAGACTTACCCTGAACATTCATTGTCAGCTACCAAGTTCTCTTATTTGCTCATGTTTGTATGAATTGGTTTTCCACTTCATCTTGACTATCATAAATACAATGAAGTTAATTTAATACATTTGATAAAGTATATCATTGAAAAGTATCTTTCAGAAGAATTACTAAGTGACTATGAAGCAGCCCTGGAGGCACAGTGGTCAAACAGCTAGGCTGCTAACCATAGGTCAGTGGTTTGAAACTACCAGCTGCTCCTTGGGAGACATCGTGACAGCCTGCTTCCATCAACGTTACAGCCTTGGAAACCCTTTGGGGCCATTCTACACTGTTCTGCAGGGCTGCTATGTACCGGAATCAGCCCAATAGCTGAGGGTGTGGTTAAGTGGCTATGAACCATCTTTCCTATAAATCGACAAAAAACATCTTCCAAATGCCTCTCAATAAAAATAACTGCAAAATACATGGGGGGAAAAATACACCTAAAACCAGCAATTAGACTTTTTGGTCAAAAACTACTGGTAAAATATTCCTTCGTACAGTTTATCCTTGAAACACAAAGGTAATGTCATAAGTCAACCAATACTCCTCCTATTATGCTCCAGGGTCTCTGAAATGAGATACGGCACTAGCAGTCACAGTTTGCTATGGCTAAAGCACTCATTTTTTAAACTCCAAGCTAATGCTAATTCTTCTTAAATGTGTCTCCAAAATACTAATTTACAAAGGAATATAAATTACATTTGTTTTGCTATAACTTAAAGTGGATATATCTACCTGAAAGGGTTGCAAGACATCCTATGGGTAAAGAAAAATATTAGTGGTTCTCTTTGATGGTGGTGGTGATTGTGTTCCATTGATTCGTAGTGACCCTGTCAAGGGTTTCTGAGGCTGTAAAACTTTATGGGAGCAGAAAGCTTCATCTTGCTCCTATAGAACGACTGGCAAATTACAATTATTGACTTCACAGTTAGCAGCCCAGCTCGTAATTCACTACACTACCCATACTAGTATTTGTCAAAGTTGAACTTCACCCCAAAGATATGCTGTGCCTTAAGATACAATGTAATGGTACCTACAGTGTTGGATAAGGCTCTGTTGGATAAGCACTGGATTGCTAACTTCAAGATAGGTAGTTCAAGCCCACCACTCCATGGGAGAAAGAAGAGGTTTTCTGCTTCCATAAAGATTTATAGCCTTAGAAACAAAGAGGTTGGAAACAAAGAGGAAGGATCAGTACTTGGAAAATATGGCCTTGGTGATAGAAATGATGCTGGAGATCACATGTCAGAATTTTGAAAGACTTACCCATTGCAAATATCTTTTGTAAACAACATAAAAAGTGACCATACACATGGACCTCACCAGATGGAATATACAGGAATTAAAATGACTATATATCTGTGGGGGGAGATGGTGGAAAAGCTCGGTATTATCAAGCAAAAAAAAGGCCAGGGGCAAACAGTAGACTGGACATGGAGTCAGAAAACCAAAAGGGAAGAACACACTCAGCATTTCTCAACCTAAAAGAACTGAAGAAAAAGTGCAAGTCTCAACTCGTAATACTGAAGGACTCTGTGGGCAAAATATTGAATGATGCAGAAAGCATCAAAAGAAGATGGAAGGAATACACAGAGTCACTGTATCCAAAAGAAATGGTCGATGTTCAACCATTTCAAGAGATAGCATTTGATCATGAGCCAATGATACTGAGGGAAGGAGTCCAAACTGCACTGAAGGTATTGGCAAAAAGCAAGGCTCCAGAAACTGATGGAATATAAATCTTTACGGGAGCAGAAAGCCTCGTCTTTCTCCAGTGGAACAGCTGGTAGTTTCAAACTGCTGACCTTGAGGTTCACAGCCTGATTTGTAACCACTATGCTACAAGAGCTTCTTAGCTATATAATTAATGATTTGGCTAATAGTGTAAAGTATTATTTAGAGTAGTCAATGTCTATCACTTGGCAAGAATATACATTAAAATTCAAGCTATAGATCTTATTTATAAATGTCAGTAGTTTAACAAATGATAATTTATTAAAGTATTCAGAAATAAATGCCTCATTTATGCATCCATTCAACAATCATTTACTGAATAAGGCTTCCCTGCCAGGCTCCCACCTAACCTATAGGAACAAAGTCTGTTATCATCTCACATGTTGTCAATATTATTCTCTAGGGAACAAGTCACTATAGAGATAATCATCTTTCAAACCTCCCAACATAGGTGCCTTTAGGGAGACCTAGAATTAGGAATAATTGCTATTTTCATTGCTTGTGAAATCAACTAAAAAAATGTTTGTCCACAAGTACATAACACGAAAACTATTTTACACTAAAAAAAGAACAGCAATAGTGAAGACCTGAAATACTCTTTATTGTTTAGTGATTTTACAAAATAAATGAATGATGGATTTAAAAAATGGCTTTAACTTGCAGATTTGATTTTTTATCTGAAATGAATAACTCTTCCATTCTGTCTTCCACCAAAAATCTAGATATATGCTAGTGAAAACCAGGACGATAGCACTTCATTCTGAATTTAGCGAAGAACCAAAATAGCCTGCATTACTCATCCATAGCTGATGCCAGCATGAAGCTCTGGTAGTGTAGTGGTTAGGAGTTGGGCTGATAACCTTGAGGTCAGAGGTTCAAAACTACCAGCCATTCCATGGGAGAAAGATGAGGCTTTCTGCACCTATAAAGATTGACAGCCTTGGAAACCCTATACAGGGTTGCTAGGAGTCGAAATCGACTCCATGGAACATCACCACCATTAGTTCATTTGTTTTCAAATCTATAAAGCACTAAGTAATGATAAATTATTACCATGCTCTGACTTAATGTCAGCAAAGAAGTCAGCTGAGTTTTACTGAAGTGTATTTTGTGTCTCTCCTTATTTAAAATTTTAAAAAGTAAGTCAAAAACAATCCCAACAGATGAAGAAAAGCTGTAGGATAAGCACTGGATTACTAACCACAAGATCAGTGGTTCAAATGCACCAGGTGATTCTCAGAAACCCACATATAGGGTTGTTATGCGTAGGAACTGACTCGATAGCACTTAATAACAACAACATACATTTTTTTAAAAAGGATGAGGAGTGCATTGTTTCTAGAATTCATATTTTTTGTTGTTGTGCTGCTGAGTTGTGACCCTGCATAGGGTTTCGAGGAGATTTGAACCACCAAACCTGTGGTTAGCAGTCCTGTGCTGTGTGTCAGAACCGACTAGATGGCTGTGTGTCAGAAATGACTAGATAGCATTTAACAACATTAGTGCACTTAGAGACAAATTAACAATTGAAAATGAATTAAGGTTAGACCCGCTCACACTCATAAGCAAACTGGGTATAAAACAGAGACAGCATTACAAATCAGTGGGCAGAAAGGGTGAATCAATAGATGATACTGGAACAACTGGCTATGCACATGGAAAAGATAAAATTAGCTTCGTAATTCACAGTAAAAACAAGAATACATTCCAGATGGATCAAACAACAAAATGTGAAAAGTGAACTTTAAATCTTTTAGAAGAAAATCGTTATGACTGTTAGGTGGGGACAAATTTCTTGAAAAACACACAAAAGTACCCATCATTAAGGTTAAAAACTGGGTATTTATTGCTATAAAAATTTTTAAATCTAAAACTCCACAAACAAAACAGTTATCATTGTTGGGAGAAACTATTTTGCACTAATGAAGGATCAGAACTTCAAGTACGCCCACCTCTACCTCCACACTTGAAAAAATGACTAACTCTACTAACCAACAAGAAAGATACCAGCAGTCCAACAGGAAAATCTGGGCAAAGCACATACAAAGGTAATTCACAGAAGAGGAAATCTGAATGGCCAAGATGGAAAATGCTCAATCTCACTAGTAATGAGAGGGAAATTGCAAAATTAAACAAACTTTTAGAATAGTTTTACATCTATCAAACTGGTTAGAATTACTTGTGAAAGAGGATATGGGTAGTGGGCACTCAGATACTGCTTTGAGGCCTACTTGACAGCACTTAACATAATAAAGGCATGAAGTGGTTGGCTTACAAGCTTTCATGAGTGTGCTTAGTGTCAAAATGAGGTGGGTAAACTAGAATCCCCACTGAATAGTCTCCCTCTTTCTCAGATGGATCTAGTGAAAGGAGACAGGGGTGATGGTGGTAGGATTTTATGACTCAACTGTGAATCATTGTTAGCAGGATTATACATCATTGTCAAACTGCAACTGTAGAAGATGTGTAACTCAAAGTGGGAAGTAGTTAATTTGTCATTTCAGGATCAGACCATCCCAAGGCGATCAAAAAGGAAGAGCATGAGTGGAGTGTGAGATTCATACCTAGGAAAGCAGTTGAGAGCAGAGACTGTGGCCAGGGTGGTGGCATGGAGAGACAGAGCAGTTGCAGGCGCTAGGCCCATGGACTGAGAAAGTCTGTGTGCCTGCGAGCAGAATGTGCCCTTTAAACATTTAAATGAATACATATATATATTTTTTAAGTTCCACTGGGTTTCAAAATGATGCAGCACTTAACTACACTTTAAAGATTTCAATTTTATTTTCTAAAAATTTTTACACTTACAGATACCCTTTAAGAATTCTACTGAAGTGATACACACACAAAAACAATTCCTGCATACAAGACTGTAGAAAGCCAGTGTGTTTAAGATAGCAAGTCTTTTATTTAGGAACTAGGACTACTGAACACTTTATAGTCTTTGTTTTGATTTGAGTCTGCACATGAGCTATCCCCAATTAATAGCTTGTCCAAAACTTCATCTGAAGGTTGGTTATTTGGAAATGACACTATTCTCTAGTAAGAAGTTATAAATGGCTAGGTGTCTAGCATAGACTGCAAGGCTTTTTCAATAGCTGTCACTTCCTAATTGATATTGGAGAGACTGACAGACCTCAGAGACACTGCAGGTTGAGCTCTAAACCACCACAATAAAGTAATTGTTGCAATACAGGGAGTCACAAGACATTTTTGGTTTCCCAATGCATATAAAAGTTAGGTTTACACTAGACTGCAGTCTACTAAGTGTGCCATAACATTATGAAATGTTTTGAAATGTGAGAATGACCAAAATGTGCACAAAGACACAAAGTGAGCACATGCTATAGGAAAATGGTGCCTACAGACTTGCTCGACACAGGGTTGCTACAAATTTTCAGCATGTACAAAATGCAACATCTGTGGAGCTCCATAGAGCAAGGTCTGCCTGTACTGGCCTGCCCAGTCAGAGTGTTGAATTAGGTAACTTATTTTTGACACTCGTCTACGGCTGTTTCAGCTCCTAAGGTCTTCTTTCCCTTGGATTTCTATTTAACATCATCATACTCGCACTTCTTTGCAACAGATTACCTCCACTAGATGTATCAGAAGGAGCTCTGATAGCATAGTGGTTACAAATCTGGCTGAGAATCACAAGGTCAGCAGTTCAAAACTACCAGCTGCTCCACGGGAGAAAGATGAGGCATTCTGCTCCCATAAAGATTTACAGCCTCAGAAACCCTGTTCAGGGTCACTATGGGTCAGAACCAACTCGACGGCACTTAACAACAACAAAGATGTTTCAGAAGAAAGGATTTATAAGGAAATCCATTGGTTTTATTTGCATTGTTGTTAAGCATTTTCGAGTCATAGTAACACTGTATAGGGTCTCTAAGGAGCTGCTGGTGGGTTTGAACTGCAGACCTTGCAGTTTGCAGTTCAGTGCTTATCCTACAGTGCCACACCATGAAGGTATGCATATCTTCAGAAAAGGACTGCTGACTCTTCTGTGAGATTTCTGGCATTTTAACAAAATAAAGTACAAAAAATTCAGACAGCATTAATTTTTCCCCTTCTTTTCTTACCAGTAGGGTAATGAAGTTCTGGTGTGGCACTGTGGGACAAGGTTGGTTTGAGTCACAAGGTCAGCAGTTCAAATTCAGCTGCCGCTCCTCAGAAACCTTACACAGAGTTGCTAGGAATCAGAACTGACACAACGACACTTAACAACAGGGTAGTGGTGGCAGGGCACCCCACCTACTGCCATCAAGTCAATTCTGACCCACAGGGACGCAATAAGACAGAGTAGAGCTGCTTCATAGAGTTTCCGAGGCTGTACATCTTTACAGTAGCAGATAGCCTCATCTTTCTCCCCAGGAGCAGCTGGCGGGTATAAACCACTGACCTTGCAATTAGCAGCCTGACACTTAACCCACTGCACCACCAGGGCTCCTTGGTGGTAGGGAGGTGGTGGTGGTGTGTGTAGAGTTGACTCTGACTCGTAGTGACCCTGTAAAGGCTATAAATCTTTACGGGAGCAGAAAGCCACATCTTTCTTCCACTGAGTAACTGGTAGATTGAATTTTCAGGTGACCTTGCTGAACTTGTGATTAGTAGCTAAAAGTGCAACCTACTACGCTATCCAGGATCCTCTGGTGATAGAATGTTGTGGCTAAGTGCCATCGAGCCAGTTTCAATTCACAACAACTGAAGCATAACTAGTGGGTTTGAACCACCGACCTTGTGGTTCCCAGGCCAGTGCTAATCCTACAGCGCCACACCAGGAGTCTTGGAGCAGTACCCAGAGTCAGCTCTCCTAAACTATTACTGCCACAACTTGAAGTTTCTGTCTTTCCCCTACTTGATTCCAGGATTCCTGAGTAGCTAGAGAAAGGGAATCCTAAAGCGGGTATGCAGGTCTGGGGCAGTGATAGTCCTCTGTATGTCAAGTTCATTCTTAACTAAGAGCATGTACAAATTTCACTGTAAATAATAAGGATTATGACTTTGGGAAAGGAGCTCTGGTAGCGTAGTAGTTACGAATCAGGCTGCAAACCGCAAGGTCAGCAGTTCAAAACTACCAGCTGCTCCGCGGGAGAAAGATGAGGTTTTCTGCTCCCGTAAAGATTTACAGCCTCAGAAACCCTGTTAAGGGTCGCTATGAGTCAGAATCGACTCGATGGCACTTAACGACAACATGACTTTGGGATGTACTTTATTACTTTTGTTGCTGTTGTTGTTAAACATTGTAGCATTGTTTTCAACTCACAGTAACCCTGTATAGGGTTTTCAAGAAGTGACTAGTGGGTTTGAACCACTCACCTTGTAGTCAGCAGTCCAGTGCTTATGCAACTCTCGAAAATAAAACAAAGAAACAAACAGCTACGGAAACATATTACCTAAAATTGAACCTTTTTGAAAGGTCACAGGGAACCAAATAAATTCAAATCATCTGATCATTTATTATAAAATGTATCTAATTTATCTTTCCAGATACACTTAAGAAGCACAGTGCCTTTGTGCAATAAGCACTGAATGGTGAGACACAAGGTAGACAGTTCAAGCCCGCCAAGCCACTCTGAGAGAGAAAGATGAGGCTTTTGCTTCCATAAAACTGTACAGCCTCAAAAACCCTACACAGGGTCACTATACATAGACATCAGCTTGACAGCACTTACCAACAACAATATACTTAGAAATATGGAGAAATGGTTTTCTTCTAAATTCTTCACTTCTTAGATTAGGGTCTCCAAGGCATTTCTAGCATTAATCCAGTTCTGATAACCTAAATGCTATATACTGAATAATATAGCAGGTTTAATCTTTGTCCAGCCAATTACCCCGATTAACTAAACAGGATGCTTGCTTTTTTGGTGGGAAAAAGCAAAGGACAAGATATAGTTTACACTGCTAGTCTACATCATTGACTGAATTAAAAAAAAAAAAAATCTTCAATCAGTGAGCACAGTCCCATTTACAAAATGATGCTAGAATGCCAAAAGTAGATTCACTAAAGCATTGGTGGTGGTTATGTGCCACGGAGTCGATTCTGACTCATAACAATCCTGTTTAGGGTTTCTGAGTCTGTAAATCCTTACAGGAGCAGAAAGCCTCATCTTTCTTCTATGGAATTGCTGGTAGTTTCAAACTGCTGACCTTGAGGTTACCAGCCTGACTCATAACCACTACACCACCAGAGCTCCTTACTAAAAGCAATACTAATTCAAAATAAAGTTTCTCCCACAAAAAGGAAATGCAGAACCCATTTTACGAGTACTGCTACAAGGTTAACTCTATGTGCTGAACATCTGTAGCTTCTATGGTTGTGCTTAGGTGCTGTCCAATCAGTTACAACTCACAGAGACCCTAAGTACAACAGAATAAAACACTTTCGACGAAGGCATCTCTGGGTGGGCTCAAACCTCCAATCTTTCTGTTACCAATCAAGCACATTAACCATCTGTACAGAGACATCTGTTGTTATTGTTGTTAGGAGCTGTCAAGTTGTTTCCAACTCATAGCAACCCTACACACAACAGAATGAAATACTGCCTGTTTCTACATCACCCTCAGAATCATTGTCATGTTTGAGCCCATTGCTGCTGCCACAGTGTCAATCCATCTCATTGAGGGCTTTAGAAAAGGATATGTGTGGGGTGGCACCAGACCTCTGCTTACTTCAACAGGGGAAAGGAAAATTTGTCCAATGCCAATTCCTATAAGGCTGAGGTTAGACAAGCCTCCAGCTTTTTATCTTTTCTACCAAATCTGACAACCACCACCTTATTCACAATTATGGGTTTATTAGGGAGTTTAACAGATAACACTTCCGGATTAGAAGTGCTCAGAAGAATTCTTTCAATCAGGGCAACCTCTTCCCAGCCAAGCCTGCAGGCAAGCCTCTCTGCAGTCCGTGGCCAGGCCTCTGCCCAGCTTGGGCCTTGTTACAAAGTTCTTTCAGAGCTGCTGATAAATGCCCGAAGGGCACACTACTAAGCCAAAACCTGAGCCCGAGGCACTCAGCTCTAACTCCCTGGGTCAGCAAACTTCACACCTCTGTCCCTAAGCGAGCCTGGTGCCAGAAGACACTCTGCTCTAATCACTCCATGGGCTGGGAAACCCACCACTGGGCTTCATGCTCTGGCTCTTGGTTCTGCCACTGCTGTTCTTCTGTCCCTTCTCTAGAGTCACAGGTGTGACCCCTGGATCTCAGGGTCCAAAGGACACACTCCACTCCTGGTTCTTCTTCTCTGAAGGCAGTGAGATCTCCCTTCCTGCTTCTAAGATGTCTCATTTGAAACCCACGTTAGAGTTTTAAGTTTCTGCAATCACAAACACTTAACAATCATTCATAACTGAATAATATAATTCTACCAGCATCTGGAAGCATACTGGTTACGAATCGGGTTGCTAACCTCAAAATTGGCAGTTCAAAACTACCAGCTGTTCCGTGGGAGAAAGATGAGGCTTTCTGCTCCCGTAAAGATTTGCAGCCTCGGAAACCCTGTGCAGGGTCACTATGAGTCGGAACCAACTCCACGGTACTTAACAACTACAACAACCAACATCTGCCCCTACCTTCTCTTACCCAGTCTCATAAGGAAAAAGTTGTTTGGTGGGAGCTGCAAAGACTAGGTAGAAGAGCCATAGGAAGTAATTCATTGCACTGCAGGCATCTTCCTCTTTTTCAACGACCCTCTACTTTACCAAGCATAGTACCCTCTCCAGGGACTGGTCCCTCCTGATACCATGTCCAAAGTACATCCTCTAGTCTAAAGAGCATTCTAGCTCTACTTCTTCCAAGACAATTCTTTCCTTCTGGCAGTTCAAGGTATATTCAGTATTCTTCACTATCACCACAATTCAAATGCATCCAATCTTTTCTGATCTTCCTTATTCACTTCCAGATTTCACATGCGTATGAGGTGATTGAAAATACTATGACTTGGGTCAGGTACACCCTAGTCCTCAAGGTAACAGCTTTGCTCTTGTCCTCATATGGCCATTAAACTAGTTGGTGACATAACTGGCATCATCAAACTAACCTGAATTCAAATTCTGACTCTACTGGCCATATGAACCTGGCTAAGTCACTCAGCTTCTCTTCTGAGTAAAATAAATACTACTTACTTTAATGTGTTGCTTTGTCAGGATTAAATGAGATGCATTTATACTTAAGTAATGGTATCCAAAGAGTCTTGGTGTGGCGTAGGATAAGCATTGCACTGCTAACCACTGTCGGTAGTTCAAACCCACCAGCCACTCCTTGAAAATCCTATATTTTCTGCTATAAATCAGAACCTACCTGACAACAACAATGGCATCCCAATCCGCTAGGAGAATCCTTAAGGGCTATTTCTGATTATCTTATTCTACTCTTTATTACTGAACTGAATGTAGATACAAACTACAGATGAAACAAAACTGTGAGAGCTACAATGTTGCATAACATGAAAGAGTCAAGAAGACCTTCAACAGGTAGCAGACATGCTCTGACCTAAAAAGATGCATTGTAAAAGATATAAACGTAAGATCTTTTACTTACAAACAGAAAAAAAGAAATGTGTACAATACTTCCAATAGGAATGAGGGAGCTGATTTTAAAAGAACTTGAATTTTTAATTGACTGCAAGTTCAGTATTATCAAGAGTGTGATTCATGGCAGAAAAATAAGCTGATACAATTTTATCCTGTACTACTAATAATAATGTCCAGCTTAAGGGAATAATTTCAGAATATTTTGCACTGATCACTATGTACCATTAGGGAACATTTTAGAAGGAACGTTGACAAAACAGAGCTTTTCCAGAGAAAGGAATTCTAAACAATGCAGTTTGGCAGATAGGATGTACAAGGAACTGGGGGTGTTTAGCTTGCAAAATAGAAAATCTAAGGGATATGTAACCTATCTTCTGAGCAGCTCTCATATGCAAAAAGAATTGTGTTTAGTTCTATGTGACTCCAAACTGCAGAAATCACGTCCGTGTGTATGTGCAAGTACATGCAACACCATAATGAGCCCTGGTTGCAAAGTGGATTATGAGCTGGGCTGCTAACTGCAAGGTCAGCAGTTTAAGTCTACAAGCACCTCTGCAGGAGAAAGATGAGACTTTCTGCTCCCAGAAAGATTTACAGCCTCAGAAACTCGATTCAGAGACTTGGAACCAACTCAACGGCATACAACCACCACCACATGGAATGCCATCTAAAAAGCAACTTTCTAATAGAACTGACAAGGAGCTCTGGTAGCCTAGTGGGTACGAATAGGGCTGCAAATCTTAAGGTCAGAAGTTTGAGACTACCAGCTGTTCCACAGGAGAAAGATGAGGCTTTCTGCTCCCGTAAAGATTTACAGCCTCAGAAACCCTGTACAGGGTCACTATGAGTCGGAACCAGCTCCATGGCACATAACAATAACAACAACAATAGAACTGATGCTAGAATGGGCTGGCTTCATGGTGATGCATGCATCTTCTATCACTAGATTAGATTCATTTTCAACAAAAATGTACTGAGACACAGTGGCTGCAGTTGTGAGGATGGCACAGGACCAAGCAGTGTTTTGTTCTGTTGTGCACAGGGGAGCTATGAATCGGAACTGACTAAACAGCACCTGATACCACAAGGTCCCAGGCAGTGTGCAAAGCACAGTTGATAACAGTGAGTACAGAACATGGTCTCTGCATTTCATGGAAGGTAAAATCTACTGTGGAGGTAAATATCACTCACACGGCGTGGTAGTGGCTGTGTGCCATTAAGTCAGTTCTGACTCACAGTGACCCAAACTGAAAACCAGGTAAAGTCTCTAAAGAAAGGAACACAGGTCTTCTAGGTCATGTGACAAAAGATCCTAACTACAGTGTGGGATCAGAAGAGGCTTCCCTTAAGCAGCTGAGGGTCCTGAGTAGGAGTTAAATGGGTGAGGGATGAGCAGTACACAGGAAGGAAACAGCACATGCAAAGCCTCGTGAGATAACAGAGACCACTGCAGTCAGTAACGGGGAGAGCAGAGAGAAGCAGCAATGGAACCACAAAGATCCTTAGGGACTGGTCTTCTCAAAGCAGTGCATGCTAATGAGAGAGGGTTTTCAGTCAAACAATGGGACAGGGAGCATGGTAGCTCCATACAGTAAGCACACAAGGTCCATGGTTCAAACCCACCAGTCACTCAGTGGGAGAAAGATGAGGCTTTCTGCTTCCTCAGAGATTTCTGTAAAAGCCTTGTTAACCCTATATAGGGTCGCTATGAGCCGGAACCAACTCAAAGTGCCTTAACAACAACAGCATAGAACAGGGAAGGGAACAATCACTTAGGGAACTCCTGCAATGGTCCAAGCCAGAAATGCTAGTAGTTTGGGTAAAAACAACAATGTAGAGAAGTGGACAGACTGGAGACATTTTTCAGAGGTTAAAATGACAGGACTCATGTGACAATCCAAGGGGTAAATTTGGTGTAGTTCAAAGCAGCAACACCCCAAGCCAGATTCTCAGGTCTTGATAATATGCTTTTTAGGTGGGAGGGTATGGGGAAGGGAGGACAAAATTCAGTGATGGATTTTACTGGCAGGCAGAGCAGCAGGGAATATGGAAAAGGCTAAAGGGGTGATGTGCCCTCCCCTCCAGGTTTTCAATCCGTATAATTGGACTGATAGTGGTACCACTCACTGCAATGGAAAACTAGTTGTTTTGTGAGTTAAGACGCTGAGTTCAGGGTTGAACAAGTTGAGTTTTAAGGGACTTTGGTTTTAAATAAGCAGTTTCACATAATCATCTAGGGCTTAAAGGTTACACATATTCTGACCTGGGGGAAAAATATTGGGAATCATTGGTATATAGATAGTAACTGAAGCTGAGGGCTTGGAAGAGATTGCTTGAGGAAAAAAAAAAAAACCAGAGTAAGAAGACAGCCTTGAGGAATAGCAGCAAAATAACAGGGCAGAGGAGGGTGAGTCGGCAAAAGAGTGGAAGGAGTGAAAGCAGGAGCAAGGTCTCACAGAAACCATGAGAGGAGTTTCCCATGATGAGGGCAATGGTTAACAATGTCAAACATTGCTGAGACATGAAATACAACAAGGATTTGCAAATGTCAGTTACATTCAGGAACACTTTCAGTGAGATGATAGGGCCAGAAATCAGACTGCAGTGGGTTGAGGGTTGAGTGGGTGGTAAGCAAATGGGAGACAATAAATACAGACAACTCTATCAAGATGTCTGACTATAAAGTGGACAGAGAAAAGGTGACAGCTGTGGGGGCTGCAGGAGGGACAGTTTTACGATGGAAGAGCCTTGAGTATGTCCAAGAGAGCAGAGGAGACACAAGAGGTTCCTAACCTGGAAAAAGACAGAATCTGACAAACGTTCGGTAAAAGGGGAGCCTATGGGGCAAAGGAGGAGTCCTGGTGTGGCACTGTAGGATCAGCACTGGACTGCGAACCACAACGTTGGCAGTTCAAGCCCACCAGCTGCTCCTTGGAAACCCTATACAGGGTCGCTATAAGTCAGAACCAACTTGATAGCACTTAACAACAACAACATGGGGAAAAGGAAGAGAGAAAGGTCAAACTCAATGACCTTTAAAGTATCTTCTGACTATATTCTCATGACCTTCGCATAGAATATTTGGGTATATGCAAAAATCTATACAAATGTATTCAAATATTCCGGTATAAATCAATTAATCATGTACATACTTAGCACCTAATGACGCAGTTAATGTTCTTGGGTTTATGGCCAGTATAATCTCTGACAGAATCTATCCCTCACAGAGCTTTCAGCCGAATGGAGACGCAATAAAGCGCAGAACCAGCCCTAATTTCCCTCGCCAAACCCTTCTTACTGGGCGATCATAGAAGCTACAGGAGGAAGTAGAATTAAACACCCTGACACTACAGTATATCCTGATGCACTGGACATTGGATGCGACAGTCATTCATAAAAACAAAATATGACACCTCAAATCTATGCCCACCTCAAGTTAAATCCATTTCTGCCTGACCCGCTACTGACAGGTCCCAGATGACCGCGGTTCAACACTCAAAGTCATCTGCACCCCCCTCCACCTTTCACAAGCCCTTTAATTAGTGAAGAACCAAAAATGGGTTCCGAAAGACCCTTCCCAGACCCCTCTCCCGGCCACAGCGGACGGTGCCCTGCAGTGATTCCAGCGTCTCCACTGAATGAGCCCCGGCAGGGGTTGCGGAGAAACCCCCGAGGCCGGGAGACCGGGCTGGAACGGCCACAGCCCTGCGGCTGCCGTCAGAGACCAGGGAAACAAGCACCGAAGGACAGAAACGGAGAATTAGAGGAGATGCAAGAGACACCGGGGAGCGAGAAAGGTCATATCCACTAGTTCTCCCCAAAGGGAATGGAGTTTCTAAGGGGAGTTAATCCCCTGCGACCGCTCCCCCTTCCTTCTCCTCCTCAAGCCCTTCTCTGGCCTCTCGCCCCTCAAACGTCCCATTTGCTCAGACTTATTTACCCTCCGCTAAAAAAGGGAGTTTCGATCTCAGAGTGCCCGCGAGCCCAGAGTCCCCGCCTCGAGCCACGGCTCCCGGCCGGCACTCACCCGGCTCGCCATCTTCGCGGACACGTCCGGCTCTGCGACTGCGACTCAGCTCTCAGGCGAGCCCGCCTCAGCCGCGCGTGCGCGTTCCCGCCGCCCGCTCTCGCGCAGGCGCGTAGCCGCCGTGAGGCCGCGCGCGCTCCAGGCCTCGTTCCTGGCGTCCCCACCCGGCAAAAACGAGAGGCGGGCGGAGGGGAGGGACTGGAAGGGAGCTCCGGCGCCATTTTGAATGGAAGCTGGCAGTTCCATTACTGACTGTGTTTCTGAGCACTATGTAACCCTCGTTGACTCTCAAGGGATCCCACCTTGAGCTCCAGAATTTGTAGCAAAGCCTTTGATCACGAAACCCCAGCTTCTGTTCGTCTTTTCTTGGCCATTTACGCTTCCAGAAACATTTAAATGTGATAATGAATATAAAAGCATACGTGCTCCAAGGCACTTAACAACAGCAGTGATGACTGGTCTTCTCCTAGGGAAGATGGTTCTGAATCCATATTTTTCAAGAATTCAGACTTAGTGTATGTATGTTTTCCTAATCCTGGAAACTTTTGTTTGTTGTTAGGTGCCATCGAGTCGATACTGACTCATAACAACTATGCACAACAGGACAAAACAATGCCCAGTCCTGGGCCAACCTCACCTGAATCCATGGTGCTGTCACTGTGCAGATCCATCTCACTGGGGGTCTTCGTCTTTTTCTCCGACCCTCCACTTTACCAAACATGATATCCTTCTCCAGTGACTGATCCCTCTGAGACAAAGTCTGGCCATCCTGGCTTCCAAGGAGCGTTCTGGCTGTACTTCTTCTAACACAGATTTGTTTGTTCTTTTGGCAGTGGTACTTTCAATATTCTCTTCCAACACTATAACTCAAATACATCAATTCTTACATGGTCTTCCTTATTTAATAGAATTTTGATCTGTTAACTTACCAAAGTTATAAGAACAACTCTTAGAATGGCTTGAGGAGATTGGAAGCTTATGTTCTTTTCCTGGTTCTTGCTCTGCCAGTCCATTCACCTGAGTCCCTTCACCTCTGAACCATGAGACACATAATTAGATGAGTTGAAGGAAGAAATCCAAGGTGCACTGAAGGAATTGACAAAGAACAAGGAACCAGGAATTGATGGAATAAAAATTGAAATATTTCAAAAACGTGAGGCAGCACAGGAGGCACTCACTCATCTCTGCCAAGAAATTTGGAAGACAACTGTCTGGCCAACTGATTGGAAGAGATCCATATTTGTGCCCATTCCAAAGACAGTTGACCCAACGGAATGCAGAAATCATCAAACAATATCTTTGATATCCCATGAGAGTAAAGTTTTATTAAAGGTAATACAGAAACAGCTGCAAGCATACATTGATAGAGAACTTCCAGAGGTTCAAGCCGGATTCAGAAGAGGACGTGGAAAGAGGGATATCATTGCTGGTGTCCAATGGATCTTGGTTTAAAGCAGAGAATACCAGAAAGATGTTTACCTGTGCTTTGTTGACTATGCAAAGGTGTAGTCTTTCGATTGTGTGGATCATGACAAGCTATGGACAACATTGTGATGTATGAGTATTCCAGAACACTTAATTGTGCTCATGAGAAATCTGTACATGGACCAAGAAGCAGTTGTTCAAACAGAACAAGGGAACACTGAATGGTTTAAAATTAAGAAAGGTGTGCGACAGGGTTATATTCTTTCACCATACTTATTCAACCTGTATTGTTGTTGTTGTTAAGTGCCGTTGAGTCGGTTCCGACGCATAGCGACCCTGAACAGGGTTTCCGAGGCTGTAAATCTTTACGGGAGCAGAAAGCCTCATCTTTCTCCCATGGAGCAGCTGGTAGTTGAGCAAATAATCTGAGAAGCTGGGTTATATGAAGAAAAACTTGACATCAGGATTGGAGGAAGACTCACTAACAACCTGCGATATGCAGATGATACAACCTTGCTTGCTGAAAGTGAAGAGGACTTAAAATACTTACTGATGAAGCTCAAAGAGCACAGCCCTCGGTATGGATTGCATCTCAATGTCAAGAAAACAAAGATCCTCACTACTGGACCAATAAGCAACATTCTTATCAACGGAGAAAAGATTGAAGTTGTCAAGGACTTCATTCTTCTAAGATCAACTATCAACAGTCATGGAAGCAGCAGTCAAGAAATCAAATGATATATTGCATTAGGCAAATCTGCTACACAAGACCTTTTAAAGTGTTGAAGAACAAAGATGTCGACTTGAGGACTAAGGTGCACCTGACCCAAGCCATGGTATTTTCTAGCAAAAGCTGGACAGTGAATAAGGAAGACCATAGAAGAACTGATGCATTTGAGTTATGGTGTTGGAAGACACTGTTGAAAGTACCATGGGCTGCCAAAAGAACAAACACATCAATGTTGGAAGAAGTGCAGCCAGAGTGCTCCTTGGAGACCAGGATGGCCAAACTTTATCTCTGATACTTGAGATATATTGTCAGAAGGGAACAGTCACTGGAGAAGAATATCATGTTTGGTAAGGTGGAGGGTCAGAGAAAAAGAGGAAGACCCCCAGCAAAATGGATTGGCAAAGTGGCAGCATCAGTAGGCTCAAGCGTGGCAACAATTGTGAGGTTGGCCCAGAACCAGGCCGTGTTTCGTTCTGTTGTGCATAGGGTCACTATGAGTCAGTACCGACTGGATGGAACCTAACAACAACAAAGCTCCCGTCATGGCTCACTTTTCCCATACTTTGTATTTGAATCTATAAATTAAAGAGATTTTATGCAAATAATTTCAGGATCCGGAAGTTGGCACTGGCTCTCAGTCCACTGATCTTGCATTTTCAAGTGGTGATGAGAGTAATACAAATGCATTAGCCTAGATCACTGGTTTACAAGGGGAAATGTCTTCAATCTCTCTCCCTCAAGGAGGAATCTTGTCATCTTGAGAAAATATGCCTGCTGGAAAGCCTCTCCCTCCACTCCGGAATGTCAGTTACAGCACAATAAAGGGCTCTTTACATCCTCCCCTGAGTGGTGTCAATGAAACACAACTCTGTGTACAGCCCTGAAGAAGCTACCAAATAGCAAGCAGATGCTACTTAGCAAACTCTGTCCTTCCCATGCTTAGCACCCAGCTGGAAGGAAAGGATTCTGAGGCTTGGCTCCAGGTGGTCCACATCCATACAGCCCATCTGTGCCTTGCTCTGATATCCAAGGTCATCTCAGAACTGAGTGACTGGCGATGATTCGGCATTGCCTCCTGAGCGATCCTTGCAGTGAGTCACTAGACAACAAAGGTTTTTGCCACCTCAAATCCCTTCTTCTGGTTATGGCTCCCCCAGTGCATGCAGCCTTGGAAGGGTTGTCAGACAAGTTACTCTGCCCTCCCTGACCCAGATGTGAGCACAGAACTCAGGCTCATTCACTCTCTTTCCTAAGCAACTGCAATTTTGACTGATGAGAAAAGGGGAGAAAATGGCTAGAACTGATTTACACCCTGAAGAGACCACCTGCTAGGTACCTCGACTCCTGGAGTCTAGTTCCTTTCTTCTGCAAAATCGGGTTGCTCCCTTTTCCTGTTTTCTTTAAGTTAGTTACCGTCCTTCTCTGCCTCAAAAAATACCTATCCCAGGTATTCACTGATTCCTGAAACCCTTTTAATAAGCTTTCCTTTTACAGTGAAAAAATAGGTTAGCCAGTTAATGTTGTTGTTGTTAGGTACCATCAAGTCGGTACCAACTCATAGTGACCCCTATGCACCACAGAACGAAACATTGCCCGGTCCTGGGCTAACCTTACAATTGTTGCCATGCTTGAGCCCATTGATGCTGCCACTTTGCCAATCCATCTTGCTGAGGATCATCCTCTTTTGCTCTGACCCTCCCTCCACCTTACCAAACATGATATCCATCTCTAGCGACTGTTCCCTCCTAACAATATGTCCGAAGTGTGAGAGACGAAGTTTGGCCATCCTGGCCTCCAAGGAACACTCTAGCTACTCTTCTTCCAACACAGATCTGTTGGTTCTTTTGGCAGACCATGACCCTTTCAATATTCTCCTCCAACACCATAATTCAAATGCATCAATTCTTCTATGGTCTTCCTTATTCACTGTCCAGCTTAAAGTCATCCTAAAGTATAAATGACTAACATAATATTCTAAGAGCTAGAGAGATTTTTGGAAGGGGCACAAGTGGTTAGGGTCGGAAAAGAAAGGATGTGTTGGGTACCTGAAACGTGGGGAAGATGATGAAATGTAGAAAATAAGATCCAAGATAAAGAACAATGAGACAGGGATTTTTACAGGGCCAACTATTACTGAACATGGCCACTGTGTGACCCAGTTTCCTATGCCGCCAACAAGTCAGTGACATGGAGGACTTTTACATAGTGAAAGTTAGTATCACCTTTGTTTCCGATAGGTGGAAAGCCTGACCCAAAGGTGGAAGCCTGACCCAAAGATGTGAGGACAGTGAACAAATATAATTTTATGATCAAATTATATCCCACCAGGATCGCTATGGGTCAGAACCGACACAACGACACTCAACAACAATAGCAATAACAACGCCCCTAGTATGACACTGTAGGATAATGCACTGGACTGCAAGCTTGGTTTGAACCAAAAGACTGGAGGTTCAAACCCACCAGCCACTCCTGGGAAACCTATACAGAGTAGCTATGAGTCAGAAGTGAGTCGACAGCACTTCACAACAACAACCCCTTGCCATAGTGTCAATTCCAACTCATAGACAGAGTAGAAATTTCCCAGAGGGTTTCCAAGGCTATAAATCTTTACAGAAGCAGACTGTCACATTTTTTTTTTTCCCCAAAGAGAGGCTGGTGGGTTCAAACCACCAACCTTGTGGTTAGTAGCTGAGCTCTTTAATCACTGTACCACCAGGATTCCTTTATGTTCTACTAAACCTTGCTTACATTGCACCTCAAAGTAAAGAAAACAAAAATCCTCACAACTGAACCACTAGATAACATCATGATGAATGGAGAAAAATGGTCAAAGATTTCATTTTACTTGGAGCCACAATCAGCACTCACACAAGTGCAGTCAAGAAATCAAATGACTGAGTAGTACCAATCTGTCTAGATGGGGTTAACGAAAGGAAATGCAAATAGGTCTCTTGTGATACAATAGTGAATAATAGTTATCAGGACTGATTGTGAGGGTTGGAAATGTAAAGGTAGATGTTTTATAGCAAGGAGGAGAGTGATTAACTTTTCAGTCTAGGAGCGGAGGTCCCTGGGACCATCAATGGAGAAGAGTGGAGAGTGGGACCCTACCCAGAGAAGCAGCGATGCCAGAGATGGAGGCAGAGACGATGATGTGGACAGATGGAGCAGCTGGGGACTTTAGATCCAGAAAGGGAGAGGGGCTGTGTGTTGACGACTAGAGGGCAGGCTTGTAGTGTATACCCTTTGGTTGGTTGATGATGCATGGAGAGGATTGTAACCATGGCAGTGAAACGATATACGATAGAATGAATGTAAAACTAATGTTCTCCCATGTAAACTATCACATAATTCATTAGTCAAATCTGCTGCACATGACCTCTTTAAAGTATTCAAGAACAAAGAGATTAGGTTTAGGACTAAGATGCACCTGATCTAAACCATGGTATTTTCCATCTCCTCATATATAGGAGCTCTGGTAGACTAGTGGTTACGAATCGGGCTGCTAACCTCAAGGTCAGCAGTTTGAAACTACCAGTTGTTCCATGGGAGAGATGAGGCTTTCTACTCCCATAAAGATTTACAGCCTTGGAAACCCTATACAGGGTCACTATGAGTTGGAACCGACTCCATGGCATACCACCACTACCACCCATATACATGTGGACTCCTGGTGTGGGGTGATGGGTTAATGTGCTGGACTGAAAGGTTTGAATTGCAAGGTCGGCAGTTCGAGCTCACGAGCCACTTCTTGGAAACTCTATACAGAGTCGCTATGAGTCAGAACTGATTCGATGGCACTTATCAACAGCATATACATATGAAAGTTGGAAGACCATGGAAGAATTGATGCATTTGAGTTATGGTGTTGGAGAAGAATGTTGAAAGTACCATGGAATGCTGGAAGAACAAGCAAGTCTTTATTTGAAGAAGTTCACTTCTCCTTAGAAACGAAGATGGCATGACTGTCTCTCACACTCTAGACATGCTATCAGGAAGGACCAGTCCCTGGAGAAGGACATCATGCTTGGTAAACTGGAGGGTCAGAGAAAAAGAGGAAGACCCCTAATAAGATGCATAGGTACAGTGGCAGCCCCAGTGGACTCAAGCATAACAATTGTTCTGTTGTTCAGTTGTGCACCTAATAACAGCAGACCGTGGTTAATAAGTGTGCAATTGGAGTAGAACTGATTAATTTCTTGGTTATATAAACATTTTGGTTGTAATGTTTGGTGTCAATATAATTTAACTTGTTGTTGTTGTTGTTGTCAGGTGCCATCGAATCAGAACCGACTCATAGCGACCCCATGCACAGCAGAACGAAACAATGTTCGATCCTGGGCCAACCTCACTACCGCTGCCACACTTGAGTCCATCAATGATGCCACCTGGCTGATCCATCTCGTTGGGGTTCTTCCTCTTCCTCTCTGACCTCCACCCTACCCAGCATGACATCCGTCTCCAGCGATTGTTTCCTCCGGACAATATGTCCAAAGTAGGAGAGACGAAGCTTAGCCATCCTGGCCTCCAAGGAGCACTCTGGCTGCACTTCTTCCAAAACAGATCTATTGGTTCTTTTGGCAGTCCATGGCACCCTCAGTATTCTCCTCCAACACCACAACTCAAAGGCATCAATTCTTCTACGATCCTCCTTATTCACTGTCCAGCTTTCACATCCATATGAGGCTATTGAAAACACAATGGCCTGGGTTAACTAGGGGGTGAAAAATCCCACATTTCTTCTATGTTTTGAAGACTGAAAAAATTATTAAACTACAATAAGCACTGAACTGTTAACCAAAAGGTCAACAGTACAAACCCACCAGCTTCTCCATAGGAGAAAGATGAGACTTTCTGCTCCCATAAAGATTTTACAGCCTTGGAAACCCTGGACAGTGTCACCGCAAGTCGGAATCAAATTGATGGCAATGGATTTTGGCCTTTTTTTTAAAGAAAAGTGAACTGATTTACTGCCATTCAGTGTATTCAACAAAGCAATGTTTTAATATTTTTTGGTGATGTTCACATTAACTAAAGGTAAAAACCTTCAGCCTGTGGACACTGCAGGGTCAAAGAAACAAAGCTGCTGGGAAAAGAGAGATCCTAGTTTCTCTTCAAAGTGTAGGTTTCAAAAGTCTGCCTACAGGATTGTGTGCAGGTGTTTCAGGGAACCGTCTGATGCGGGGAATTTGCCAATGCTTTGTAAATGTCAGTGGCATCCTGCAGTGGCTGTGGCTGTGTGTGCGCATGAGAGAGAGAGAAAGATCTGGACGCTGCTGCAGCAGAAGGCATCCATTGCGAAGCCAAGATGGCCTTCCGGATTCCTTTTAAGCCTTTCCTCTGCATAGCCACCTCTCGTTCCCAAATTCTTCCAGCATTAGTAGCTTATTGTGTTACTCCTCCAAGGAGCAGAGGCAAACCAAAAGAGCATTTGCTAGGGAGAGCAATGCCAAACCTTTAATGGTGAAATTGCAGGAATTGTGACATCTGTAGTATATGTGGGCAGGGATCTTTTTTCTTGTCCTTCCAATCCTCACCCACAGCACAGCCACGCAGAGCTCTGCTCTCAGGGAACCTGGCTGAATACTTATTATTGCAACCCCCTAACAGCCAGTTTTAGGCTGACAGGGTTGCCATCTGTTTGTTTTCTGTCAGAGAAACCTATTTCCCAGAATGATGGATAAAGCTAGAGAACAGCGCACAACGGAGGAAGGTGGTGAAATTTTTAAAAGAAAAAGCAGACCAGCTGATGAAGTGAAGTGTTCCAGCTGCAGTCTGGTTTTGATGAGTATGTCTTTTCTCTTTGAAAATTCAAGGACAAACACCTATAGTCACGGAAATCAATTCATTCTGGAAAGTCTGAGTGGGCAGAGGAGATGATAGACTTCCCTGTGAAAGGGAAGGAATGTTGCTATGGAAACCAGGCAATCCTTGAGCTGGAGCTCCAAGCTCCCATGCAATTGTCGGGCTACCTAACCCTGCATATTAACACCATGGGTACAGGGAGCTGCCTGCATCTCTTTGAAACAGAGTTATTCAGATATGGTCTGATGAGCTTTCATGCATCTTGAGATCAGGAAGTCAGAGTCTCCTGGGAGGGCTGAGTTGCTTAGAATCTTAAAACACTAGAGGCCCACAAACCATAGCTATTGGCTACCTGCGATGGTTCTTGGGAGAGCACATAAAAGAAATAAAATGAAGATGAGTTTTACAATTTTTTCTAAGGATGAGATGTTGTTAGGGCAAGGAACATGGTTAGCAATTTCCAAGAGAGTAATAAGACATCCCTTGAACAAAAGTTTGACTAGCATAGGAAAATAAGTTTAGTGATACCTGGGGAAGGTGGTCTGGGTATGACGTTTAAACTCTCTAAACCTCAGTGTTTTCATGTGAGAAGTAGATCAGCTAATTATCAGAAAGTACCTAATACCTTCAGTATCTAACCCAACAGTTACACAGTAAATATTAATTCTTATTGTTCAGTGCCATTGAGTCAGTCCATCGATGCTGCCACCTGACCAATCCATCTCGTTGGGGGTCTTCCTCTTTTTCTCTGACCCTCCATCTTACCAAGCATGATATCCTTCACTAGCAACTGTTCCCTCCTGACAATATGTCCAAAGTATGAGAGATGAAGTTTGTCCATTTTGGCCTCTAAGGAGCACTCTGGCTGCACTTCCAAAAACAGATCTATTGGTTCTTTTGGCAGCCCATGGCACTTTTAGTATTCTCCTCCAACACCATAACTCAAAGGCATCAATTCTTCTATGATCTTCCTTATTCACTGTCCAGCCTTCACATCCATGTGGTTATTGAAAATACCATCATATAAAAACATATTAAAAACAATCAAACAAACAAAACCCCTACAATCCCACCATGTTAGGTGTATTTTCTTCTAGTGTTTCTACCCCATAGATTTCCTATTCATATCATCATAAAACATAATGTGTGCCTGCATGTATGATTGTAATCATGTAGCGATTGTCCCCAGAATCTCAGTTCTGTGTCGGAGGTGTCTTTTATTCAGTTATTTATTGTTATTTGGGGGAAAGATTGCATATGTCCAGTTTGAGGGGATGGGGGGACAAAGTCCCATTATTATCAGCTTCAGCATTCCTTTTGTAGTTACAAATAATGGTAAGTAAAAATCTCTTCTTTGCTGTTTCATCTTTTTATTCAGGTACTGATGACTTCATTCAAACAAACAACCTTTCTTTATTGCAAGCACAATAATTTGACAGCTTTGCTTTAGAAGTCTGCAGAGGGCATGAGTAGATAATTTGTAGCAGATGAAACTAAAGTACTAGTAAATATCTGGGGAAATTAGCATCACAAGTAATCCCAAGAATGAAAATGAAACCAATATGAAATACATTTTTGCTTATCAAATTAGCAAAAATTCCAAAGACTTGCTTTAAAAATTCACTGCAATAAAATACACAAAACCAAAAAGTTGTCATTTTAACAATTTCTCAGTGTAGGGTAAGCACTGCACTATTAACCACAAGGTTTGTAGTTTAAAACCCACTGGGTACTTCATGGGAGAAAGATGAGGTTTTCTGTTCCTGTAAAGGTTTCCCGCCTTGGAAAGCCTTTCTAGGATCTCTATGAGTTGGAATCTATGAGTTTCGATGGTAGTGAGCTTGATATTCTGGTGAAATGTACAATTCAGTAGAATTAATTACACGACAGCACCTAATGACAACAATATGTTGTACCATCACCGCTAACCATTTCAAAGTTTTCACCACCCCAAACAGAATCTCCATACCTCTTCAGCAATAGCCCCTCGTTCTCTTCTGTCCCCAGCTCCTAGTAACCACTAGCAAGTTTTTTCTGTATGCATTTGCCAATTCTAGATATTCCATGTAAGTGGGATCATACAATAGTTATCTTGTATGTTTGATTTATTTCACTCAGCATACTGTTTTCAAAGTTCAGCCCTGTTGTACCACATATCAGAACTTTGTTTCTCTTTATGGCTGAAAAACCATGTGTTATTATGATTTTTAAATCTTGATTGATGTTTTTTACAGCTTACATTATAAATGAGTTCTCATGATTTTAGATGAAAGCATGATGAGGTGAAATGTCAGATTTCATTAATAATGTACAATAATAATTAATCAAAATGAAGGCCTAATATTGAGATGTACAACATAGGAAGATTTATAGCCTCAGAAACCCTATACAATGTCTCTATGAGTTGGAACCAACTCCATGGCACATAACTACTACCACCACCAGAATATGTAGCTAAGGGACTCTGGTAGTGGATTGAGTTATGCGTTGGGCTACTAACAGAAGACTGGCAGTGTGAGTCCACCAGGGCTCTGCAGGGGAAAGATAAGACTTTCTGCTCCTTTAAAGATTTACAGACTCAGAAATCCTACACAGGGACTCCAGTGCACTTAAAAACAACAAAGAAGACTAGTTAATGCCATTATTATTCAAATTTACACATTAACCATAAAGTCAGTGATGATGAAATTGAGGAATTCTACCAACCTCTTCAGAGTCCTGGTGTGGCACTGTGGGTTAATGCACCAGACTGCAAAGCTGTTTGAACTGCAAGGTTGGTGGTTCAAGCTCGCCAGCGGCTCCTCAGAAACCCTGTACAGGGTCGCTATGGGTCAGAACCAAATTGAACTGCAAGGCTGGTGGTTCAAGCTCACCAGCTGCTCCTCAGAAACCCTGTACAGGGTTGCTATGGTTCAGAACCGAATGGGTATTCCAGAACACTTAGTTGTGCTTATGCAAGGAACCTGTATATAGACCTAGAGGCAGTCATTAAAACAGAACAAGGGGATACTGAGTAGTTTAAAATCAGGGTGGTTGTATCCATTCATCATATTTATTCAATCTGCAGGTTGAGCAAAAAATCCAAGAAGCAGGATTATATGAAGAATGTGGCATCAGGATTGGAGAAAGACTCAACAACCTATGCTATGCAGGTGACATAACCTTGTTTGCTGAGAGTGAGGAGGACTTGAAATACTTAATGAAGAAGATCAAAGACTTACAGCCTTCAGTATGAACTGCACCTCAATGTAAAGAAAACAGAAATCCTCACAAATGGACTAATAAATAGCATATGATAAAAGGAGAAAAGATTGAAGTTGTCAAAGACTTTATTTTGCTTGGATCCACAATTAATGTTCATGGAAGCAGCAGTCAAGAAATCAAATGACATATTGCACTGAGTAAATCTATCGCAAAAGATCTTTTAAAACTATCAAAGAAAAATGATATCATTTTGAGGACTGACCCAAACTATGGTATTTTCAATTGCATCATATATATGTTATAAGTTAGACAATTAATAAGGAAAATCAGAGAAGAAACCAATGTATTTGAATTATGGTGTTGGAGGAGAATATTGAAATTATGGACTGCCAGAAGAACAAACAAATCTGTCTTCAAAGAAGTAGGCCAGAATGCTCCTTAGAAGTGAAGAAAGTGAGACTTGGTCTTTTGTACTTTATTAAGACATCGTGCTTGGAAAAGTGGAGTGACAGCCGAAAAAGAGAAAGACTCCCGAGAGACAGGTTGACACTGCAACAGTAACCACAGGCTGAAAGGTAACAATTGTGAGAATGTTGCAGGACTAGCCGTTTTTTCTCCTATTGTGCATAGGGTTGCTCTGAGTCAGAACAAACCAGTGACTCAACAGCATCTTAACAATAACCACCAGGCTGCGAGCCTCAGGGTCAGCGGTTCGAAACCACCAGCTGTTCCGCAGGAGAAAGATGAGGCTTTCTGCTCCCATAAAGATTTACAGCCTCAGAAACCCTGTACCCGGTCGCTATGAGTCAGAATTGACTCCACGGCACATAACAACAATATATTTATGTTTGAAAATGGGGTCTTTTCGTCTCTTCCACAATGCATAATCTGAACTATGTAAAAATGCAAAGAAAAATGGCAGGGAAGAAATAAACCAAAATGGTAACAGTGATTGCTTCAGGTGGTGGGTTAATGAGTGACTTTGTTTTTTCATTTTTCCCCCCCTCTCTCTGGTACAGAGAGAGCTTGTGTTTTATTCTATGTACTTTAAAAAAATGATTATGTAAAATATTTCTATATAATCAGAAAAATATACAGTTTGATTTTTAATCATGTGGAAACAACGTATCACATAAACTACCACCATGGCCAGAAACGGGAGTATTTGGTTTAAAAATTAAAGTGTCATATATACATTGGCTTTTGTCTTGGCTAACCACTTGCTTGCCAAGTCAATGCCAAGTCCATGTGTGTCAGAGCAGGGTTTTCTTTTTAGATTTTATTTGGTTGTTGAGAATACATACAGAATAACACATTCTGATTCAGCAGTTCCTACTTGAACAATTCAGTGACTGTATTCTTTGAGTGGTGCAACCCTCTTCTCTAAATGGTTTCTTCTCCATTAACATAACTCACTGCTCCCAAAGTTTCTTACCTAATCTTTTGAGTTGCTGTTGCTTTGATCTCCTAGGTATTTCTTAAAAGAGCATAATGCTCAAAGCAGACATTCTTTACTCTTTAAGCTAAATTATTGTTTGATTTTGAGACAACTTCAGGAGCTATTTATAGTTTAAAGTTTAAAGTTGATCTCAAGGCAATAGTTTTAGGGATTCACCTCACAGCACTTCCCCCCCCCCCCATATGGTTCCAGAAAGTCTGGAGTTCATGAGAATTAGAAATTCTGTTCTGCATTTCGACCCTTTTGGGGATTCTTCTATGGAATCTTTGATCAAAATGTTCAATTATGGTAGCCTTGTACCATCCAGTTCTTCTGGTCTCATGTCAAAGGAGACAATTGTCCATGGGGGGTTTTCTGCTCACACATAGGGTTTTCAACAGTTGATTGATTTTTCAGAAGTAGATTGCAGGTCTTTCTTCTGAGGCTCCACGGGCTGGACTTGAACCTCCAACCTTACTGTTAGCAGTCAAGCTTTAAATATTTGCTCCTCCCAGGACTACTGAATCACTACAGGACACTAGTTTTCTTCTTGGTAAAACGGAGATGAAAATAGTTTAACTTAAAGGTGTTAATGCTTATAAATGAGCTCTGGTAGCTTAGCAGTTTGAAACTACCAGCTGTTCTACAGGAGAAAGATGAGTCTTTCTGCTCCAGTAAAGATATACAGCCTTGGAAACCCTATGCAGGATCGCTGTGAGTCAGAAACGACTCCACGGCACGTAACCACCACCACCATATGTTGTTGTTGTTATGTGCCGTCGAGTCGGTTCCGACCCATAGGGACCCTGTACAGGGTTTCCGAGGGTGTAAATCTTTACTGGAGTAGAAAGCCTCATAAGCCTCATCTTTCTCCCGCGGAGCGGCTGGTAGTTTCGAACCGCTGACCTTAAGGTTCGCAGCCCGATTCGTAACCACTACGTTACCAGAGCTCATATAGTTAGCCATTAATACAACGCTCTGGTAGCGTAGTGGTTACGAATCGGGCTGCGAACCTTAAGGTCAGCGGTTCGAAACTACCAGCCGCTCCGCGGGAGAAAGATGAGGCTTTCTACTCCCGTAAAGATTTACACCCTCGGAAACCCTGTACAGGGTCGCTATGGGTCGGACCCGACTCGATGGCACTTAACAACAACAACAACTCCGGGCACACATGCGTCAGTTATTTGGGTGATCTGTTACATACGATTTACAGACCTTTGTAATCTTTTTAGTAGTTGTAAACTTTTCGGGTATCCAAGTTAGTATTTACGCTAATTTTTTTAGAGCATTATCCAGGAAGTGGGGTCTATGGTTCTTTAACATCTTAAATTTGTAGGTGGCTAGTGTTTTTCCCAATTGGAAAATCTGCTCAGAGGCAGAGCAAGAGTCTGTCTTCAGACTGAACAGGAAACCTTTCTCATGCTTAATTTCTGAGTAAGTGTCTGAATGTTTCCTACACAAAACACGTCCCAAAACTAGTTTCTACTTTTAGCTCAACGGCAGCAATTTTCCTTAAATATCATTATGGATTTGGACCCACCCACAAGCCTCAACCAATTGGTCCAAAAGCTCCCGGGGTTAGTTCAATCCTTGGGATTTATCCTTGTTGATTGGCGGAGCAAATCGGAAATTCTTTACTTTTCTGATTGGTCGCGCTTGGTCTTAAGGCGGGGCATGTAGGTGTGGCTCGCCGAAACGCAGTGAGCTGTCATTGGAAGATGGATCCGGCATTTCCAGAGCTTCGTGCCGTCGCCTAGGTCGCGAGGGGCGGGTCTTTTTTCTCCCATACCCTTATTGCTCTTACCATTGGACAGAAAGTGTCGTCACTCAGGAAATGTGACGCTCATTGGAACGAAAGCTTTACAGGGCTGTGGGTGATTGGTTAGTTGCTGTTCCTGCCTCCATGCCTGTCGCCATTTTGCTGAGAGGAGCCGGAATCCTAGAGGCCGCGGTGTAGGTATCCTTAGAACCGGGACAGGTGAGCTGCAGGCTGAAGGGAAGGGGCGGTGGTGCTTAGAACTTGGCTGGATATCTTCGGAAAGGGCTTGGACCCCGCTGTCCCTTCTCTGAGAGGTACCGAAAGAGGCTCGGCGGGTTCCGTGAGGCCTTGCCGCTTACCCCATTCCCCGGCAGGAAGGGCGTTCGGAGACCCTCCCCGGGGACTCCGATGTGCGTGTCCGCTGCGGACCCTCGCCATGGCTACCTGCCCGCGTTCGTGCCCTTGAGTTCTTGCCGTGGTTTCTCCTTGATGGCTGTTTGGTGCTTGTGTGCGGAGAGGGCCCGGCGGTCCACACCGGCGGCTCGGAGGGGCCGGAGACCACGGCGCTTCCGCCAGGGGAGCGGGCTGTAGCTGAGGGAGAGACTTGAAAGGACAGAGGGGCGTGCTAAGTGCGGCTGGAGGGGTGGGCAATCGGGCGAAGCATTTGCCTCAGTTGACATCTAAGGGATAGATAGCTTCCCTCCCCCAGCATATTCCTTCCTTTACCTCTTGAGATTTGTCTTCTTGGATACAAAGAACCTCTAGTGTGTCTCTCCTCTAGGCTTTTGAGTGTTGCCATGCATGGCCTTCGACATGGATGATGAAAGCATTGATCAGCCCCTCAGTTCTGAACGGTCTAGGTGCTGCCCTAGGGAGGGGAATGGAATGTGCTTGGACGTCATCCTTGATGTCAGGCCGCTGTGGGAGACCTGGCTTCAGAAGTGGGGCTCTGGCATTTGATGATCTCCTTTTGGAGGTCACCAGGATTAGGGCGAAGTGAGAACGTGCCATCTTCCTCCTGCCCTGCTCTGGAGGGAAGTGTTCCTTGGTCTGCAATTTCAAAAGAAAACCGTGGCCTTTGGAACAAGGGTGTATATTTTGAGGCCTCTGTGTCTAGTTTTTTCCAAGAGTCTGGTTAGAGATGTAGGCATAGTACTACTTTTAATTAGCACTGCAAACTCAAGCTTCAAATAGTATAACCTGTTAGTAAATTTCTACAAAGCTAGTAGACTCTACACTGCTTTCTTGTGTATATCGCAGCATGCATTTTACAGAAAACAAACTATTGAACATTTATACTGTTGTTAAGTGTCGTGTGACCCTGTATAGGGTTTCTGAAGAGTGACTGGTGGGTTTGAACCGCCGACCTTATAGTCCAGTGTCTGACCCTACTAAAAACTGTCCGATGTCAATGTAGGGCTTACCCTTTGGGAGAAATAGTGATTGGGTGGGGAGTTGCGGGGCATAGGAGATGTTCTGAGTTGTTAGTAATCATTTATTTTCTTAATCTGGTTACCTAATTGGTTGATGAAAATTCATCAAACTTTACAGTTACCAAGTATATTTGTATCTATATGTAAATTGTGCTTCAGTAAGAAGTTGAAAAAGCTGACTACAAATAAGGTAGTGGTCCATCTAATAGAATATTGGATATTGTGGCCTCTTCTCAACTCTGGCAGTTAAGTCTTTTTTATTTCTCTCTTAGCAGTACAGTCTCCTAATGCTTTATCACCTCACCTCTGAAACCTTTTAGGTTCTTTTCTGGGTGTTGATATTATTGGCTAGCCAAAGGCATCTACTAAATTTCTCAGGGATGTTGTTCCTGAACTTGCCTTAATGACTTTGCTTCCCAGTGTGTAAAATTAAATGATTCTCTGCTTCCTAAATTCTTACTTGAGGAGTGTTCAGAAGGAGGTGCTGACGTATTTGTTGTGGCATCACTTCTGTGCTTAGGATGACTAAACCCAGCTTCCATCGTGGTAGTGAGGTTTGAGCACTGAGACTCTGCTTCCACATGTCCCATTGGGATACTGCAGTGGAAAAAGAATTCTCTGGAAGACATCAAAAGACTTAGTTGACTTTGCCTCCGAATGCCAGCATCACTACTCTTTATTGGCCAAATTGTACGTAAACTTTTTCACAGGAGCAACCTCTAATGGTGGTCGTGGTGGTGATGGTGTACTGTAGAGTCAGTTCCAACACATCGTGGCCCTGTATAGGGTTTCTGAGGCTGTAAATCTTCACAGGAGCAAAAAGCCTCGTCTTTCTCCCTCAGAGGGACTGGTAGGTTGGGACTGCTGACTTTGTGGTTAGCAGCCCAACTCGTAACCCACTACGCTACCGGGACTGCTCTCACTTCTCCTAGAGACTTGTAGTTTATGTACATATTACTTGGTGTACCTTTTCTTTCATTTAGGTAACAGAAATCAGTTACAATGGGAAACGTCTTTGAAAAGTTGTTCAAAAGTCTATTTGGGAAAAAAGAGATGCGAATTCTGATGGTGGGCTTGGATGCAGCTGGAAAGACTACCATCCTGTATAAACTGAAGCTGGGAGAGATTGTGACCACCATCCCCACAATAGGTAGGAAATGACCTGTGGCTAGGCCAGTTTACCACTCGGTGTGTTACACTCTTACATGTTTCTTATAGTATTGGATATTCCCTTTTCAAAGTCCTGTCTACCCTTAGGGCATAAATTTCAAGGGGACAGAAACCAGGTTATATATACTTTCCTGACTGTCCTCAGCATCTGTAGCACAATTCTAGGTATCAAGGGGACTCGTGGGAACATATTTAGGTGAAGCAAATTTAACAACATCTGCCTGGCAAAAAAAAAAAATAATAATGATAGAAAGTTGGTCATTTTCACTACAATGAAATTTGTTTTGAAAATTCAAAAGCCAGAACTATGGGGACATGTATGTCCTCCATTCCTCTGGCAGTCCACGATCCACCGGGAGCCTGAGCTGGGAATCTGCAGTCACCTCATTTAGTCTCTGCTCCAGTTGACCTCTCTTCATGGAAGCGTCTTTCCATACCGCATGTGAGTCCAGGATAGTTTTTTCCCCCATTCACTCTGGCTCAAGCCAATCACTTGATCTGGCATCCAACAGAGGAGACTGACTTGTTTCAGGGCAGGAGGAAAATCTGGTTGCGTTAGTCTTATGCAGACTGTTACTGGGTTTTGTGGGCTATGTAGGGGATTTGCAAAGGCAGTTTTGACAGAACTTATTTAGCCTTTTTTTAAGTCCTCTTTGCTTTCTGTAAGGAAGGTTGTATCATTTGCATAATTGCTGAAAGTGAAGAGGACTTGAAATACTTAACTGTTGAAGATGAAAGACCACAGCCTTCGGTATGGGTTGCATCTCGATGTAAAGAAAGCAGAAATCGTCACCACTGGACCAATAAATAACATGAAGAATAATAGAGAAAAGATTGAAGTTGTCAAAGATCTGTTTGCTTGGATCCATTGTGAATACTCATGGAAGCAGCAGTCAAGAAATCAAACAACGTATTGCATCGGGAAGCCTGCATAGGACCTCTTTAAAGTGTTTAAGAGCAAAGGTGTCAGTTTGAGGACTAAGTTGTGCCTAACCCAAGCCATGGTATTTTCAGTAACCTTATATGCCTATGAAAGTTGGACAGTGAATAAAGAAGATCACAGAAGAATTGATGCAGTTGAGTCATGGTGTTGGAGGAGAATATTAAAAGTTCCTTGGGCCACCAAAAGAACAAACCAATCCAAGAAGAAGTGCATCCAGAATGCTCCCTAGAAGCCAGGATGGCCAGACTTAATCTCTCATACTTCAGACATATCAGGAGGGACCAGTTGCTGGAGAAGAACATCATGCTTGGTAAAGTGGGGGATCAGTGAAAAAGAGGCAGACCACCAAGGAGATGGACTGACACAATGATGGCAACAAAGGGCTCAGTTGTAGCAACAATTGTGAGGTTGGCACAGGACCGGGCAGCGTTTCGTTCTGTTTGTGTGGAATCGCTGTGAGTTGGTACACACTTGATAGATCCTAACAACAATAACAACTTTTGTCTTATGAACTACTTCTAGAGCCGAGTTTCTGAGTGAAGACAGATGATGACAAGTGAGCATCAATAGTTTTGTTGGTGTTGCCTTAAAACCGAGGAACCAGAAGCTCAAAGCCCTTAGGCTGCCTTTCAGCTTCTAATGTGCTTAATAGATTCAGGGATTGTAACATTTGAAAAAGGAAGAAACCAGATGGAGAATGTTAAATGCCTACATTTTAAAAAAAATCATTAATTCAACATGAAAATGGCAAGATTATTTGGTCTTCTACAATTATAAAAATAATACATGCTTCTATAATTTCATTCATACAGACAAAAATTAAGAAATGAAAAATAACACATAACTAAGATTTTGGGGAATATCTTTCTCAAATTATGTGCATGCTGTTTGCCAACTGACTTTGCATTAGACAATATGTCTCATTAGACAATATAACTCTGTCTCATTTCCTCTCTGGAATGTTTTCCTGCCTTCTTCCTTGGGCCCCTCCCTGCTTTAGCTAATGCCAACTCATTCTTTTCATTTCCGTTTACAAAAATGGTAAACCGTTCTGACCTCTTGGACTGGTTTGTCCCAGTTACAATTTCCCAGAGCAACCTGAACATCTTGTTAACTCTCAGCACGTTTGTAATACTTGATCCTCGTCTCTCTTCCTCACAACAGTGCAAATAAGAACAGGAATCATGGCTGTCTTGTTGACTATCTCCAGGGACTAGCAAAATGTTTGGCACGTGGTACATGGAGTGCTGCTGGCACTGTAGGCTAAGCACTGGACTGCCACCCACAAGGCTAGCACTTCAAACACACCTGCTGCTCTGTGGGGGAAAGATGAGGCTTTCTACTACTGTAAAGACTTACAGCCTCACAAGCTCCATATAGGGTCACTATCAATCAGTACTGACTCAGTAGCACCTAACAACAACAACAATGACAACATGGTACATATGTCCAATATATATTTGATGAATGAATTGAATATAGAATTTTGTGACAGATTTTTAAAACTAATGGTCCTGAATAAATTGTATCCCCAGTATGTGTTCCCTTGTGCAAACTTCTCCCATAGTGACGATGTGCTAGACCTTATGAATTGCATTGGCCATTAGGACATGTGCAAATGTCATTCTAGCAAAGACTTGGCAATCCCTTTTGCCTTGGAGTTTGTCCTTTGGGACCACTGCCTCTACCATATGACACGCTCTTGGAGACGAAAGCCCACCTGGAGAAAGAGCCCCGGCTCCGATTGTATTTGACTCACTGAGTGCAGCCGTATGAGCAAGCCAGGGCCGTCACAGCATCGTGCAGGAGAGGTGAAAGTAGCCACACTTCTTGGAGAAGTTCGACTTTAAGTGGAAGGATGAAAATAAGCACAGATTTCATCTCCAGAATGTGAAGATTAATCAGATCTACACTTTTCTACTTCTTAGTCCTTATCCAGCACCAGACAGCCAAGGTGCTCCTTCCATCATCCTTAGAGGCAAGGAGAAAATAGGTGTCTGCAGTGTGTGTTGGACGTAGAAGTTGGTCCTATCAGATGGCTTCAGTTTGCTTGGAAGTAAGCTGTAAGGTCTGATTCCTGAGAGTAAGGGAAGGGGAGGTGTGTGGCCATAGTACGTGGGTGAGCGCAGAGAAGAGTGAGACATTGGTGAATGGGGGAGCAAGCTGACGAACACACTGAATTTTGTAAGATACAAATCTTAGACTAGCAAGCTCTTTTATGATGAAGCCAACTGCTGTCGAGTCGGTTCTGACTCAGAGCTACTTTACAAGACAGAGTAGAACTGCTCTAAAGGGTCTTTAAGACGGAATGTTTTGGGGAACAGACAGCCTTGTCTTTCTGTTGAGTGGTTGGCTGTGGTAGGTAGTTAGTTAGTAGTTCAGTGCATAACCCACTGTGCCACCACGGCTCCTTTGTAAATGAAAAGTACTAGCCAGTGTTAGTTGGTAATTATTTTGAATTGCTCAACCAAAGAATTCTTATTTAAACATTTCCCCCTTCTTCCCACTTTAGGTTTCAATGTGGAGACAGTAGAATACAAAAACATCAGCTTCACGGTCTGGGATGTTGGCGGCCAGGACAAAATCAGACCTTTGTGGCGACATTATTTCCAGAACACCCAAGGTAACAATGTGAAACGCTTCATTCTGTGGCTGGAAGGCAGTAGGCACGCAGACGGGCGCCGAGATTGTTGGAGATTTGACCTTGCCCTGTGGCAGGATTCCTGCTTACCCTAGTCAGAATTGCCATATTCAATTACCAAGTTGAAATGCCTTTTTCTCTTCAATTTTCTTTTCATAATGAGCCTAAGTTTTACTGCATCTCAATAACTGCTCTTTTGGCAGCGGGGAGCTGGCTGTACTTTTGGACATCCAGATAGGTAAATTAGACTCTGAAATTAAGTCAAAGGGAGCGATTTGAAGGATGGATATGTTGCCTGTGGCAGGTCTAGACATCTCCATGAACAATTTTGATGCTGCCTTAATTTTTTGGCCAATTTCCCAAAGGTCAAGACTGTCTGTTTACACTTTTAATTGTCTGCAGGTTGAATGTCACAGAAATTGGTAATAGCTTTTGACTTGCTATTAAGACATTTAGCTTTGTGTAGATTTTACTTGTGTAGATTAGAATTTGAACTATTGGTATAATTTCTTATTTATGAAAAATCAGATGTATAAAATGGTCCATTTGTTTCCATGTGGAGTTTTCTCCTTGATTGTAGGTTCTGTTATATTAGGCAGTGTATCCATTTGTCCTCTGGACAACCACTTGTCTTTTTGGTATATCTGTCTAGAAAGAAGTTTATGTATATAAAACAGTTGTGAATATCATTCTGTCTTCCCTCTTCCCCTGTAAAAACTAATGTGTGTCAATCTTTAGTCTCCTAGAATCTGAGGTTCTCCCAGCCATTAAACTAGAAACTGTTCTCCTAGTTCAAATGTGTAGTCAGTTCGATGGTCGGTTGTTTGGGGATTTGAGGTCAGGACCTGTATAGAAGTAGAGGACCTAATCTACAAGCCTGTATTTTTATTAGGAAGGGTGAAGGGATAATACTAGGGGATTCACAAAGTTCATAGAAAAATGGTGCGAAAAAATATGGGGATTTTCCCACAAACATTTTGAAGCTCCCTCATATGTCAGCATGAATTGGTGAGTTTTCTCCTGGAAACCAAGCATCTCTGTGGATTTTTGGGTGACCTTCCTAGCTTAGCTGTATTCAAAATCCAGAACTTCTGCCAGTATTCCAAATGTTGGGCGCGGGTGGGGTGGGGTGGGAGGTGTTGCTTGTATATTTTTCATTTTTCTATCCTATTGATGTAACAGATGTGGGTTTGACTTACTTGTAAGCCCCAAACATGCAGAAGCCGTGGGAGCTCCTGTCTGGGGACTGGGCAGCTCCTGATCCAGCTACCTATAGGCCTGAGAAAGGGCGGGAAAAGGCAGAGGGCCAACACTGCTTTCCTCCCTAACAGTAGTCGTGAAATCTTACTTTCAAAGAGAACTGAGGTCTTCTCATCCCGTTGTGCTTTCTACCAGGGTCTCTGCTGCTGTGTCTCCACTAGTTGCGGCTTAACCTTAACAAGATGTGACTATTTCCAGTCACAAGAAATGCCGTCTTCAGAACTCACTGCGTCTTCTGCACCTTCAGTTCTATTATGTTGACTTCCTATCGTTTTTGCCCACTGATCTTCAATCTGCCTTATACAGTGATTCAAAACAAGTTGAGGTGCCTAGTTTGTCATATAATTAAAAATAGCTGAGGGTCCCACTAGTCCTTTTCTAGGCAAAAGATCCGTCAGTCTTCACAGGGTGTGGTGTCTAACTCTTTTGCCATCCTGGTTGTTTTTTGAACCCCTCATTGGTCTGTGTCTAGAGCTGACCAGGTAGCATTCCTAGGAAGTTTTGACTGATGGAGACTAGAGTAGGTGTGTTAGCTTCTGTAGCCTGGAAACAGAGCTGCTGTCACTCCTCTTGGTGCAGATCCAAGCAGGTATGGATATGTATGTCCTTTCTCCCCTTTTAAAACTGGTCACCTTTCATTCCTGTGTACATTTACAGGTAATTGTCCTTAAAGAAGCTTCAGACTAGAAACAGTTCTCTTAATTCAGGGTAGTCAGTACGGTGGTAGTCAGGTTCAGGTGAAGTCTTGGGGCAGCCAGATCCATTTTGTCTCTCAGAGGACTGTTGGTAGCTAAGTTGTTTTTGTCGTTGTTGTCACAGGGACAGTTGCTAGGTGAGCCTTCCCCATCCTGCACTTGGATAGTGTGTTGGGCACCTGTTGGGCCCCCGCTGGAAATCCTGTGACCTCTCCTCCTCTCCTTCAGCCCATGTGGCAGTGACGAGGGCTATGAAGGTTTCAGCAGCTTGCACTCAGGTGCCGCCTTTGGCCTGCCCAGCTAGCTCTCGCTCTTGGCATTTCTCAGGTGCTGTAGCTTGGGCGGTCCCTCTGTGAGCTTCAGTGGGTATGGTGGGGTGTAGAGAAAATGTGTCACGTGCTGAGCGTGGTACCTGACACATTGTTGGTGCCTCAGTGGGAACTCTTCCTACTCTGGAACTAGACCTAGCCTCCAGAAGCAGACCCGGGACCCATCCTTGACTGCTAACTTTTGAGGTTTGCTGTGGGGCGAGTCTTGTTCAGTCATGTCAGCACACATAGGGACAAAGTCACAGCTTAGAGATGGTGAAAATGAAACTTGGCTTACTATGCTTTGTCTTAAAGTAGAGTGGTGGTGAATTAGTGCAAAGCAACAAACTGAAATGGAATCAAATTCTGAACGTTGAAGAAACTGTTCAGGGATTTTGGCTGCTGTGTCTAGCTACCTCTCTGAATGCGATTTAGTATACTAAAATTTGTTGGTTTTTTTTTTTTTCAAAATCTCCTTTTTGTCTCTGGTGTGGACATTGTTGTTAAGTGCTGCTGAGTCAATTCTGACTCATCTCGACCCTGTATAGGGTTTCCGAAGAGTGTCTGGTGAGTTTGAACTGCTGACCTTATGTTCCAGAGCTTATCTTACATCGCCGGTGTGGACATGAGTTGATTAAAAATGAGCCTAACTTTTCTCTGTATGTGTGGTACTGTTAGTCTGATGAACGGGGTAATTGCTTTGAGAAAGGTGAGTGGAGTGTACAACAGGCTCCTCCCTTCCGTATTGATTGCCTCCAGTGAAACCAAGCATGTACGCTGGGGCGGGGTGGGGCTGTAGGGACTGACCTGCAGGTTCAGTTTACCCACATGCGTGTGATTGTTTTCCAGGTCTGATTTTTGTGGTCGACAGTAATGACAGAGAGCGGGTCAATGAGGCCCGGGAAGAGCTAACCAGAATGTTAGCAGAAGATGAGCTCAGAGATGCAGTTTTATTGGTGTTTGTAAATAAGCAGGTACGTTGTTGGCTTTCGGAATACTGGGGCTGAAATTTACCCCCAGGTGCCGCACTTGAAAATACAGCTCTTTATCGTCTCCCTTCCTCTCCCAGCTTCTACCGTAACCTCCCTCGACCTCCTTTTCAGTGTGTTTAATATTCACTCATTCAGTAAATACTAATTGAGCTTCTCCAAAGTTTCAGGCATTGTTTTAGGTACAGAAAGTCCCTGGTTTATGAATAAGATCTGTTCCTACCTGTGTCTTTATGTTTTTAAGTGGAATTTGCAAGTGGGTCAGGACAGGTGTATATGATTCTTGCTTAATCTTACTTTAGTGAAAGAAAAGGCTCGAAGCCTCTTAATGATTGAAAATCATTAAATGATTCAGAAGCTTGCTGTGCAGCAAGTGAAGATGATTGGGTTAGCCCAGTGGTGTCAAAGTGAGGACAAATTTACCTAACATTAAAGGGCAAGTCGGAGTTGAGTTTTCCCTAAGTCAGATGCTGCGTAACCCGGAAACAGTCTATATTGGCAATACAGCAGTGGGCAAGACAGACAAAAGTCCCTGTGTCCATGGACTTACATTCTAATGGGAGGAGTGCCCATCAATATGTAATCTACACTGTGTCAAATGGTAAGTGTTATGGAGAAAGCATAGTAAGGGGGCAGGATGGGTCTGGGGAGTCCCTGGCATGCTTCTCAGATGCAGTGGCATCTGAAGACCTGAAGGCAGTGAGGGAGGGAGCCACATGGTTCTAGAAACAGCAGCTGCAGCGGGAACAGGGATTGCTCGTCTAGGGCCTGCTGAAGAGAGAAGAGGCTCTCTGCATGAGTAGAATGCGGAGGAGAGCCGAGCATGGGACTGTCCGCTGAATGTGCCGCTGTCTGGCCGTAGGACTCCCAGCTGCACTAAGCGCAGGAAAGTAGTCACTTGGACTACTGCAGGCTGAGACCACCCTTCTGCATTGCGGTGTGTTTCCTTCCACAGCCTCCGTGGTCACGTTTGTTATGTAGTTGACATACTGTTCAGAGCATGTGGCAGCCTCCTTTGTCACTTCAGATGCTTCAAAAGTTTTCGCTTGTCATGATTTTGACTGGCAGATGGATCGTCATTCACTCAACCATTTCCTTACTGTTCATGTTAGACGTCAGTCTGGCGTTTCACTAGTGAGCATAGGGGACTTTGAAAAATAATCAAATTTGTATTTAGATGCACATAGTTTAGAATACCAGGGGCAAAATTTAGCTCTACTCCTCAGGCTAAAACATGTATCTTTTATCTTGTTCCAGAAATATAAATTTCTCTGCTTTTGTTAGCATATCCAAGATTAGTGTACATATTTAGATTCTGAGGATCATGTTGTGCGTTCTGTTTTGCATTCTGCTTTTGCACTTAGCATCTCTTTGGCCTTCCAGATCAGTACATCCTATTGTTCTTTAATTCAAATTCAATCAGATTTGAGTTTACCTGGTACCAGGCATGGTTCTAAGCACTTGGGATAGGTTGGAGAACAAGATACATATTCTAGTTGGGGGTGACCGATAATAAATTGTAAACACTCAATAAGAATATTGTAGAATATAGTGAAATGTGGTTGAACAGGGCAGTTAGGAGGGCTCTGGGTGTGACATTCTTGTAGGTCATCGGAAGGGCGTCTGGCTCTTACCCTGGGGGAGAGGGAGTGGCTTCAGGGTTGGGAAGAGGTTTTAGAGGAGCGGCAGCAGAGCCGTGAGATCAGTTAGGACCTGATGGCAAGTGAGGTGCTACCATGGCCCCATCAGGGTGGTGGCTGTGGAGGTGGTAAGAAGTGGGCAGACTCTGAAATAGGAATTTTTTTTTTTTTTTTTAACAAAACCAAACCAATATTTTTAAATGTTCAAAGGGCCCATTGTGCAAGCAAGCCTCCTGCCCACAGGCACACAGCTTTACTCAGTCCATGGGCCTTTGCTCTGTGCCCTTGTCTCTGCTGATTTCACTTTTCTAGGTAGGGATCTTATGCTCCACTCGTGCTCTTCCTTCTTGATGGTCTTGGGTTTGTCTATTTCTGAAGTGAAAGATTAACTACTCCCCCCTTTTACTTACACGTCTTCTATAATTACAATTATGACAATCACAATTAATCCTGCTAACAACTACTCACAATTGAATCATAAAATTCTCTCAGAATTATCCCCCACCACCTTTCACCATACCCATCTGGGAAAGAAGAAAGCTATTTTGTGGGGATTCTACTTTACCCCCCTTATTTTGAAACTAAGCACACTCATGAAAGCTTGTAAGCCAGTCACTTCATTCCTTTATAGCAACCCTTTTTGATAGCCAATGTCTGAATTGCTCACAGGGCTGCTATGAGTCGGAAATGACTTCATTGGCACTTAACAACACCAACCCAGTCTACTGAGGAGACAAGCATGTTCCTGATCTGAAGAACCTCCAATTCAGTTAGAACTTTGAGCAACTGCATCCATAAATAAAAGTCCAATTCATCTAATTGCAGCAATTTACACTTGCTCACAGCATCAAACATCTTTATCTTCATCTGGTTGGGTTTGGTCAGCTCAGCCCTAGCCATCCAAACTAGGTTAAATGGGTACCAGCTGCAAGTTTGGGAGTTCACACACACCTCCCGGCACTTCAGAACAGCTGGCCCCTTCACTCTCGGCCCTAACCCCCAGGGTTTGGGTCAGTACCCATGGGCTCAGGAGTTCACACAATTCCTCATCTTTAGACCAGCCAGCCCTTCTGTCTCATCTCAAGGTCAGCATGCCAGTGGAACATGTTCATACTCAGCCCGTGTCTTCATTGCAGCATTTCCCCCACTCCACTTATAAGTAGACCTGGATGGTCACTAGTGAGCATACTAGACCACTGGCGGGCTCTCTTCAACTTTCAGTCATAGGAGGGGGTGTTTCCTGATGAGCTGACGTCTGAATACATTTCAAGGTGTTCCTTACAGACTGACAGTGGGGTTTGAGAAAGAGAAATTCAGATGGAAGGGTAGAGTTGCTATCCGCTGAGATGGGGAAGACTCTGTGCTGTTTATTGATTGTATTTCATTATATGAATGTAATGTCATGAACTGACTTTCCAATATTCTCTCTCAAGGACCTTCCCAATGCCATGAATGCAGCTGAGATAACGGACAAGCTTGGCTTACATTCCCTCCGCCAGAGAAACTGGTATATTCAGGCTACCTGTGCCACAAGCGGAGATGGGCTGTATGAAGGCCTGGACTGGCTCTCCAACCAGCTCAAAAACCAGAAGTGATCATTTGGCCGTGATCCATTCCCCGTGCATTGTGGCAAAATCTGCTGGCCTCTTCTGTGTGCGTGTGTGCGTGTGAGGAGCCAAGTGTGGGTGTGTGGCTGAGACTGGGAGCGGCTTTCTCACACCGTGCCTTATACATGCTGTAAGAAAACCAGTATTATATTTGAAGCAAAACCAGTGTTCTATTTTACACGCTACCTTCCATTTCAATCGCTTTGATGATCATTTCGCAGTTGTTGGAGGAGTTCAGAGTGGAAGGCTTGTGGGCAAGCCCTGTGTCTTCCATCTCTGCCAGCCAGAGGTCTTTGGTGAAAGGGAGGAATTCTTTCTTTCTTCCCATTGTTTCCAGAATGGCAGCTCTTTTCCAGGGCTTTATAGCCCATGAGCCTCCAGAAGGGAAAGGGCCTTGTTTGCTGCAGGTGTGAACTTTCCCCTCGGTTCTATTTTCACCCAGACTTCCTGGTTCAGCATGCTTTATTTAAAGGAATCAGCAATGGTTTTCATTATGTGGAGTGTCAAGACTCCATTAACACTAGAAAATTCTCCAGTTCTTTCCTCCCTTTACTCGTCTCTCTAGGGTGGAGACCATTTGGATAAGTGAGCAAGGGTGACGCTAAAGCTCTTTCCCGGAGCACCACAGTCGAGCGAAGGGACTTGTTAAGGACGTGAGGGGAGGGACGGGTCATGTGTGTGTCCTGGCGTCGCCATCTCAGGTCAGGTTCCTGAGGCTGCTGCTCCCACTTCTCCGCTCTGTGCTGAATGTGCTAAACTGGAAGCAGGAGGGCCCCTCCCAGGATGGAACCAGCACCCTGTATAGTGATCTTAGTCCAACTTAGAGTTTTGGTTAGCTTCTGTTTCCCAGAAACACACACCTGTGAGTTCTGAGGGTTTGTGCCAGAATCAGAGGTAGATGTGGGGAATGAGACTCTCTGTAGCCCCTGGTGTGGCCCCCAAGTTGGTGCTAAATTTTGTTATGAAAAATGCCTCTCAAGTCTAAACCAGTCTCCATGGCTCCCTCTTCGGGATGGCAATAACGTCTTTGAACTCACGGCACTTGTACTTTCTCATGTCCTCAGAGTGTTCGTAAGAATGAGCCGCGCTAGGGTCTAGAACGTTCCATAGCTAGCACTCTCTTACCCAGACAACTGGTGTCCAGATTTGTACCTAAGCGCTTCCACTATTTAATCTTGAATTCCTTTCTCAAAATATCTGTATCCAAACTTCAGAGGTGGGGGAATGTGGAGTGGTAAACCTTGCTTATTGATAACAAGAAAATTGACATACCTAGGGAAAAATTTCATACCATGATAAGTGGAATGTAATGTTTTTGTTCAAATATTTTCCTTTAAAGAATGTTCATTGCAATACTGGCAACTAAGTCCAGATGTGATTTGTTACCATGGAGTAATTCCTGAGAAATACTTAGATTGTACGCCTCAAATTGGCAGGGACTGTGTTGTGTACTGTTGTATCATACTTAGTACCATGTACCTCGTGCAGTGCTAGGCCTCATTAAAGACTTGGTGAGTGGTTGAACAATAAAGAACTTGCTTTGGAAGGAGGAGAGCCAGCCATTGCTTTTGAATGTCGCGAACTCTTTCTTTCCCCTGCATCTTAGCCAGCTGTCTATTGAAGGCTGCCGGGCACTTTGTACAGAAAACAGCCTCTGAGATTCAGTCTTGGCCTGACGCTTTCAGCAGTCCCTTCACTGGTACGTTTCATGGTGCTTTCACACCAGTCTGCCTCTCCCTAAGACTTGGCTCTTATGAGTTGGGGTTAAGTGGAGAACACTGGAATAGAGGAGTTTTGAGTGAAGGCTGGGGTCCCAGAAAGCCATATTTACATTCTGGCTGTGCCCCTCAGGCCAGTTACTCAGCCTCTGTGCCTCAGTTTACTTAGCTATTACGTGGACATCCTACAGCCTACCTCATTGTTGCGAAGAACAGTTGCCTGTCCATGGAATGTTTTGCTTTCGTGTTTCCCTGGGGAATGTCTAAGTGAAGAACAGTGCTGACCACAAACAAACTGGTTAGCATTAATTCTAGATAAAGTATGGGCTGCTTAATCTGCTCTCCACCTTCTAATCCCACCAAACAACCACTATACATGCTAATGTGTCCATTTGTGTGAATCCCGCTGGGATGTTCCTTTAAAAAGCAGTTTGGCCCTACCCTAACTTTTTCTAAATTCTTACTTAAGCTTTTCATACGAGTTGTACAGCCCTCACCATGACTGATCTGATTTTCAACAGTTTTCTCACCCCGGGAAGAAATTATGTCCTCATTAGCAGCCACCACTCCCCCACCGGCCCCCACTCCCCCACACCCCCACCCACCCCCACCCAGTCCCTGGCAGCTGCTAACCTCTTTTCCCTGGATTTACCTCTTTGTTGTTAAGTGCTGTGGAGTCTGTTCTGACTCAGTGACCCTGTATAGGGTTTCCACAGAGCACCCGGTGGGTGTGAACCGCTGACCTTGTGGATCAAACTGACTTTGTGGTCCAGCGCATTATCCTGCAGTGCCACACAGAATGACCTTAGGCACAACAAAACAAAACACTGCCCAGACCTGTACCATCCCCACTGTTGATAGGGTTGAACCCATTCCTGCCGCTGTATCTGTCTGCCTCTTTTTGTTGACCCAAGCTTGCAGTAAACTTCATGTTTCTTTACCACAGCCAAGATTCTGCTTCTAGGTCTGGTGGGTGTCGGTCTCCCAATTCTACAGCACCTGGCTATAGTTTCAAAGCCTCCTTTTCAATGTACAATCCCTGACATGGATAGAGTATCCAGTAAGCAAGCACAGTGAATACTTACTAATCAGTGAACAATTTCTTTGAAGTGAGAAACATGAAACTTCACTACAGATTAGTAAACTCACATAGGTTTTTTGGGTAACCCATTTCTGCCCATAACGTATCATGGCTCAGTATGTCATTCCTTTTATGCCTGAAGAATTTGTAACTTGTTAGGTGGTGTTGAGTCAGTTCCAACTCATAGCAACCCCATCCCAGAAGAAAGGACAGCTGGGTCCCGTGCCAACCTCACATTATTTCTAGGTTTGAGCCCAGTATTGTAGCCACTGTTGTCACCTCATTCTGGGACCTTCTCTTTCTCTCACCATGTCTTCTAGGAAGGAGAACATGTGCAGTGGTTCAAACCCACCAACCACTCCTCAGAAACTATATAGGGTCACTGTGAATCGGAGGCTACTTGATGGCACTTAACAATAACACTGCTTAGTGTAAGGATATGCCACATTTTGTTTCTCCATCATTACCTTTTCTGTGTGTGTGTCAATTGAGTGAAGGTTTGCCGAGCAGACGACCAGTTTTATATTTAACTAATTGTTATTATTATTAACTAATTATGATTTAACAAATCATACAGTTTTATATTTAACAAATCATTACAGTGATTACAATCCCCTCCATGTACCATCAGCTTGTGAACATTCGTGTACAAAATGGAAAATTCTCTTTGGGTATCTACTTAGGAGTGGGCTTGCTGGGTCTTATGGTAACTTGAACAGTTTAAGCAACTGCCTAACTTTTCCAAAATGGCTGCACCATTTTCCATTTTCCTCAGCGGTGTGTGAGGTTTCCAGTTTCTCCATATTCTTAACCTCGAAAAGAAACCTCTTATGTACTTATTAGTCATCCCACAATCCCACCCCTCCAGCCCCCTCTTATTTGCCTACCAAGAGCTTGAAGCTCTTGTTTGCCTACCACCTGGTCCTGAGGAACACTCCACTAAGAACATTCTATTTTGTTTTTTATTCTTAACTCTTTTACTCCAGTGGTTGCACAGGAAGGCTTCTTTCAGGATGTGGCTACACATTACCATCCACTGGACAGGTAGACTCCCAGATGTCCAAACTCCTTGCCAATTTGGCCAATACATTGTTTGCTATTGTGTATTGCCACTAGGTGGTGCTACCATACCATCTCAACCTATCTACTGGTGGTAGCTCAAAGAAATCCGCCACCAGCTCCTGTCCGCTCCTGCCAGTTGCTGTTCCGTGGTGTCATTGGTGGTATGATGCTGAAAGCCATACCACTGGTACTACAAATGCCAGCAGGGTCATCCATGGAAAGGTTCCAGAGAAGCTTCCAAGCTTATATAGACCTGGAAAGAAAGACCTGGTGATGTACTTACCAAAATTAGCTAAACCACCCCAAAACACTATTGATCACAGAATATACTTCAACATAGTGTTGGGAGATGAGCCCCATAAGAAGTTGAGTGCCGTTGAGTCACTTCTAATTCATAAAGACCCTGTATAGGGTTTGCAAGGAGTGACTGGTGGGTTTGAACCACTGACCTTGCAGTTAGCAGTTCAGCTTATCCTACAGCCTTGTTTGTTAAATGCCATCAAGTCAGTTCTGTGTAGGGTTTCCAAGGAGTGGCTGGTGGGTTTGAACTGCTGACCAGTGTCATACCAGGACTCCATTCGACAGCACTGTTGTTGTTTAGTGCCGTTGAGCCCACAACTCAATACCCAGTGTCTACAACAATAGACTTGAGCAGACCAAGGGTTGTGAAGCTGGCAGAGGACTAAGCAGTGTTTCTATCTGCTGTCCGTGGGATGGATGGCTGTGAGTCAGTGGGGACCCAGTGGCAGCCAACGACACTAATGGCTGGAGGAACCTCTTCTTTCCTTCCTCCTGTGTAGCCTAAGCTTCTGGCTGTGTTTTGACAGCCAAACTAAAGAAGTGTATAGAACTCGAGATGCCCTCAAAACTGCAGCTCTCCTTTTATTACAGGAGAGGAAGCCAGGGTTCCCTCGTCTCCATTTATGCAGCTGCTTTTAGGAACTAATGAATGACCAACATTTGTCTCTCTTTATCTAGGCTTTGGCCCAACCTGCTGACTTCAGTTTGGGTCTTGGTTTTTGTCATCAAATGCATACGTTCTCCAAGTTTGACTTTCTTCAGATTTGATGTCGTGACTCATAAATCATTATTTGTATCAATAATGTTGTTAAGTGCCATGGAGTCAGTTCTGACTCATATCTACCCTGTAGATAGGGTTTCCGAGGAGCGACTGATCAGCCTAAACTGCTGACTATGTGGTCCAAACTGACTTTGAAGCCCAGAGCATTAACCCATAGTGCCACACCAGGACTGTTTGTATCAATGATAAAAAATGTTAAATGAACCTGGGGTATCCTATCAGAAAACTCCCTTCAACCTGATTTATTAATTGAACAGATATTTACTGAGCACATATTATGTGCCAGTCACATTGGAGTCTTCAGATATGGGTATTAAGTTGCCTACAATTTGGCTAATCATACTTTAAATCTAGCCCTTAGTTCTTCATCTTGCCACCAGGAATCCTGAACGATTATATGAGGCAATTTGCTGAAATAAGTACCCATGTCATGCCTCTAGGTACCAATCAATCAACAAAGGGAATGAGGCACATTGGCCACTAGGAATACCTGCCATTTCTGTAAGGACTCCAGACTTCCCTGACTACAAATCAACATCAGACCTACCAATCCGTAGTTTCTGGAATCTGCTTTCTCTCAAACGTGGGTGATGTTTGCTTATCTCTGATTTCCCTCCATCCTTCTCAGATTCCTGACTTTGCAGTAGTTTACCAGTAGAGGCTCTACAGTCACACTGAAAAGTTCTCAAATCCATTTAGCTGGCATCAAGAGAGTTGAGCTCATGGAAAGCAGAAGGGCGCTCCTTGCATGTTATAGATCTATCTCGGGCCCCTATTATTCCAGAATTGTGTCAGTTACTCTTCCCATGTTGAAGATTATTCTCTTAGTAAAGAGACATGGAAGAAAATGAGGAAGAAAACTATTTTATCCACCCCACCTCCGAGTCTTTATTAATATCATGTCATCTGTCTTGAACCAGTGGACCTGTTTTTGGTGGGTCTATTGCTTGTAGCGTAATGGTTACAAGTCGGGCTGCCAACCGCAAGGTCAGCAGTTCAAAACTAACAGTGGTTCTGCCAGAGAAAGATGAGGCATTCTGCTCCTGTAAAGATTTATAGCCTCGGAAACCCTGTACAGGGTCACTATGAGTCGGAACCAACTCCATGGTACTTAACAACAATTGCTTGTTATTCACAAGTTTTAAAGGTTGTTTTTATTACATTTGCATTTTATTACAAGCCCTTGTCATTCTGGGATTCAACGATAATATTAATACTACTTAACATTTATTGCATATGGTGCTAGATAAGCACTGAACTGGTAACTGCAAAGTTGTCGGTTCAAACCCACCAGTCACTCTTGGAAACCCTATACAGAGTTGCTGTGTGACCTGGGGAGGTCTGGTATGGCGCTGTGAGTTAATGCACTGGACTACAAGATCAGTTTGAACAGCAAGGTCAGCAGTTCAAGCTCACCAGCCACTCCTTGGAAACACTGTACAGGGTCGCTATGGGTGGGAACTAACTTGATGGCATTTAACAACAACAATGTGACCTGGAATTAGAAAACCAAAAGGGAAGAACATGCTCAGCATTTGTCAAGCTGAAAGAACTAAAGAAAAAAATTCAAGCCTCAACTTGCAATATTGAAGGATTCTATGAGCAAAATCTATCAGTTATCTGTCAGTTTGTCATATTGTGGTGGTTTGCATGTTGCTGTGATTCTGGAAGCTATGCCACCAGTATTTCAAATACAAGCAGGGTCACCATGGTGGACAGGTTTCAACTGAGCTTCTAGACAAAGACAGACTAGAAAGATGGAGAGACAGACTACTTGTGAATGTTTAGCTGCTGAGAACCTTATGAACATCAGCGGGACACTGTCAGCACCAGATTATTGAATATTGAAACATGAATACTGTCAGATGTAGTACTGGAAGATGAGCCCCTCAGGTTGGAAGACACTCAAATGTGACTGGGGAAGAGCTGCCTCCTTAAATTACTGTTGACTGTGATGACATGAATGGAGTAAAGCCTGCGAGATCTTTTCTTGGTGATGGGGCACAACCCAAAATGAAAAGAAACAGCTGTAAACATCCATTAATAATCAGAACATGGAATATATGACATATGAACCTAGGAAAACTGAAAGTTGTCAAAAATGAAATTAAATACATAAACGTCGATATCCTAGGCATTTGTGAGCTGAAATGGACTGGTATTGCCCATGGTTTACTATGCTGGGAATGATAAATTGAAGAATGATGTCACATTCATCATCAAAAAGAACATATCAATCTATGCTGTCTGTGATATGATAATATCCAAAACTCCTACAAGGAAGTCCAGTTAATCTCACTATCATTCAAATTTCCTCACCAACCACTAAAGCCAGTGATGATGAAATTGAATAATTCTATCAACATCTTCAGTCTGAAATTGATCCAGCATACAATAAAGATTTCTTGATAATTGCTGGCAATTGAAATGCAAAAGTTGGAAACAAAGAAGAAGGATCAGTAGTTGGAAAATATGGCCTTGGTGATAGAAAAAATGCTGGAGATTACATGATAGAATTTTACAAGATCAATAACTTCTCCATTGCAAATACCTTTTTTAAACAACATAAAAGACAGCTATACACATGGACCTCACCAGATGGCATACACAGAAGTCAAATAGACTACATCTGTGCAAAGAGACAATGGAAAAACTTCATATCATCAGCCAAAACAAGGCCAGGGCTAGACTATGGAACAGACCATCAATTGCTCATATGTAAATTCAAACTGAAGCTGAAGAAAATTAAAACAAGTCCATGAAAGCCAAAATATGACCTTGAATATATCCCAGCTGAATTTAGAGACCATCTGAAGAACAGATTTGATGCACTAGACCTAAAGACTGAAGACCAGAAGAATTGTGGAATGACATCAAGAACATCATACAGGAAGAAAACAAAAGGTCACTGAGAAGACAAGAGAGAAGGAAAAGACCAAAACAGATGTCAGAAGAGACTGTGAAACTTGCTCTCTAGTATAGAGAGGCTAAAGCAAATGGAAGAAATGAGGAAGTACAAGAGCAGAAATTTCAAAGGCCAGCATGAGAAGACAAAGTCAAATATTATAACGAAATGTGCAAAGAAAGACCTGGAGTTAGAAAACCAAAAGGGAAGAATACGCTCAGCACTTCTCATGCTAAGGAAATTTAAGAAAAATTCAAACCTTGACTTGTGGTTTGTAAGGATTCTATGAGCAAAATATTGAATGATACAGAAAACATCAAAAGAAGATGGAATGAATACACAAAGTCACTATACCAGAAAGAGATGGTCTGCTGGGAGCCGATGAGGGTAGAGGACAGCTTCTATTTGCCACTTGACACAGTTCCGGTAAATAGTGGAGTGGTCTTGCAAAAACAGATAGCTCTCAGAAGTTGCTTTCTACCTTCTCTATAGAGTAATCTTAATTTTACTTATAAAAATACATAATTTGGCCATATTCACAGCCTTTCACTATGAATTCTACAAACCTTAGGAAAAACTAGCTTAGCAGCAATTGCTTTCAGCCTTGGTGGATTGAATACAAAGAGAAATTGTATAAATTACTCCCTTTCATTAGAAAACCTAAGTAAATGCATTTGTGAGGCCACAAAAGCAGATAGCATATTAGAGTCAAGCTGACCTACCCCCATAGGCCTCACCACATTCAGTCACTAGCTAGAATTCTCAAACCCCTGCATATAAGCACCTGCGTAAATAAGCAGACAATAATGAACTCAAGTGAAGGATAGTTTTGACTTTATAGTCTACACTTCTTGCAGCAAGTAGCCAGGTTGGGCTTTATGCCGCATAGCTTCCAAGTGATTTAATGAATACCTTTATTATGAAAATAATAGCACATTATATAGATAGAAAGTTTATAATCTTTTAGTAGAAACAAGAAGAAACAGTTTTATCTCATACTGGGAAAGAACATGAAGGTCAGTCTGAACATCACACAGTATTCTTGTTAAGGTTGTTTAATGACCAGGTGCAAGAATGTTGCGACTAACTGTGTAATAATTCAAGAAAAGATAAAAGTCTCAATGCATGTACTGTGTAATTTTAAGTATATAAAATAAAGACTTGCTGAGCTGGGCTGGCAGAAAAAAAGTAGAAGCAGATGCAGAAGAGAGCAGGAGTAGAGGCAGAAAGAGGCAGGAGGCAGAAAGAAGGCAGAAGTGGCAGAAGAAGCAGAGAGCAGGAGGGAGAAGGCAGAGGGCAGACAGCAGAGAGAGCAGAGAGCAGAAGCAAGGGCAGAAGCTGGAGAGAACAGCCAGACAGCACAGCAAGTTGAAAAGCCTTTTGATTGTATTCATTCATTTCTTCATCACCGCTGATTCTGCATATCCTCTCGTGTCGTTCCCCCCCACCCCCGCGGAGAGCAGGAACTCCCTGCAATGGTCGATGTTGAACCACTTCAAGAGGTAGAATATGATCAAGAGCCAGTAATACTGAAAGAAGTCCAAGGTGCATTGAAGTCATTGGTAAAAAATAAGGCTCCAGAAATTGACAGAATACAAATTAAAATCTTTCAACAAATTGATGCAGCACTGGAGGCACTCACTCATCTATGCCGAGAAATTTGAAAGACAACTACCTAGCCAACTGACTGGAAGAGATCTGTATTTGTGCCCATCTCAAAGAGAGATGACCCAATGGAACGCGGAAATAATTGGACAATATTGATATCCCATGCGACTGAAGTTTTACTACAGGTAGTATAAAATCTTCTGCAACCATACATTGACAGCAAACTTCCAGAGGGTCAAGCT
>NW_006408525.1:31808791-31821096 GCF_000296735.1 Chrysochloris asiatica
TAGGCAAAATATTGAATGATGCAGAAAGCATCAGAAGAAGATGGAAGGAATACACAGAGGCACTGTACAAAAAAAATAAATAAATGGACGATGTTCAACCATTTCAAGAACTAGCATATGATCAAGAGCTGATGTTACTGAAGGAAGAAGTTCAAGGTGCATTGAAAGCACTGGCAAAGAACAAAGTGTTGAGAAGTGATGGAATGCAAATTGGAATCTTTCAACAAACTGATGCAGTATGGGAGGCACTCCCTCATCTATGCCAAGAAAGTTGGAAGCCAGTTACCTGGCCAACTGACTGGAAGATATCCTTATTTGTGCCCATTCCATAGAGAGGTGACCCAATGGAATGTAGAAATCATTGAATAATATCATATGCAAGTACAATTTTGCTAAAGATAATTTAAAAACAACTGCAATAGTACATTGACAAGGAACTGCCAGTGGTTCAAGGCAGATTCAGATGAGGATGTGTAATGGGGGATGTCATTGTTGATGCCAGGTGGATCTTGGCTGAAAGCAGAGAATACCAACAAATTTTTTTTACCTGTGCTTTATTGACTACTCAAAGGCTTTCTTTTGACTTTTGTGGATCATGACAAGCTATGGACAACATTGCTGAAAATGAGTATTATTCTGTAACACTTAATTGTGTTCATGAGGAACCTATACATAGACCAAGAATTAGTTGTTCAAACAGAAGAAGGGAACACTGAATGATTTAAAATTAGGAAAGGTGTGTGCCAGGGTTATGTTTTTTCACCATAGTATTCAATCTATATGCCAAGTAAAATTCGAGAAGCTGGATTATATGAAGAAGAACATGGCATCAGGATTAGAGGAAGATTTATTAACAACCTACAATATGCAGATGATACAACCTTAATATACTGGTATGGCACCTCAATGTAAAAAAAAAACAAAAATCCTCACCACTGCACCAGTAAGTAACATCCGTATAAATGGAGAAAAGATTGAAGCTGTCAAAGACTTTATTTTGCTTGGATCCACTATTAACACTCATTGAAGCACCAGTGAAGAAATCAAACAACGTATTGTGTTGGGCAAATCTGCTGTACAAGATCTCTTTAAAGGACTCCTAGTGTGATGCTGTAGGATCAACCTGGACTCTAAACCACAAGGTCAGCAGTTCAAACCCATTAGCTGCTCCTCAGAAACCCTATACAGGGTCTCTATGAGGCAGAACCAACTTGACTACACTTAAGAATAACAACAACAATAAAAGCAAAAATGTCAGTTTGAGGACTAAGGTGCACCTGATCAAAGTCATAGTATTTTCAATAGCCTCATACATATGAAAATTAGACAGGAGACATTCATGAAAAAGGAAGATGGTAGAAGAATTAATTCATTTGAGCTATGGTGTTGGAGATGAATATTGACCACTTTAATATTTTCTCCATTTATCATGTTGCTTATTGGTCCAATAATCCATATTGAAGACTATAGTCTTTAATCTTCATCAATAAATGCTTCAAGTCCTTTTCCCATCCAGCAAGCAAGGTTGTAGCATCTATGTCCTGCAGGTAAGCTACTTGAAATTTTGGACAATATTCTGTGACCCATACATAGGGTCTTATTGGCCTTTCTTTCTTGTCCATCTTAGTCTGGAAGCTTCACTGAAACTTGTCCACCATGGGTGGCCCTGTTGTATTTGAAATACTAGTGGCATAGCTTCAAGCATCATAGCAACACAAAAGCCACCATAGTATGACATACTGTCAGTCAGGTGGTAGATTTCTCTTCTAGGTTTATTATGGCCCAAAGCAAACATCACAGGAATGAGAATGCAGTAGGCCATTAATAAACACTTGTTGACTAATTGTTATTGTTAATTACTGTTGAGTTGAGTCCAACCCAACTCATAGTGACCTCATGTGTGCAAAGGAGAACTGCTCCATAGAATTTTCAAAGCTGTAAACTTTTGGAAGCAGATCACCAGTTCTGTCTTCTAATGTGGACTAATTCAGAACATAAATATGCAAAAGTGGTAAATTAGAAACAAACAGTGCTTAGGGACAAAACTATGGCAGCTAATGTTTTTCAGTAATAGATTACCAAACACAGCTACAAATGCATGAGTAACAGAAGATAATTTTGACACTTTATCAAAAGAGCAAAAAATAATCTAAACACCACTGGGAAATAAATCCTTGGAGATACTAGTACTCATAAGATTCTAATCTCTCAGATATATAGAAAATTTCAATATTTCCACATCAAACAGACTAACAACCCCATTAAAAAGTGGATAAAGAACACGAACAAATACTTCACCAAAGAAGACATTCAAGGAGCCAACAAACACATGAAAAGCGTTAGTCATCGGCTAGATGCAAGTTTACACAACAATGAGCTATCCTCTCACTTCTGCAAAACTGTTACCACCCCAAAAAACAGAAACCAACAAAAGCTGGAGAAGTTGTGGGGACACTGGAATTCTGCTCCATTGCTAGTGGGATTGTAAAGTGGTTTATCTACTGTGGAAAATGGCACGGTGCTTCCTCAAAAAGCCAGAAATAGAAATTCCTTTTGATCTAGCAATCCCACTCTTGGTTGTAAACCTTAAAGAATGAAAACTGCTGAAATGAACAGACATACGCACACCTGTGTTCACTGTAGCATTATTCACAATGGCAGAAAGATGGCAATAACCTAACTGCCCATTAGCAGATGAATGGTTAAGCCAATAGTGGAACATAAACACAATGGAGTACTACTCAGCCAAAAAGACTAATAATGGGTCTTCAAAATACACTACAATGTGGATGAATCTGGAGGACATTATGCTGAGTGAAATAAGTCATTCACAATAGGAAAAATACTGTATGATCTCACTATTTGTAAAAAGATCTAACTATTGTAAAAAGAGATGAAATCGTACATATAGTTGTTATTGTTAAGTGCTGCCGAGTCAGTAACAACCCATAGGGACCCTGTACAGGGTTTCTGAGGCTATGAATCTTTACGGTAGCAGAAAGCCTCATCTTTCTCCCGTGGAGCGGCTGGTAGTTTCAAACTGCTAACCTTAAGGTTCACAGCCCGATTTGTAACCACTACACTACCAGAGCTCCTTTGGTACATATAGTACATACAGAAAACAAGCACATGCTGAAAGCAACATCTTTTGGTGGTTACCATGGATGGGACGGGAAGGATAAGAGAATCACTTTTAGATAGTAGACACTGGTTAGTTTTGGTGATGAGTAAGGTTAACATCCTGGTGTGGTGCTGTGGGTTAATGTGTCAGACTGCAAAGTCATTTGAACTGCAAGGTTGGAGGTTCAAGCTCACCAGCCGCTCCTCGCAAACCCTATACAGTGTCCCTATGGGTCAGAACTGACTCGATGGCACTTAACAACAACAGCAAGTTTGAAATTAGCACAAGTTAGGCAAGGTAAATGATGATCCTAAGAAGTACCAAGATTAAGGGATGATTTTGGTAAAAGCAACAATATATACAATTTTGCAACAATAGTAATAATAAAAGAATTTGAGTGTGGCTGCATAGACAGATATGTATGCTTGTGTATGTACAGGTGAGCACATATGAAGGGGCTTCAAAAAGCTTATGGGGCAATGATATCTTTTAATTCCATTTGTCCATGAACTTTTTGAAGCTCCCTTGTTTGAATATATGGAAATGCATGTATAGGCATTCCTATGTGTTGTTAAGTGCTGCAGAGTCAGTTCCAACTCATAGCGACCCTGCAGAGAGTTTCTGAGGAGCAGCTGGTGGGTTTGAACTGCCGATCTTGTGTATATGTGTTTGTGTGTGCCACATATGCATTCATATCTAAAATGAACCACATAGGGGACACAGTTATGGATACTTCCTACACATAATCAAATACCTCACGGGATTGGGTTACTGGGTCTGGGGATTTAGGACCATATTTTAAGGAATAACTTGGTCAATTGGCATAGCATAGCTCATAAAGACAATGTTCTGCATCTTAGTTTGGTGACTAGGGGTCTTAAGACACAACTTAAGCCTTTTAAGATACAACTGTATAGTCCTGATGTGGCGCTGTGAGTTAATGTGCCAGACTGCAAAGCCATTTGAACTGCAAGGTCAGTGGTTCAAGCTCCCCAGCTGCTCCTTAGAAACCTTATTCAGGTTCGCTATGGGTTGGAGTCGACTCAACAGCACTTAACAACAACAACAATTGGTCTCTATGCATCTGGAGCAAAAGAGATAGAAGGAAACCAAAGACTCGAAGAAGAAACTAGTCGACAGGACTACGATAATAATCTACATGAAACTGCCTTCATACCAGAAGATCTAGATGGTGTCCAGCTAATACTACCTACTCTTCCACCCAGGGACATAATAAATGGTCATGAGTAGAGTAGGAGAAAAATGTAGGACAAAACTCAAATCCCTACTGGACTGGGAGACTAGAGGAACCTTGTCCAGTCTATCACCCTGGGATACCCTTTACACTTGAAACTCAAACCAGTACTGGGGCCACCTATCAGCTAAAAGACAAGTTATTGTTGCTAAGTGCTGTGGAGTCTGTTCTGACTCATAGCCACCCTGTAAAGGGTTTCTGAGGTTTTAAATCATTGCCGGAGCAGAGTGGCTCATAAGTAAGATCACCTGTGAGCAGTGTGCTCTCTAAATCATCATCTAAATTAGACCTAATACTCAACATTTATCCTAGATCAAGGTTGAACTGGAAAGGGGGAAGAGTGAAGTTTGATGAATGGAAGTAGAACAGCCAGAATAGGAATAATAGGAATGTTGGACACATTGTGAAAACTTGTCACTGTATAATATGTATAGAAATGGAATCATGCATATAGAAATGGTTAATGAAAACCTAATTTGCTATATAAATTTTGTCCAAAAATACAATAATATATATATAGCTTTTAAAGTTATTCAAGGTTATCTGGAAACGTAGACTCCAAACCTCTGAGCGTTCTGTGAATGGGGAGAGGAAGTGTTGAATAGCTGGGCAGATTTGCCTTCTAATTAGGCTTCAATTAGGTTTAATGCTGCAGTTGGTTTGGGATCTTAAAGCAGTTATCTTCTATTCTTAGAACAAACTCCTGGGAAATTTAAGTTGGGGAGCAAAAGAAGGCTAGCCCAGGAATAAATTCACAATGAACCACTTCTGGGTAGATACTTCACATGCAGACAATTGAATGTTAACCATCAATGTAAACCTAATTGGGTTGCTTTGTTTTGAATTAACGATATCTAAATCTTAGCTTGGGAATCTGGATGGCCAATTAATGGAACATGGCTCAGCCAATTATAAGTTTCAGATTTCAGAAAAATTGGTGAGTTCAGACAACTTGAATATTTTCTCCTTCTTGTCTGGGTAGACCTACTTGGCCTCCAAGTTCTGGCTGATGAGGACTTGCTGTTGAGACAGGTACTGAGGAGTAAGAATGTCCTCAGATGGATATGGGAGGAAGAGTGCAGCATACCCACAAATACTTAAGAAGTGAAAGAGGATATGTGTACATGGGTATTTACCTTTCCTGAAATACAACTATGAGCGTGGTGGAGCATACAGTGGGCAAGATGATGAAAGCTTCTTAGATATTATCAAATATCTTAAGGCAATTAGTTGCTGAGCCTGGGGCCTCAGGACCATAGTCTCAGGGGACACCATGGTCAATTGGCAGAATAGTTCACAAAGGCAATGTTCTACATCCTACTTTGGTGAGTGGTGTCTGGGATCTTAAAAGCACATGAACAGCCATCTAAGATACAGCTATTGGTCTCTTCATGTGCAGAAGAAAGAAGAGTTAAGAGAATTGAAGATGCTTGGAATCAATTAGTCCAATGGACTAATGTAATGTTAACATCAGTCTCCCTGACTCTAAACCAGAACTAGATGATACCTGGTTACCACTTCCAACTCCTTTAAAAGAGATCATATTACAAGGTGCTGGATGGAGGAAGAGAAAATGTGGAACAAAACTAAACATTATTTTTTAGAAAAATACCGAGCTTACTGGTCAGAAAGAAATGGGAGGAACCTGAGATTATGGCCCTCGATCACTCCTTCAGTTCTGGAAACGAATTTACCCCCTGGCCCAATTTTCAGCCAAACAGCAGCTAGGTATATAGAAGGAACAACAATCCTAGAAAGGTATGCTCACCATGGAATGGTGGATCCTTCAAAATGAAAAAGGCAACACTTACCTAAAGACAAAGCTGGGAAGGCGTGGAATATCAATAGGAACCACAGGGAGGAAGTGGGATAACTAGTTGTTGTATGGAGGAAATTAGAATCATTGAGATGAAACAAAGTATAGATTTGTTAAATGTAAAACTGACGATTTTGTCTATAAACTGTCACTCAATTCACAATAAAAAGTTAGATATATATATATATAAATAATGTCTTCAGTTACCTTGTAAGGTATGAGGCTTTAAAAAATTTCCCCTAACAATTCTTTCTGGAGTTTGGTGTGATGCGAAGGAGCTGGACTGCAAGGTCAGTTTGAACTGCAACGTTGGCAGTTCAAGTTCACCAGCCGCTCCTTGGAAACCCTATACAGGGTTGCTATTGGTCGGAATTAACTCAATGGCACTTAACAACAACAACAACAATCCTTTCTAAACAGGTCGATTTTTTCTGTTTTCATCAGCTGACAGGCCCAGGAGGAGAGGCTGTCTAGGGATCTTTGCTCTCCTGGCTGGGGTGTGGGGCTTGGTGGACAATCTCCCCTCTGTGGCCCAGTGTGACAGAGCCAAACCTCAAATCCTGAAATCTGTACAAATCCGCGCTCCTCTTTTGCATCAAGAGAGAGTGTGTGGGCTTTGAGCACAGCATTTGCTGTCAGGAGCTTGTTTAAAGGATTAAATTGTGTTTCCCCAAAAGATATGTTGAAGCCTTACCTCCCAGTACCTGCGAACATGATCTTGTTTGGAAAGTGGGTCTTTGAAGATGTTGTCAGTTAATGTTAAACATGAGCTCATGCTGGAGTAGGGCAGGTTCTGATCTAAGTGGAGTGAGGTATTTATAAAAGAGTAGAGAGACAGAGGAAAGATGTATGAGGAAATGCATTTACACAGCGAGGAATGCCTGGTCTACCCAAAGTCAGGAGACACAAGAAAACCTCTTCATCTGAAGTGTTCTGGGAGAGAAAACCTGATGACTCTTTGAATTTAGAATGCTAGCCTTCAGAACTGTGAGGCAATATATTTCTGGTATTTTGTTATGGAAATTCACACAGGGTCAGAACTGGAATCTTGCTCAGCTCTGCCAGCAACTAGTTGAGTGTCTCCAACTGTAAAATGAGTATAATAATATTGGCTTTAACCACTCAGAGTCCTGATGTGGTGCTGTGGGATTAAAGCACTGGACCACAAGGTCAGTTTGAACTGTAAGGTTGATGGTTCAAATCCACCAGCTGCTCCTCAGAAACCCTACACAGGGTCGCTATGAGTCAGAGCCGACTCAACAGTAGTAAACAACAGCAACAAACCACTCAGAAGGTTGCTGGAGAGGGATGGTGTTTACATGACTGCCCGAAGCTTTAAAGGACTTTCTGCTGCTGGTCCAGTTGTCCACAGTTATAATGTAATCGTGATTGTTGGTAAAGACTTCTGAGAACAATTCTCCGTGTTGATGGGAGGCTGCCCTGCAGATGGCACTGTGGACTGGGAAATGCTACCAGTAATGCTTGGATTGGGGAGGTGGTGACTAGTCCTGACAATGTTTGGCAATAAGTATCTCCAGCATGAATTTCTACTTCCTGTTCATCTTGGGTATGTGTCCTCCACTGTCACATTTGGTATCTCATAAGGTCAGTCACCTGCCAAACCAGCAACCCTCTATTTCTCCTTTTCTGCCCTCTCCCATAGGTGGAGCAGTGGGTTTTGACTTTCTTGTTTGCACAGTCTTGCCCACCTGTGGGCAGGTTTGACCCATCTCTCCCAAACAAAGCCTCCCAACTCCCATTTGGCTCCCTTTCAGCCATGGTCGCAGGCTATGTGCCTATAAGCCCCAAATCCCTTTGGAACATGGTAGCATTTAGCACAGGCTCCACCTGGAAGAGCTGCCGGTTCCGCTCTGGGACACACTCTTGTTTGGCTTTTTCTCCCCTTCCAAGATGAAAGCTGGAAAATGCAAGAAAGGAGCTAAGCCAGTGCTGAAAGAGAGGGGACTCCAGGTCCCCCAGCATGGAGCTCAGAAGACAAAGCCCTACCTTTATGCCCCAGGATAACACTGACTCAATCACTTTCAGGTCAGAATCTGGGCCTCCCCATTCAGCATCCGAGTGAGCCTGGGCTTGTTAGGCAATCTCTTTCATGCCTGTAAGAAGAGAATGATAATGGACTAAGAAGATGCAATTGTTGTTGTTGTTAGGTGCCTTTGAGTAGGTTCCAACTCATAGTGACCTTATGTACCACAGAATGAAATACTGCCTGGTCCTGTACCAACCTTACAATCATTGTTACACTTAAGATCATTGCTGCTGCCACTATGCCAATCCATCTCCTTGGGGTCTTCCTCTTTTTCACTGACCATCTATTTCACCTAGCATGCTATCCTTCTCCATGGACTGGCTCCTCCTGAAAACATGTCCGAAGTATAAGAGATGAAGTCTGGTCATCCTGGCTTCTAAAGAGCATTCTTACCGTACTTTTTCCAAAACAGATTTGCTTGTTATTCTGGCAGTCCATGATACTTTTAAATATTCTCCTCTATCACCGTAACGCAAATGCATCGATTCCTTTATGGTCTTCCCTTTCCATTGTCCAAGTTTCATGTGCATATGAGGCTACTGAAAATATCATGACTTGGGTCAGACACACCTTAGTCTTCAAACTGACATCGTTGCTCTTCAACACTTTAAAGAAGCCTTGTGTAGCAGATTTGCTTAATGCAATATGTTGTTTGATTTTTTTACTGTGTTTCCATGAGTGTCGATAATGGATCCAATCAAAATGAAGTCTTTGACAACTTCAATCTTTTCTCCATTTATCATAATGTTATTTACTGGTCCAGTGGTGAGGATTTTTGTTCTCTTTACATTGAGGTACAACCCATACAGAAAGTTGTGGTCTTTGATCTTCATTAGTAAGTATTTTAAGTGCTCTTTTCTTTCAGCTAGCAAGGTTGTATGCATCATCTGCAGATTGCAGGTTGTTAATGAATCTTCTTCCAATCCTGATGCTATGTTCTTCTTTGTATGGCTCAGTTTCTCAGATTATTTGCTCAGCATACAGATTGATTAAGTACTGTGAAAGAATACATCTCTGGCACACACCTTACCTGATTTGAAACCATTCAGTGTCCCCTTGTTCTGTTTAAATGGCTGCCTCTTAGTCTATGTAGAGATTCCTCTTGAGTACAATTAAATGTTTTGGAATACTCAGTTTCCTCAATGTTGGCCATAATTTCTCATGACCCACACAATGGAAAGCCTTTGTGTAGTCAATAAAGCACAGGTAAACATTTTTCTGGTATTCTCTGCTTTCAACCAAGATCCATCTGATGTCAGCAATGATATCCCTCATTCCACTTCATCTGAAGCCAGCTTGCATCTCTGGCAGTTGCCTGTCAATGTACTGTTGCAGCCGATTTTGAATTATCTAGCAAAACTTTACTTGCATGTGATACAAATGATATTGTCTGATGATTTCTGCATTCTGTTGGGTCACCTCTCTTTGGAATTGGCACAAATATGGATCCCTTCCAATCAGTTACTAGCTGCTGTCAAATTGGGTCCTGACTCATGGTGACCTTGTACACAGGGAGCTAGCCACTGCTCAGTCCTGTGTCATCCCCAAGATCAGATTGCTGTGATGCATAGTGTGTTCATTGGCTGATTTTCTGAAGTAGATCACCAAGCCTTTCTCCCTAGTCAGTCTGGAAGCTCCGCTGAAACCTGTTCTGCATCCTATCAACATGCAAACCTCTGACAGAAGGATAGCAGCTGCACATGAGGTGCATAAGCTAGGAATTGAACCCAGGTCTCCCACATGGACGGTGAGAATTCGACCACTGAGCCCCCACTGCCCTCACTGAGGATGCAGTGGTGATGATTAAATGAGAGGTGGCATGTGACATGCTTGGTGCAGTACCAGGATCACAGTACTGATTAAATGGCAAACAGTGATTATTCTTAAATGAAGAGCAGAAGTGATGGGGTGGGGGCATCAGACCAGGGAGGAGGCCAGGGCAGCTAGTGAGGAAGGAACATGGGACAGATGATGGATTCTGGAGAGAAGGGCTTCTTGGTGACCTCTGTAGGCATCCAGCCTTACTTTGCTGACCTCTGGGGTGGCCATTCTGGCAGGGATCTGGGTACCAGGCAAAGTGAGCTGACCATCTGGCCAGCTGTTTTTGCAACAAAAATAGATGCTGTCAGAGACTTTGGGAGCAGTGTTCCTTCCATCTACAGCTGACAGTGGAAGCCTCAGAGACTACCTTCCCTCCACCCTCCATCAGTACTTTTCTGACCAACAAACCACTGAGGCCAGTGGGTGTGAAGCCAGTGTTCCCCAATCCAGAGCAGAGGCGAGGGCCAGAGGCTGCCGGAGAAGTCCTGCGGGAGCTGTGCTCCACAGGGTACCACCTTCTCCACAGGTGTCATCTGGCACAACTGTCCTCTATGCATATGCATGGAGTTGGAGTCTTCAATGTCTCTGCACTCCTATGCCTGGTGGCCTGCCTTTCCTGACATCTCTCTTCTCTTGCTTTTAAAAACCAATCTCTCACATTCCTCTTCTCTTTTTAGCACATTATTTTATTTATTCAATAGACATGCATGAAGGACCTGCCATGTACCAGGCATGGTGGGAAGGGTGTTGGGAACAGGGAAACAGGATATGTCAGGAGTCTTGCAGGGACTCTCCGAGGCCTCATGTCAGGGCAGTAGTTGGTCCCCCCTCCCGATGTTTCTACCATCGCTGCAGTAGAGCCAGAGTCTGTAGAAACCAGAGCTCCAAAGACTGACGCCAGCCCAGTTCCAGGGGATGCAAGGTTACCATCGTTATCTGCTTCTAGGGAGAGCTAGGGGATCCTGGGAGAGGAGACCCTCCTTCCTGAGATGGGGCATCAGGTGGGAGTCTGACTGAATGTGAGGGGGCTGGTGGCTGACAGCATGGCTGTCAAACCCCGTGCTCTTTACCCAGGGTCAGAGTGCCTCTGCCCTGCCAATGACAGACTGTCACTCATAGGACACTGCCGAGACATGCAGGGCCAGACACTGTTGTCTCTCCCCAGACAGGATGATGGACATCATGGGGGCTAGGGGAGCTCCAAATGGAGGGGGGCCCTCCCCTGAGTCATGCAGAACTGTTCTCATGCCTTGGTGCCTTTGCACTGGTTGTTCTCTCTGCTGAGCATGACTTTCCCATCGTAGCTCGTCTTCTAACTGACCATGTCCCATGAATCTGTTGAGACTCAGGTTCAAGGTTCCCTCCTGTGGGAAGCTCTCATCTGAGGAGAGGTGCTCCCTTCTGTCTCTTCCTCCCACAGCTGTCACACTGAGTGAAAACTGATTAGGTATCTGTTCACCCCACCACAGACCACAGTGAGCTTTGTCTGTATTGTATGTAGGACCAAACACAGTGTGCCAAGTAATTGATTATCATTGTTGTCACCATCTACCGCTATACACAACACAGAGCAGAAGCCAAGCCCTGCTCAAAGCCTGCACTAGACTAGCAGGCCTACTTTAGCAAAGGGTTGGAGTTGAAAGGCCAGCTAGTTATAAGGATCTAGGATGAAAGGAGGCTCACACAAAGGCCTTTTTTCTATTGAAGACCAAAGACTTAACTTCTTTTACCTGGTAAGCTCTGATGGAATGGTTTTGAAATATTCATGATGAATTTGAGCTCAGAACTAGTTAAGCCTCTTGTTTCCATCCAAAGGGACCCACATAACTTGAACTGAACCCACTGGAGGCAAAAGTGGGCTAGTCTCCCAGACAAAATCCCAGAAGATGCCTCACAGACCACAGAGGTACAAAACAAAAAAGCTGTTTAATTTCGAATTTGTAATGCAGAAACAAAGTGTTCCACTCATTTGCTTTTCAAATGGAGAAGAGGGAACATAAAATGACTTACAAAGGAAGGAAATTAGACAAATTACTTCAGTTCTATGAGATGGCCAGTGAAGGAAGAGAAACAATGGAAAAGGAAAAGGCGAGGGGGTAAAAAAGGAAGGAGAGAAGTTCACAGAGATAACCACATAAAAGAGTCAAGGAAAGTATGTTGAAATAACCAGAAGCAACAGTTCACTGAGTTGATAGTGATAGGCAATTTAGATATTGTTGTTTTTGTTGTTGTTGTTAGGTGCCAT
>NW_006408525.1:31823701-31830903 GCF_000296735.1 Chrysochloris asiatica
CACATCTGTATCTCCATGGTTCTGTCAGGCGTTCGTGGCTGTTCTGATCCTTCCCCCGCTTGGTCTTTCAAAAATAGGAGGCTATAAAGGTATGAAGTGGCTGGCTTACAAGCCTTCACAAGGTAGAATTCCCATGGAATAATTTTCCTCTCCAGATGGATCTGGTGAAAGGGGGTGAGAAATGATGCTGAAAGAAGTTTATGATTCAATTTTTAGTAATTGTTAACAGGATCAATTCAATTGTCACAACTGTAATTGTAGAAGATGTGTAACTAAAGTGGGGAGTAGTTAATCTTTCATTCCAAGAGTGGAAAATCCCAGAGCCATCAAGAAGGAAGAGCATGAATGGAGCATGAGATCCCTACCTAGAAAAGTGGTGACAGCAGAAGCAGTGGCAGAGGCGATGACATGGAGAGACAGAGCAGCATGGGCTCTAGGTCTGTGAACTGAATAAGGCTGTGTGCCTTCAGGCAGGAGGCTGGCTTGAACAATATGTCCTTAGGACATTTCAGTTAATATATAATTTTGGTTTTGTATATGTAAAAACAAACAAACAAACAAAAACAACCAAAAATTCAGAAGTAACAACAAAAAAATTACCATTGTAATACATATGCAAACATTTAAAAGTCAAATAGGACTATAAGCTTTTAATTTAAAGTTAGTTTCCTCCTTGTACCATCACTCAGTTAAAGTTCCCAGAAGCAATTCCTTTTTGATTGTTTTTTTTTTTTAACAATAGTTTTTTTTGTCATATTTCAGTCCCTATTTTTAAATAATAAATTTTGCTCCTATATTATAGTTTACCAATTTTTTATATTGTTTATTGACTGACAGACCAAATATAGAAAGAAAATAATTTTTAACACATTTGTCTACTGTCTTCTGACTTCCAATCTGAAGTCTGATGCCATTCTTAGTATTGATTTTTTTTAAGTCATAACTTTTATTATTATCATTCATATATTTTGTAGAAAAAGGAATGTAGCAAAGAGGTCTAGGTTGATTGTATGAGAAGAAAACTACAGCTTTGTCCAGATGACGCTATTCACATCTGGGCCTGGTTCTTGCACATGAGGTGCAGCAGCTATAGTTCTCATTTGCAGATGCAGCTTTGGGTGCACTTGGTACAGCCCATGGAGCAGCAGGAGCAGGAACAAGCACAGGGCAGGAGCCACTGGTAGTGCTGGGGCAGTTGGTGGTCGATAGCAAGTTGATGTGGTGGCTGGAGTTGGGAGACAGTAGACAAGCAACACTCAGTTTAGAGAAGGTGTGGTCCTTAGCACTGACCTTCTATTTATAATCTGCTTCTCTCTATCTTGGGAAACTCACATGATCTTCTTTTGTCTGTGGTTATGGAAGTTCATGGTGATGTGCCTGAATGTTTCTTTCTTCACTGTATTATTGTTTAGTAAATTTATAGAAATGTACAACCATTATGATAATCCAGTTTTGATTGTTCTTTTTTGTATCGTATTTACTTCTTGTCTCATGAATGAAATATCTTCTCTTATTGCTCTAAAGATATTAATGGTCATTTCTTTATCATTTTCTTTTGTTTTTATTTCTTCCAAGTTTCTCTCTTTGGGGGTTGATCAGCTGATTTCAGTTTCTGTTTCTTGTGTTGGAGGCTACTCTCAAGTTTCTGGTCATCCTTGGTAGTTTGTTAATATTTAAGAGTAAATCTACCATTGAAAATCATCTGGACCCTTAGTGGATGTGGGTGAACATCAGATATGTAAATTGAAGCATTTCACATTGGAGTCTTAGACCCCAGTCATTTCTTTGGGGGATACAAAATATCAGTAGCAGTAAGTCTTTTCCAGGGGTCATTCAGTTTCTCCAGAGAAGAATCCACCATTGTCCTGCATTTAGTAGGGGTCAGTGAGTAGGAAAGGGTCAACGAGTAGTATTATTCTGGTTGTCAATGTCTTGTATTGATATGTATAGGAAAAGGGCATGGGGTAGTGTTACTAGTCTACTGTATCCCAACCCTAGCCACCACATCAACTCACTATGGATGCCAATTGCTCCAGCTCTAACAGTGGCTCCTGCCCTGTCCTTGAAAAGAGTGCAAATGCACCTCCTGGAAGAAGAGCTGCTACTCCTATTTAGTTGGTCCCAACTATTTAGTTGACAGTAGACAGGCTTCTCTCCAATCCTCTCCCTTCTGTTGTTTCTGTTGATCTAGGCTTAGAGCCTCAACTTCTCTACAGAATCAACCTCTAGCTGAGGTTACCTTAAGGAGCACTCGGGCCACTGTAGGATAAGCTACACTGGGCTGATCATTACAGGTTGGCAGTTCAAACCCACCAGCTGCTCTGAGGGAGAGAGATGAGAGTTTCTGTTCCTGTAAAGAATTACAGTCTTGGAAACCCTATTTAGTTAGGGTTGCTATGAGTTGGAATTGAATCAATGGCACCTAACAACAACACCAATAAGGTTACCTTGCTGATAATGATCAAAGATTACAGCCTTCAGTATGGATTTCATAAATAAAACAAAAATCCTCACAATTAGATCAATAAGTAACATCATGATAAACAGAGAAAATATTGAAGTTTTCAAGGATTTCATTTTATTTGGATCTGCAATCAAAGTCCATGGAATCAACCATCAAGATACCAAACAATGTATTACATTGGGTAGTCCTGGTGTGGTACTGTGGGTTAATGTGCTTGACTGCAAAGTCTGTTTGAAATGCAAGGTTGGTGGTTCAAGCTCACCAGCGATTCCTTTGAAACCCTAAACAGGGTCCTACGGTCAGAACCAACTTGATGACACTTAACAAAAACAACAACAACTGCAAAAGAGCCTCTAAAGTGTTAGGGTGCAAAGATATCACTCTGACGACTAAGGTCTACCTGGCCCAAGCTATATGGCTCCACATGACAATAAGTACTGGCTGAGTCCATCAGCCACTCCATGGGAGAAAGCTGAGGCTATATGCTCCCATGAAGATGTAAAGCTTCGGAAACCCTATACAGGGTCACTGTGAGTCAGAACCAACTCAATGGCACTTAACAACAACAACATATGCATGTGAAAGCTAGACAACGAATAAAGAAGGCTAAAGAAGAATTGATGCCTTTGAAGAATAGTAAATATACCATGGACTACCAGATAAACAAACAAATTTGTCTTGGAAGAAGTACAACCTGAATGCTCCTTAGAAGTAGGATGGCAAGACTTTTCTCTCATACTTTGGGCACTGTCCTAGGTTGGGTTCTCTAGAAAAGCAAAATGAGTGAAATATATATATATATATTTGTTGTTGTTGTTGTTGTTAAGTGCATTGAGTCGATTCTGACCCATAGCAACCCTGTATAGGGTTTCCAAGGTAGCAACTGGTGAGCCTGAACCACCAACATTGCAGTTCAAATGACTTTGCAGTCTGACACATTAGTCCACAGCGCCACACCAGGACTCATATATATATATTGTGGTGGTGGTGTGCCATGGAGTCAGTTCTGACTCATAGCAACCCTGCAAAGGGTTTCTGAGGCTGTAAATCTTTACGAGAGCAGAAAACCTCATCTTTCTGCTGCAGAACAGCTGGGAGTTTCGAACTGCTGACCTTGAGGTTTGTAGTCTGACTCATAACCACCATGCTACCAAATGGAGTCCTAGTGTGATGCTGTGAGTTAATTTGCTGTACTGCAAAGTCAGTTTGAGCTGCAAGGTTGGCAGTTCAAGGTTACCATCCTCTCCTCAGAAACCCTATACAGGATCACTATGGATTGGAACCAACTCGACAGCACTTAACAAAAACAACATATATGATTAGGACTCCTGGTGTGGCACTGTAGGATAAGCACTTGACCACAAGGTTGGTAGTTCAAACTCACCAGCTCCTTCTTGGAAACCCTATACAGGGTTGCTATGGATCAGAACTGACTTGACACATTTAACAATAATGTATATAAACATAAAAGTTTATATCAAGAAAATGCTCACAATTGTAGAATCCCAGGTCCTCAGCAGAAAGGAGAGCAAGCTTTTCCTGCATGTCCATTATATTGGAAGTAGTCCACACCTCCCAGGAAACATCCTTTCAACTGATTGTCTGCTCATAGTCAATCATCATAGAGTTCACTATGCCTGTATTAGGTTTCATTACCATAGAGATAACCATATCTCAACTGCCTGGAATTCTGGAATTCTGGCCCAGTCAAATTGACACAAAACCTTAACCTTCAAACACATGTTATCAGAAAGTTCAAGTTTCTGTAGAAGAACATTATGCTTGATAAATTAGAGGGTCAGTGAAAACAGCCCAATTTAAAAATGAACAGGACATGAACAGATACTTCACCAAGGAAGACATTCAGGTCGTCAAGAAACATATGAAGAAATGTTCATGATCATTAGGCATTGTTGTTGTTGTTGTCAGGTGCCATCGAGTCGGAATTGACTCATAGCGACCCCATGCACAGCAGAGCGAAACAATGTCCGATCCTGGGCAAATCTCACTACCGCTGCCACACTTGATGCCATCAATGATGTCACTTGGCTGATCCATCTCATTGGGGGTCTTCCTCTTTTTCTCTGACCCTCCACCCTACCCAGCATGACATCCTCCTCCAACGATTGTTTCCTCCAGACAATATGTCCAAAGTAGGAGAGACGAAGCTTAGCCATCCTGGCCTCCTAGGAGCACTCTGGCTGCACTTCTTCCAAAACAGATCTATTGGTTCTTTTGGCAGTCCATGGCACTTTCAGTATTCTCCTCCAACACCACAACTCAAAGCCATCAATTCTTCTATGATCTTCCTTATTCACCGTCCAGCTTTCGCATCCATATGAGGCTATTGAAAATACAATGGCCTGGGACAGGCGCACCTTAGTCCTCAAGCTGACATCTCTGCTCTTCAATACTTTTTAAAAAGTTCCTGTGCAGCAGATTTGCCCAATGCAATACGTCGTCTGATCTCTTGACTGCTGCTTCCGCGAGCGTTGATAGTTGATCCAAGAAGAATGAAGTCCTTGACAACTTCAATCTTTTCTCCATTGATAAGAATGTTGTTTATTGGTCCAGTGGTGAGGATTTTTGCTTTCTTGACATTGAGATGTAATCCATATCGAAGGCTGTGCTCTTTGATCTTCATAAGTAAATGTTTCAAGTCCTCTTCACTTTCAGAGATCATTAGAGAGAATCAAATCAAAACAACAAAGCGATATATCACACCAGCATTAATAGCAAAAGAAACAATGAAAAAAATCCCAGAAAACAATAAGATGTTGGAGGGAATTGCAACCATTGAGATGAACCAAAGTGTATGATTTGTTGAATGTAAAACTGATGATCTTGTTTGCAAGCCTTCACTCAATTCACAATAAAAAGTTTAAAAATAAGTACATTATAAAAAAGAAAACAAAAATAGAGAGTCCATGAAAAAGAGTAAGACCCTCTATAAGATGGAGTAACACAGTGGCTGCAACGATGGGCTCAAACCTAGCACGGATTAGGAAGGCATAGAACCAGGCAACCTGCAGTTCTGCTGTACCTAACGTTGCTATGGGTAAGTACCGACGGCATCTAACAACCACAACAAAAGCTAGGGGAGGAGTCCATGGCTGTTACAAATGGTTAATAAACTGGGCCACTAACTGAAAGGTTGGAGCTTTGATTTCACACAGAGTACCTCTAAAGAAAGGCCTGGTATCTACTTCCAAAAAAATCAGCCACTGAAAACCTTAGGGAGCACAGTTCTGCTGTGAGCTACATGGCATCAGCATGAGTTGGAGTCAATTCAGTGGCAACTAGCAAGGTAGCAGAAGGGGGGCCAACTGGCTGTACTAAGTGGAGGTGGGAACTCTGAGAGGGGCAATGGCTTTTCATACAGATATTAAAATATCCCCCTAGTTTTCAGTTCTACAACTCACCCTGATCTTTTGCAATACCCAGCGCCTGCCATTCCTGTGCCTTGCCAAGACCCCACAGCTTGTCTTGGCTCAGGCCTCATTCATATCCCTCTGTGTAGGCACATGGTATTTTGATTTCTCAGCTCAGATCATTCCTCCACATGCTTTCCTTCTTCCAGAAATCTGTTGACATCTTTTGTCTTACTGTTTTTTTCTTCCTTTTTGTTTTTGTGGGATTATACCTTTTTAAAATTCCTTTATTCTCACTTTCGTGGGGTTTCAGAAATAAATAAATGATAAATCCATGCACTCAGTTTGCCAGGTTTAATCTGAGGTGTGGGATTAAAGACTCTTAAATCTATATTATATTTTTGAAACTATAGATATAAGGGGAGTCCTTGTCTGGTGCTATAGAATAAGCACAGGACCCCAAGGTCAATGATGCAAACTCACCAGCTGCTCCTTGGAAACCCATACTGGGTCATTATAAATTAGAACTAACTTGATAGCATTTAATTACAACAACAACATAGATATAAGAGGAAACATTAAGGAACTTTACCTATATCCTATGCTAAATATTTTATGGATTCTATGATCAGAGTGGCCTTTCTAATCTGGGTCACTACTTTTTAAAAAGAGTTGGAAAGCTGGATTAAAACTTGATAAAGGAAGCTGAGATGATCAGAGGGGTGTACCACAGGCCACCCTGGAGAAAGGGTGGAAGGTGTTGCAGTTATTTAACTAGTAAAAGAGGAGGCTCAGAAGATTTGTTATGAGTTATGTACCCCCACTCCATATGCATGGGAAAGCTGGACAATGAATAAAGAAGACCCTAGAAGAATTGATGCATTTGAGTTATGGTGTTGGAGGAGACTATTAAAAAGTACCATGGACTGCCAAAAGAATAAACAGATCTGTGTTGGAAGAAGTACAACCAGAATGCTACTTAGAAGTAAGATGGTGAGAGCTTGTCTCTTATATTTTGGACATATTATTAGGAGGGACCTGTTCCTGGAGAAGGACGTCAGGCTAGGTAAAGTGGAGGGTCAGTGAAAAAGAGGAAGTCCCCCAATGAGATGGACTGGCACAGTGGCAGCAGCAATGGGCTCAAGTGTAGCAATGATTATGAGAATGGCTGGCCCAGGACCAGGCAGTGTTTTGTTCTGTTGTGCATAAGGTCGCTATGAGTCAGTACAGACTTGATGCTGTGTTGCTGTAAAGTGCCGTTGAGTTGATTCCGACCCATAGTGACCCTGTATAGGGTTTCCGAGGAGCAGCTGGTGAGCTTGAACCGCCGACCTTGCAGTTCAAATGGCTTTGCAGTCTGGCGCATT
>NW_006408525.1:31831003-31839403 GCF_000296735.1 Chrysochloris asiatica
TGGACAATGAATAAAGAAGACCCTAGAAGAATTGATGCATTTGAGTTATGGTGTTGGAGGAGACTATTAAAAAGTACCATGGACTGCCAAAAGAACAAACAGATCTGTGTTGGAAGAAGTACAACCAGTATGCTACTTAGAAGTAAGATGGTGAGAGCTTGTCTCTTATATTTTGGACATATTATCAGGAGGGACCTGTTCCTGGAGAAGGATGTCAGGCTAGGTAAAGTGGAGGGTCAGTGAAAAAGAGGAAGTCCCCCAATGAGATGGACTGGCACAGTGGCAGCAGCTATGGGCTCAAGTGTAGCAATGATTATGAGAATGGCTGGCCCAGGACCAGGCAGTGTTTCGTTCTGTTGTGCATAAGGTCGCTATGAGTCAGTACAGACTTGATGCTGTGTTGCTGTAAAGTGCCGTTGAGTTGATTTTGACCCATAGTGACCCTGTATAGGGTTTTCGAGGAGCAGCTGGTGAGCTTGAACCGCCGACCTTGCAGTTCAAATGGCTTTGCAGTCTGGCGCATTAACCCACAGCACTACACCAGGCCTCCGACTTGATTGCATCTAACAACAACAAATGTCCCCTGCAAAACATGTATTGTAAATCCTGACCTCTCTGCCTGCGGTTATAATCTCATTTGGTTGTCTTTATTATGTTTATGAGGTAGGGTTAGTATAGATGTATTTTGAGATTAAACAAGAGAGAGAGAGATGAGGGAAGGCTAGTGCCAAGTCACATGGAAATCTCCAAGGAACCAGGAAACAGCCCACCTGACACAGAGAGAGAGAGAGAACCCTCCCCTAGAGCCAGCACCCTGGATTCTGACTTCCGGCTTCTAAACTGTGAGAAAATAGCTTCTGTTTTTTAAAGCCATCTCCCTGTGGTATTTTTGTTATATCAGCACTAGATATTAAAACAAGATTCTGAAAACTGGTTCTTTTGCATCCATTCTCCTATTTCGTGTTAGAAGGAACTTCTAAGCTGCCATAGAAGGGACATCCTAAATTAAAGGAAGGAGGAATGATGGCAGAGAGTGCTGTTGTTATTAAGTGAGGCTAAGTAGACTATGTTGTTATTGTTGTGTGCTGACGAGTCAATCCCATCTCACAGCGATCCTAGATGACAGGCTAGAACCATGGGTTTCCTAGGCTGTAGTCTTTAAAGCCTGCTGCACAGTAGGTCCTTGGCCTTGTTCTGACGGAAGATATTGAGCTTCTCCATTGTTTCTTTTTATAGATGTAGTTAGTATAGGAGCTCTGGTAGCGTAGTGAGTACGAGTCAGGTTGCTAATCTCATGGTCCGCAGTTCAAACCTACCAGCGGTTCAGTGGGAGGAAGATGAGACTTTTTGGTCCTTTAAAAATTTACAGCCTCAGAAACACTATAAAGGGTTGTTATGAGCCGGCTTCACGGCTCACAGCCACCACCCCCATAGATGTAGTGATTTGATTCCTGTGTATTCTATCCGGTCCATGTATGTACATGTCACCATTTATGAGCTGCAAAAAGGTATTTGCAATGAAGAAGTTGTTGGTCTTGCAAAATTCCGTCATATGATCTTTGGCATCATTTCTATTACCAAGGCCATATTTACCAACTACTGATTCTTTTTCTGTTTCCAACTTTTACATTCCAATCACCAGTACTTATCAATGCATCTTGATTGCATATTTGATCAATTTCAGACTGTAGACAACTGATAAAAAAAAAATCCTCAATTACTTCATATGTGGCATTAGTGGTTGGTGCCTAAATATGCAAGTCCAAGTTGAAAATGAAGAAAACGGAAACAAGTCCATGAGAGTCAATGTAAAACCTTGAGCATATCCCGTCTGAATTTAGAGACCATCTTAAGAATAGATTTCACACACTGAACATTAATGACCGAAGGCCAGAAGGGTTGTGGTATGGTATCAAGGACATTATATATGAAGAAAGCAAAGGCCATGAAAAAGACAGGAAAGAAAGAAAAGACTAAACAAAATGGGTATCAGAAGAGACACTGAAACTTGCTCTTGAATATACAATATCTAAAATGAAAGGAAAAAACTGATGAGGTAAAAAAGCTGAACAGAAGATTTCTGAGGGCAGCTGGAGAGGACCAAGTAAAGCATTGTAAGGAAATAGGCAAAGACCTACAGTGAAAAAACCAAAAGGAAGGACATTCTCAGCATTTCTCCAGCTGAAAGAACTGAGGAATATCAAATCAAGCCTCGAATTACAATACTGAAGGCAAAATAGGAGTTCTGGGGTGGCACTGTTGAATCAGCACTGGACCGGTTTGCTAGGAATTGGAACTGACTCGATGACACTTAACGACAACAACAATAAAGTAAAATATTGATGACACAAGAAGCATCAAAAGAAGATAGAAGGAATACACAAAATCACTTGAACCAAAAATTACTGGTCAAAGTTCAAACATTTCAGAAGGTAGCATATGATCAAGAACTGGAAAGTAAGGCTCCAAGAATAGCAGTAGAGATGTTTCAACAAATGGGTGCAGTGTTGGAAGTGCTCACTCATCTGCCAAGACCTTTAGAAGGTAGTTACCTGGCCAACCAACTTGAAGAGATCCATATTCATGTCCATTTCAAAGAAAGGTAATCCAACAGAATGCCAAAATTATTGAACACTATAATTAATACCATCCATAAGTAAAATTTGGCTGAAGAAAATTAAAGAATGGTTGCATATTTTTAAACTGACAGAGAATTTTCAGAAATTCAAGCTGGATTCAGAAGAGGATATGGAACAAGGGCTATCATTTCTGATGTCAGATGGATCTTGGCTGAAAGCAGTGAATACCAGAAAAATGCTTACCTGTGTTTTATTGACTATGCAAAGGCATTCGACTGTGTGGATTGTAACAAATTATGGATAACATTGTGAAGGACGAATATTCCAGAATAGTTCATTGTGATCACACAAAACCTGAATCTAAACTAAGAGGTGGTGTTTGGACAGAACAAGAGGATACTGTGTAGTTTAAAATCAGGAAAGCTGTGAATCAGAATACAGGCTTGTGTTCATTCACCATAGCTATTCAATCTGTCTGCTGAGCAAATAATCTGAGACACTGGACTATATGAAGAAGAATATGGCATTAGGGTCAGAAAAAGGCTCATTCACAACCTCTTACATGCAGATGATGCAATCTCGTGTGTTGAAAGTGAAGAGGACTTGAACCATTGACTGATGAAGATCGAAGACTATAGCCTTCAATATAGATTACATCTCACTTAAAGAAAACAAAAATCCTCACAACGGAACCAACAAGCAACATCATGATAAATGTAGAAAAAAATAGAAGTTTTCAAGGACTTCATTTTATTTGGATTCACAATCAACACGCATGGAAGCAGCAGTCAAGAAAGCAAATGAGATATTGCATCGGGCAAATCTGTTGCAAAAGGCTTCTTTTTAATGTGTCAAGACACATGACCCAAGCCATATGGCATGTGAAGGCTGGATGATGAATAAGGAAGACTAAAGAAGAATTGATACTTTTGAATCATGGTGTTGGCGAAGAATATTGAAGATACCATGGACTGCCAGAAGAATGAACAAATCTGTCTTGGACAAAATGCAGCCAGAATCCTCCTCAGAAGTGAGGACAATGAAACTTCATCTTAAGTACTTCAGCCATGTTATCAGAAAAGAATCATCCTCAGAAAAAGACATCATGCTTGGTAAAGTAGAGCGTTAGCCAAAGAGAGGAAGACCCTCAATGAGATGGAATGATGAAGTGATGACAACAATGAGCTGAAACATTGGAAAGATTGTGAGGCTAACACAGAACTGGGCAGCATTTTGTTCTTTTCAACACGGGGTCACTGTGAGTTAACATCAACTCGATAGCACCTACCAACAATCTTTTTACAAGAGCAGATCACCGTAGGAACTGTTGGCAGGTTAGCATTACTGATATTTTGGTTAGCAGTCCGTCTAGTGCTTAACCATTGAACCACTAGGGATCCTTGCAGTATATTAATCAGGATAAGTTAGATTATGGTGTATTAACAAGTACACAATACCATCTCATTGGATTAACACAGTAGAAGTTTATACTTCACTCTTTTCACCTTCTCATCACTACTTGGTAGCTCCCTTCAAGAGGCAGCTAGGGATTCAGTCTACATCTGCCTTGTAGCTACACTTTCTGAAACACACGACTTTTCAAGGTTATGGCAGATGTGGGAGTGAGAACAGAAGGCTCATAAAGGATGCTTTAAGGGCCAAGACTGGAAATGTTTTACATCACTTTTACCCATATTCCACTTACCAGAGCTTGTCCCAAATTGCCTGAAAGGAAGGCTGGAATATGTGGTCTACCACTATGCTCTGGAATCCTGATGTGGCACTGTAGGGATCAACACTGGACTGCTAACCACAAGGTTGGTGGTTCAAACCCACCGATCACTCCTTGGAAATCCTATACGGGGTTGTTATGAGTCAGAACTGACTCGACGGAATTGAACACAGAAGCAACAACTATGCTCTGGAGGATATGGTGTGGTAAATGTTTTGTATTATCTTTGCTACAAAAACCTATCCAGGTTTTCTGAGGAAGATGTCAACATTCTTAGGGGGAGGGGAGATACGGTCTCAAAGTCCAGGGTTGAACAAGAGGAAAGGCTGTCTCAATAAATAGGGAGAGACAGCAGTCAGACATAAAGACAATCGCATCTACCCTGCAGATGCCTAAGAAAATAACCTCTGGAGAGCTTAATGGATATACCTGCTTAAGAGATGAACCAGACCATCTTTTGTGGCACCACCTCATTCTCTATTTCAAATATGAGGGCCTCAGAGTTTGCAAAGGTTTTGAGCTAGGATCAGGAGTGAGTCCAGATTTTGTGAAGTCTGAAGTTCATACTATTTTGGGTATTTCCTGTAAGAAAAATAATGCAAAATTATGAGTATAAAATTAGATACAGGGCCTTGGAAGGACTCTGTGCAAGTGGAGGGTCCCAGGCATAAGTTGGATGAAAAGAAAAAAATGACAGTCAAGTCTGAGTCATGGTGACCCCATGCATGTCAGAGTAGACTCTACGTAAAGCATTTTCAATGGCTGATGTTTTGGAAGTAGATTACCTGGCCCAGCGTGTTGCTCCTTTAGCCTTGTCTCGGTAGATTTCAAAGCATCATCCCTCAACAGACTGGCTCTTCCAGATTCCACATCATCCTCATGAATTTTTTCCCCCAAATTGTTAATTTGCAAGTATTTATTGTCTACTATGTGCAAGGCACTGGGATGGGCCCTTCATTGCATATCTGTGCCACAAGGCTAAGTTGGGTCTCAGTCCAATGGACATCTAGTCCCGACTCAAAGACTTTCTAGATGAGTGCAGGCAGCATCTGGGCAGAGGAGGGGAAGGGGCACAGGAGACTCAGAGGGGAAGCCAGGGCCCCACGTGATCCGAGGACACCAGGAGTGTCACTCTCTGTCTCGCTTCTAAAGGGAAATGTTCCTGCAGTCACTGTGCAGAGACCTGTTTTGGAATAGGAGGCTGAGCTGTTTCCTGTGGTCCCTCCGTCAGACACATCACCCGTCTCCTGGGGCTGGAGTCAAATGTCACCACACAGAGTCAGCAGCTCTGGACTTGGACACTTGGTCTGGAGCCCAGCTGTCAGTTCCCACAATTGTCCTCGGCACCATCTGGGCCTTTTTAAGCTGATTGAACTACACTGTCTGGAAAACTCCAGATCAAGGCTAGGTCCTGTCCATAATCTTTAAGTGTTTTCTCTTAGAATTCGTAACCAGAGCTGATTACAAACACTCTTCACCTAGTCAGAGGATCAGATCATGCTGAGCACTGCTGGGTGACCTTGAAGGAGGCCCTTCATCTCCCTGAGCTCTCTGTCCTCAGCTATAAAATTGAGAAAATAATCCGCGCCCTGCCTAACTCCTGCATATTCCCAGGAGGTCGGTACAGGCGTGAAAGGCTATTTTTACTACTGTGGTCAAGGTCATCATAACTCTGGGGTGCTGTTGTTATTGAGTGCCATCAAGTCAGTTCTGACTCATAGTGACCCTGTACAGGGTTTCCAAAGAAGTGGCTGGTAAGTTTGAACTGCCAACCTTATGGTTGGTTAGCAGTCCAGTAATGATCTTACAGCGCCACATCAGGACTCTGGGGTGAATGATAGCTCACAGTCCATCTTTGGCCCAGCCAGGTGGTGATGACCATAGATAGCCTTTAGTGTCATGGGGATCATTAGCCAGCTGGGACCCTTGGAAGCCCCTGGCCCATTTTATGACTTATGTTCTTCCATGGTTTTCAGAGGCAAGGAAGGAATAAAAACAGCTAACCATCCTGGAGTGATTTGCCTGACAATTTTTCCATGAGACACATTGTACTGAACACAGACCTAAAAGTGCATTTTAAAAGGCTTTCTAATTTAGTAAACACAAAACAAGTCACGTTAGACAAACCTTCTGTGTAACAGCGAGGTACTGGGGAGAACAGTTTTTCAGCCAGAGAAGGTGGTCTGAGGGAGAAGGAGAGAACATCAGCGTGGCTCTCCTGAAAGGTTTGGACAAGAACTATCTAGGGTCCCAGATCCCCTCCATGGTACTCATGTGACCCTGAGTTTTACCCAGGAAACCTCAGGTTCTGCCGTTGACATTGTTGCTTGCCAAACTCTCCAAACTGCCTGGACAGCTTCAGTTTGGGTCCCAATGACTCTAGGTTCCGTACTGATAGATTCTGGGCGAGGCCATATCCACTGCTGTGTACATTTGTGTGTGTGTGACAGCACTTTATGTGGCCAGGCTTAGCATTTTTGTAGTGGGGAGTAGGGGGTGGGGAGAGGAAGGATCTGAGCTATGGTCCTATTCTCCAAGGTGTCCAGGACCCAGAAGAGGAACCATCAGCAAAGAGCAGCATGAGATTCCAACCAGGCCACTGGGAAGGAATTCCCACTGTGTGGAATGCAGACCACAACAACTTTAGAGTGGTCTAGGAGTCCTGATGTGGTGCTGTGGGTAATGCACCAGACTACGAAGTCATTTGAACTGCAAGATCGGCAGTTCAAGCTCACCAGCCGCTCCTTGGAAACCCTATACAGGGTTGCTATGGTTCAGAATCAACTCGATGGCACTTAACAATAACAACAAATACCCAAAGGTATGCAGTGGTTAGGTACACAGCACCTGTGTACTCAAGCTTGAGTGGAAATCAGACTCAAGTGGGGGGCTTGTTAGATCAGATTCCTAGGCCCCACCCCAAGGATTTCTGATTTCATGAGTCTGAAGTGTTTGTTGTTAAGTGCTGTGAAGTTGGTTCCGACTCATAGCAACCTTGTAAAGGGTTTCCAAGGAGTGGCTGGTGGGTTTGAACTGCTGACCTTGTGGCTAGCAGTCCAGTGCTTATCCTACAGCACCACACCAGGACTCCATGATTCTGGGGTGGGGCCCTGGAATTTCTAACCTGTTCCCAAGTGATGCTCATGCTGCTGGTCTGAGAAGCACAGTTTAAAGCAGGACTTTCAACCGATTCACTCATGACCCATGATGCGACACTGGAATGGGTCCCAACATGTAAAATGCGAGTGAATCCGGATGCTAACTGGAAAGGGAACATTTCGGGTCAAAACCCAGCTGGGCATTTAATCTTCCTTTTAGAGACCAAGGGCAGCATGCACATAGCATAGCAACCAAATCTCATGACTGGCTGAGTAGGAAATAACAGTGCCCTGCTCAATAATGGTGGCTGACCATGTGCCACATGACCATGTGACCATGTGTATCACTCTCCACAGTCCTGGCAGAAGTCCAATCTCCCACACCTGCCTCACTACGCCTCTTCTGAGTCTTTGACCAATAATTTTGCCCGTTCTAGTTAGGGTTCCAAAATGTAAAAATTCCTGTCTGTTTGGGTCAAGGAAACCAGCTGGGAAACTGCTTTAAGGGTTCCCTTCTTCCCTTTTACCCCAGGGAGTTGCTGCTTTGTTTTTCCCCTCAACACAGACAGAAAACAAGAGCACACCTCCAGTTCACGTATACTTTAAGCTTCCCGCCACCTCCCCCAGCTCTTGTTCGGGTGGGCATAGTGGGGAGAGGGCAGAAAGGGGAACAATTCCAGCCCCTCAGCCCGGCTCGGATCATAATGTGAGCATCCTCTTTTCTGCCTCTGGAAATGAACCGTCAGAAAATGAAAGCTCCAGTTTAGACTTGGTTGGCTTCAGTCATGTTGGCGCTGTTCTCGGTGAAGGATTCATATTTTATTCAGTGTTAAATGCTGACAGTTTAATGTGGTGAAGAATTGCCCAGGGAATACCTCCCCAAGGGCTGGCTTTTCCTTTCCTGCTTTCCTGTCTCTCTCCTTGAATCTCCCTGTCCAAACCTGCCCTCTCCTGTGGAATAGAGGGTCTTTCATCCTTGCCCTGGAACCTT
>NW_006408525.1:31862585-31863333 GCF_000296735.1 Chrysochloris asiatica
AGATGAGTTATAAACTCTTAGATTATGAGTTTTTCAGAAATAGTAAACAAACAGAAATAGTAACAGTGAAGAAGCAAAAATTCATACCATAATTCCTTAGCACTTGCTTTTAAGTTGTCAATCAGTTGTGATGAGAAGAAAAGAGTGGATCTCACAAAGAGTACTTTTTTCAGTCATTTTATACATTCTATTCGTAGCATAGTGGTTATGAATCGGGCTGTTAACCTCAGGGTCTGCAGTTCGAAACTACCAGCTATTCCACGGGAGAAAGATGAGGTTTTCTGCTCCCATAAAGATTCACAGCCTCGGAAACCCTGTACAGGGTGGCTATGAGTCAGAACCGACTCCACGGCACATAACAACATTCAGATCATATCTTGTCAACTCTATTGTTGTATAATTATCTCTTAGATGAGAAAGAAAACATTCAAGTAATTACTGTTTAGTCATAGTTATGTATAATGCCTGTTTTCATAAATATGGGATGCTAAATTGAAAAACAAATACTCAAGGGAGTTCTCTGGACAGAGAACCAATAATAGCAGACAACAACCTGAGATTAACATATATGACAACACCACCCAGAAGTTACTCAGATACAGAAGGATTCAAAGTAAAACAAACCTATAAGACTGAAAATAGGGAACCAGAGATATCAATCTATAATAAAGACAACTACAAAGCAAAAAGAGAGACTAGTGTAGTTATTGTTGTTGTTGTTGTTGTTAAGTGCCGTTGAGTCGGTTCC
>NW_006408525.1:31864253-31874942 GCF_000296735.1 Chrysochloris asiatica
CAACAGGTAATTGCTGTTGTTAGGTGCCATCAAGTTGGTACCGACTCATAGCGACCTGTGCATAACAGAATGAAACACTGCCGGGTCTTTCACCAACTTCACAATCGTTGTTATGCTTGAGACCATCGCTGCTGCCACTGTGTCAATCCATCTTGTTGGGGTCTTCCTCTTTTACGCTGACCCTCCACTTTACCAAGAAATGATGACCTTTTCCAGGGACTGGAACCTTCTGATATATGTCTAGTCATCCTAGCTTCTAAGGAGCATTTTGGCTGTACTTCCAACACAGATTTGTTTGTTCTTTTGGTGGTCCGTGGTTCTTTTAATTTCTACTCCAATACAATAACTCAAATGCATCAATTCTTCTGCGGCCTTCTTTAATCATTGTCCAACTTTCACATACATATGAGGCTATGGAAAATACCATGGCTTGGGTTAGACACACCTTAGTCTTCAAACTAACATCTTTGTTCTGTAACACCTTAAAGGGATCTTATGCAGCTGATTTGTCTAATGCAATATGCCATTTGATTTCTTGACTGCTGCTTCTATGAGTGTTGATGGTTGATCTGAGCAAAATGAAGTCTTTGAAAATTTCCATCTTTTCTCCATTTATCTTGATGTCATTTATTGCTCCAGTGGTGAGGATTTTTGCTCTCTTTATAACCTGGGATTTTGGGTAAATTACTTAATCCTCTGAGATTAAATTTCTCATTTGTGAATGAGAGATAACAATGCTTGTCTGCCGAGTAACACCGATGTACAGATTCAACGAGATTCTGCATGCAACATGTCTGGCATTGTTCCTGGCACAGAACAAGTGTTAACAACCACCAGCAGTTACAATCTCTGCATTTCATCCTGGGAATAGATACTCTCAGGTGCCTTCCGTAAGCTCCATGTGGAAGGCAAGGTGAGACGCAGAACCAGTTGGGAGACAGAGGCTATTCCAGGCTCAATGAATATCTGAGGTTAGAATGACTGAGCTGTACCAAGATCATGCTGTAGCCCTGAGAACCCACTCCAATGGCACCAGCCCTGTCTGTCTCCAACTGTGTCACCCAGAGCCACCTTCTTTCCCCAGTTCCTGTCCCACTGATGCCTGGAGACGCAGCCTCTGTGTGAGGACAGGTGTGCCTTTGCACTGGGAGCCTCCAAGGTGTTGAGTACTATGCTGGGTATACAGAAGGGAGGTGTGTTGGAAAAAACCCAGTCAGTCCAGCTTAAAATAAATACCAAACCAGTTGCCATCCAGTTAATTTTGACTCATGACGACCCCGTGTGTGCCAGAGTGGACTGTGCTCATAGATAAGGTTTACAGTGGTGGGTTTTTCAGAAGTAGATCTTCAGGCCTTTTTTCCAAGGTGCCTCTAGGTGGACTTAAACTTTTAACCTTTTGGTTAGCTCCTTAACAGTTTGTATCATCCATGAACTCTAACTTCTAATAAATACTAAAGAGAGATGGGAGAAGGGGAAGGGCACAGGGCAGGATGGGGCTGTGACAAGAAGGCAAAGGAGCGTCTTCCATTTGGTGCAATGGGTGGGAACCAATGGTGGACTGAGCCGGACCTTGTAAACATGGGTCTCCAAGGGCTTCCTGCGGCCCCTGTACTGCTCTGTTCTGTAGACCTTCTGTCTATTTTGGGAGGTGAGACTCCTCAGCCCATGTCAGTCACATGTTTCCCTGGGCACTGGGTGGTGCAGCCCCTCCCCCCAGAGCTTGCCAAGCTGTCTGAGCCCACCACAGCAGCTCTGCTGACAATCATGACAATGCTGACATCCACGGTTAGCAGGGGCAAGGAGGAGGGGACAGCAGAGGGAGGGAGACCAGTGCCTCTCACATCCTCCCATGCTGGCTGAGGCCAGCAGTAGAAGCAATGGGGGTGGGGCAACTGATTCGGGCTCCACCCAACCTGGCTACAGGTGATCATAACTGTGTTCAGAATCCTTGACGTTACCTTTGCACCTGGAACAAGGTAGCAAAATAACGTTTACAAGGTGCTGCCACGTGCCTCCTGGCATGTAGGCTTCTCAAGCCCTGCACCTCACCTCTCTGTTGGCTTTCTCAGAGCGCAGATGCCTTTCCCCAGAGGAAGAGGCACTGGCTGGCCAGCTGGTGCTGATGTGTCCTAACATGCCCATGCCTGATCTACTCCACCAAGATAAGGGGTGGGCAGCATGGTCCTGTCCCCTGGTTCTCCCATGATAGGTGTCACAAGGGCTGGTACCGTAGCATGCTGTGTGATTTTCCACCAAGGCCTGCCGACCCAGCCTGGGGGTGCATCTCATTCTCTGGGCATCAAGGTTTGTCTTCCCCGCTGAAGACCCCTTCCCCAGACCAGCCTCAGGCTCCCTCAGGGTGGAAAAGCTGATGAATCCATCTGGAAAAAAGGAGCGTGGGATTGATGCGCTGTTTTTAGTTCCGTGGGTGGAGTCACAACAAGGGGTTGGAATTTCTCTGCAATTTTTCTCCTTGAGGAGGCATCTGTTAGCTGCGAGGAGAGACTCATCGTGCAGAAGCCGGCTTCATGGATGTGACGGGGCCTCTGAGCGCTCCCGCCTCCCGGAGGCACTTGGGTTCGCTGAGACAGAAGAGCCCTGAAGGCCTGTCCTCCTTCTGTCCTGTTTTCCGCTGACTCACTCACGCCTTCCCAACCTCTCCACCCAGAGGGGCACCCACTCACTTCTTGGACACCTCATGCTGCCTGCTCTGTCCAGCCAGGGAGGTCTCCTTGATGCCCACCTCTAACCCCTGCACATCAGGTCACCTCGGCCACTGCATGTGTTTTGAGCTGTGAGCCTTGTAGCAGGCCCTGTGTTAAGTCCTGGCGATCCACAGATGAGCAGGGACACAGCCCTACTCCTTGGGGAGCTCGCTGGCCAGGCAGGAGGGGAGGCAGAGTCTAACACGCGATGCCTGCGCTAATAGCAGGTGTACAAGGAGCCCTCAGGGGTTCAGAGGGAACCCTCGTCTTTAGGGGGAATGACTTGGCAGAAGTAGAATTACAGAAACTGGGATATGATCCCAGGTCAGCCAAATACAGAGAGTGAGACATTTGGAAAACAAATGTTTTTCTACTGTGTAAGAGAGATACTGTTCCACTTAAGGATGGCGGAAAATGCTCACCTGTGCAGCAAGATGCCCGCAGCAAGTTGATTATTTAAAACAGGCATCCTGTTCATACTTCCTAGACACAGAGTCAGTGGTGGTGCAGTGGTTCAGAATTCTCACCTTCTGTGTGGGAGACCCAGGTTCGATTCCCAGCCAGTGCCCTTCATGTACAGCCACTTACTCATCTGTCAGTGGACTCTTGTCTGTTGCTCTGATGCTGAACTCATGGGACAATATCATTAATATCACTTGCAAGTAAAATTTTGCTTAAAGACAACTAAACATAGACTGTAACAGTACATTGACAGGGAACTGCCCGAGTTCATGCTGAGTTTAGAAGAGGAGGTACAAATAGGGATTGCTGATATCAGATGGATCTTGGCTGACAGTAGAGAATACTGGAAAGATGTTTACTTGTGCTTTGCTGACTATGTAAAGGATTTTGACTGTGTAAATTAAGACAAACTATGGACAACATTGTGAAGAATGGGTATTCCAGAGCACTTAGTTGTGCTCATGAGGAACCTGTACATAGACCAAGAGGTAGTTGTTTGAACAGAACAAGGGGATACTGAATGGTTTAAAATCAGGAAAGGTGTGCACCCGAGTTGTATCCTTTCTCCACACTTATTCAATCTATATGCTAAACAAATAATTCAAGAAGCTGCATTATATGAAGAAGAAAGGGGCATCAGGATAGAAGGAAGACTCATTAATAAACTGCGAAGTGCAGATGATAACCTTTCTTGTTGGAAGCAAAGAGGACTTAAAATACTGATGGAGATCAAAGACTACAACCGTCAGTATGGATTGCAGCTCAATGTAAAGAAAACAAAAATCCTCACCAGTGGACCACTAAATAACATCAAGATAAATGGTTGTTGTTGTTAAGTGCCGGTGAGTCAATTCCGACCCATAGCGACACTGTATAGGGTTTCTAAGGAGCAGCTGGTGAGCTTGAACCGCCGACCTTGGAGTCCTGGTGTGGTGCTGTGGGTTAATGTTCCAGACTTCAAAGCTAAATGGAGAATACATTTAAATTGTCAAAGGCTTCTTGTTGCTTAAATCAATATAAATACTCACGGAAACAACAGTCAAGAAATTAAATGACATATTGAATTAGGCAAATATGCTGCATGATACCTCTTTTAAAAAGTTCAAGAGCAAAGATGTCAGTTTGAGATCTAAGGTGCACTTGATGTGAGCCATGGTATTTTAAATAGCCTCATATGCATGTAAAGTTGGACAATGAATAAGGCAGACTACAGAAAAATCAATGCATTTGAATTATGGTATTGGAGAAGAATATTAAAACTACCATGGACTTCCAGAAGAACAAATAAATCTGTCTTGGAAGACGTGCAGCCAGAATGCTCCTTAGAAGGCAAGATGACCAGACTTCGTCTCTCATACTCTGAACATGTTATCAGGAGACCAGTCCCTGGAGATGGACATCATGCTTGGTAAAATGGAGGGTCAGCAAAAAAGAGGAAGACCCTGAAAGAGGTGGATCGACACAGTGGTTAGCAGCAATGGACTCAAATGTAGCAATAAGTGTGAGGTTGGCACAGAACCAGGCAGTGTTTCGTTCTGTTGTGCATAGGGTTGTTATGAGTTGGAACCAACTTGATATCACCTAAAAACAACAACAAATGATGCTGAGCAGGTCTCAGTGGGGCTTCCAAACTAAGACTGCCTAGGAAGCAAAACCTAACATGTGGGTCACATGATCGACTCCACCACCAAGTGCAGGGCTGGCCAGAGTTTCATCCCCTTATGCAGGGGAATGAACAGCTCTCTCTGCGTTGGGGTGAACTCAACCACAGCTAACAACAACCACAAGCACAGGCACTTGGAAGCTGATTTGAAGCCACCTTTGTTGTCCTTGCCCCCAGGCATTGAGGTTGTCAGTTCTAGTTGTGGTAGTTGAGCTGTACCAGGGGCTACTGAGAGCTGAGTCTTGATGGATGGTCAGGATGTGCTAAGCAGGTGAGGGGTGGGGGATGGAGGTGTGAAGGTGCATATCACATTCAAAGGAATATCTAGGATCTGGCCAGGAAAGGGCTTGAGGGAGCAAGGGCATGAGGTAGTCATCCAATGGTTGGTAGAATGGCATCCAGGGACCTTAAATGCCGTGCTAAGGAGGGCCTGGCTTCCCACCCTCAGGCCTCTGCTCTCCATACACTGCAAACCCCTCAGAGCCAGGGTCAGAATGAGGATGGGGCAAGTGAGTCACTCAGAGTGTGAATTTAAGGACACACTCGTTTTCACAGTGCTACAAGTACAGGTTTGGAAGTGAGGGTGACAGCCTTCTTAAAATTGGCACCCTGGGTGCGTTATTGGAGTCCTGGTGTGGCACTGTAGGATAAACACTTGTCCAAACCCACCAGCTGCTGCTATTCAGAAACCTTAGACAGGGTCTCTCTGAGTAGGAACAAACTCAATGGCACTTAACAACAACAACAGGTACCTTACTTACACCTTAGACCCAGTCCTGTCCAGGGGACAGACAACATCCCACTAGTCTTTGCAGAACATGGTCTGGCCCTAGTAGGAACTCAATAACTATTTAGTGAGTGAATGAACAAATGTGTTCTCTGCCTGGAATGCATTCACTTGCCTCTCAGCCAATCAAGGTGCATCATTCTTTCTATCCTGGAAGAAGGATGTGAACACAGCAGGTGCTCCATGATTTGTTGTTGTTAGGTGTCCTTAGTTCAGACTCATAACGACCCCATGCACCACAGAATGAAACACGGGGCAGTCTTGTGCCAGTCTCGGAACTATTATTATATTTGAGTTCATTGTTGCTACCACTGTGTCAACCCACCTCCTCTCTTTCTCCTTCTCTACTCTTCATGAGCTGTGGGTTAATGTGCTGGGCAGCAAAGTCGGTTTGAACTGCAAAGTGGGTGGTTCAAGCTTACTAGCCACTCCTCAGAAATGCTATAGTCGCTATGCATCGGAACCAATTCAATGGCACTTAACAACAACAACTTTTCATGGGGCCAAACTCAGAGAAGGCTTTGGAAACAGAGATTCCATGCCGAATTACTCACCTACCCACCCACCCACCTTGCTTCCCTCACTCCTTCCTTCTGGAACACTCTGACTGGCTGCTGCTCATATTGAGGTCTTCAGATTCACCCCTCCCCAGCCTGTGACTGATGACACACTTTGTTAGGTGTGGAACCCACAGTGTCCTAGCTAAGAAGCAAGGTTAAACATGAACGCTCCCGAGCCACTGTAGCTGGAGGATGATCAATGATGCTATTCAGGAAGGGTCAAGACATTTGCATTTCTGTGCAGTGGAGAATCCATTTCAATCAGGATGTTACTGTTCCTGCCAAGAGAAGCGCATCAATCCATTGCCATGCTCACTCCACTGCTGGAGGAAGAATAGGTGCAGGGTGTCATGTGGTTGTATATTCAGAGCCTGTCCAGTTTAGAGAGGCAAGCTGACACACAGAGAACAGGAAGACACGGCCTGGCAGCTGTCATCCTTTGGGGACTCTTAGTCTGCAGACTCTAACCTGTCAACCCCCACATCTTCCGCTTGGTGAAAACAGTCTGGGGTCTCCAGACTAGGTCCAGGTCCTGCAAAAATAAAGAACACATCTAACTCAGAGAAAGAACCAGGGAATCCTCTTAGCCAATCCTGACCCCGAGTGTCTTACTAGCTGCTGTGGTAATTAATTACGTTGAGAGGCAGTAGAGGGCTCTGCAGTTTACTAGCTGTGTGATCTCAGGAAAGTTACTTAACCTTGCTGGACCTTAGTTTCTTCATCTGTAAAATGGACATAACAATTGTACCTACCCCACAAGGTAGTAACAATAAGACCTTAAAAGAGGGTCTGGTCAGCAGTTATGGGTGATGGTTGCACAATATGATTATTGTAATTGATAGTGCTAACTTGTAGACCTGAGAAATGAAGAAGAAAAAAGAGGGCTTGACATCAGTGGATGCCTCGTGAGTGTTAGTCAGTAATGGTAGTCATCTCTGACAGCATCAGTACTCAGGAGACGTGGATACTGTCTGTGATTCTTGGTGTCCTTTCTCCTTGTCGTCTGTGATTCTTGGTGTCCTTTCTCCTTGTCGTCAGTAGTTACATCTGTAAAGGCCTCTTTTCTTCCTAATTTCTGGAGTCTTGGTGTGGCACTGTAAGATTACCACTGGACTGCTAACTGCAAGGTTGGCAGTTCAAACCCACCAGCCACTCCTTGGAAACCCTATACAGGATTGCTACGAGTCAGAACCAAATGATGGCATTTTACAACAATGTCTTTGTGACTTGGAAACAAGGCAATTAGGTTTTCTTTAGGTTGTGTAGAAATTAAGAGTAAGAAATTGAGTAAATGATTCTGTCTGCTTTATGAGGTAAGAAGGTAAGGAAAAGGAAAAAATGGAAATGAAATATGTCTAGTATCTACTATAAGCCAAAATCTTGGTACATAGTTTCATAACATTTTGACGACCACACTATGGTGTTGGCATTGCTATTGTGATTTTGTGCCATTGAGTTGGTTTTGTCTCATCGTGATCCCATGGTGACAAGGTAGAGTTGCCCATTGAGTTTTATAGGCTATAATTTTTACAAGGGAGTCCCAATGTGGTACTGTAGGATACACACTGGACTGCTAACCACAAAGTTGGTGGTTCAAACCCACAAGCTGCTCCTTGGAAACCATATGTTGTTGATATTGTTAAGTGCCATCGAGTCGATACCGACTTATAACGACCTTATACACAGCAGAATGAAACACTGCCCGATCCTGGGCCAACCTCACAATTGTTGTCATACTTGAGCCCATTGATGCTGCCACTTTGCCAATCCATCTCATTGGGGGTCTTCCTCTTTTTCTCTGACCCTCCACCTTACCAAACATGATATCCTTCTCTAGCAACGGATCCCTCCTGACAATATGTCTGAAGTATGAGAGATGAAGTTTGGCCATCCTGGCCTCCAAGGAGCACTCTGGCTACGCTATACCATATACCGGGTCACTATTAGTCAAAACCAACTCGATGGCACTTAACAACAACAATTTTTGTGGAAGGGGAGCACTACATAGAACTGCTGAGTGGGCTGGAACCACTGACTTTTGATTGGCAGCTGAGCACTACCAAGTTTCCTTGGTGTCATGTGATCCCTATCTTAAAACAATGTCAACTGATACACAGCATGGTCAAGCACTTCCCCTATCCTCAACTATTACAGTTAGGAATCGGTGGGCACAGGGTTCGATTTAAGCTTTTCTACTAGATGTCAGTAGCGTAGTGGTTACAAATCGGGCTGCGGACTGCAAGGTCAGCAGTTCGAAACTACCCGCTGTTCCGCGGTAGAAAGATGAGGCTTTCTGCTCCCGTAAAGATTTACAGCCTCGGAAACCCTGTACAGGGTCACAACCGACTCCATGGCACCTAACCAACCCACCAACAACTAGGTGTCAGATGGTATTTCCTTGTCTCATTGTGGTTTTAATTGATATTTTCCTAATGTCTAATGTCACCACTCATTTGTCAATTGGTCATACTTTGGTACCTTGCATGTTGCTGTGATGCCGGAAGATTTGACACTGGCAGGGTACACCTATAGTAACCAGACTTCAGCTGAACTCCCAGACTATGACAGACTAAGAAGGAGATGCGGACTATTTCTGACTGTTTAGTCACTGAAAACCTTATAAATAGCTGTGAAACACTGTAAGATATAGTACTGGAAAATGAAAACATAATGAGTGGTACCAGACTATTGTCAGATAGCGGGCCAGAAAATGAGCCCCTCAGGTTAGAAGGCACTCAAGTTGTAAATGGGGAATAGCTGCCTCCTCAAAGTAAAGTTGATGATGCTGACATGAATGGAGCAAAGTCTTAGGGACCTTTATTTGCTGATGGGGCACAACACAAAATGAGGAGACACAGCTGCAAACACCTATTAATAATCAGAACATGGAATCTATAAAGTATGAATCTAGGACAATTGGAAGTTGTCAAAAATGAAATGGAACACATAAAGATTGATATCCTAGGCCTTAGTAAGAAGAAATGGACTAGTATTGGCCATTTTGAATCTGACAATTATATAATTTAACATGCCAGGAATGACAAATTGAAGAAGAATGGCATTGCAGTCATCATCAAAAAGAACATTTCAAGATTTTTCTTGAAGTATAATGCTGTCTGTGATAGGATAATACCCATATGTCTACAAGGCAGACTAGTTAATTATTCAAATTTATGCACTACTAAAGCCAGTGATGATGAAAATGAAGAATTCTATCAACTTCTTCAATCTGAAATTGATCAAACATGCAATCAAAATATATTGACAATTACTAGTAATTGGAATGTGAAGGTTGGAAGCAAAGAAGAAGGATCAATAGTTAGAAAATATGGCCATGGTGATAGAAATGATACTGGAGATGGCATGATTGAATTTGTCAAGAAAAATGATTTATCCATTGCAAACACCATTGTTAAAACACTATAAAAGACAATTATCATGAAGGAAGGTAGAATCTCCACTGAGTAGTATTCAATCTGTCTAGGCGGGGCTAATGAAATGAAATGCAGATGGGTCTCTTGTGATACAACAGTGAATAATTGTTATCAGAACTGATTGTGAGGGTTGGAAATATAAAGGTAGATGTTTTGTAGCAAGGAGGGGAGTGGTTAACTTTGCAGTCTAGGAGTGGAGGTCCCTGGGACCATCAAGGGAGAAGAGTGGAGAGCGGCACCCTACCCAGAGAAGCAGTCATGCCTGAGATGGAGGCATAGACAATGACATGGAAAGATGGAGCATTTGGGGACTTTAGACACAGAGAGGGAGAGGGGCTGTCTGCTGACAACCGGGGGGCAGGCTTGCAGGGTATACACTTTGGTTGGTTGATGATGCATGGAGGGGATTGTAACCATGGCAATGAAATAATATACAACAGAATGAATGTAAAACTAATGTTCTCCCATGTAAACTATCAGATAATTCACAATAAAACATTAAAAAGACAATTATGCAATATGGACATCATAGATGGAATACACAGAAATGAGTTGACTACATCTGTGGGAAGAGACGGTGGGAAAGCTCCATATCATCAGCCAAAACAAGACCAGGGGTAGATTGTGGAATAGATCATCAATTGCTCATATGCAAGTTCTGGCTGAAACTGAAGAAAATTAAAACAAATTCATGAGTGTCAAATAGACCTTGAACAGATCTCACTTGAATTTAGGGATCATCTCAAGAACTGATTTGATGCATTTGGTACTAAAAACCGAAAGACCAGAAGAGTTGTGGTATGATATCAAGAACATTAAACAGGAAGAAAGCAAAAGGTCCTTAGGACAAGAAAGAAGGAAAAGACTAAAATGGATGTCAGAAGAGACTCTGAAACTTGCTGTCCAGCATAGAGATGCTAAAGGGAAGAAATGAGGAGACAACTGAGCAAAAATTTCAAAGAGCAGCTCAAAAAGACAAATTCGAGTATTATAATGAAATGTACAAAGACCTGGAGCTAGAAAACTAAAGGGAATAACACACTCAGCATTTCTCAAGCTGAAAGAACTGAAGAAAAAA
>NW_006408525.1:31878267-31898406 GCF_000296735.1 Chrysochloris asiatica
GGCAACTGAGAGAGGAGTGGTGGTTAAATGATGTTGAAAGCATCAAAAGAATTTGGAAGGAATATAGTCACTGTACCAAAAAGTTCAGTGTTCCACCATTCTCCAGAGGTAGTATATGATCAAGAAGGAAGAAGTCCAAGGTGTACTGAAGGTATTGGCAAAGAACAAGGCTCTGGAATTGATGGAATACAAATTGAAATCTTTCAACAAAGTGATGCGGTATTGGAGGCACTCACTCATCTATTTCAAGAAATTTAGAAGACAGCTATCTGGTCAACTGATTGGAAGAGCTCCAAATGTTTGCCCATTCCAAAGAGAAGTGACTCAACAAAATGTTCAAATAATTGAATAATATTATTAATATTACAGTAAAGTAAAGTTTTGTAAAGAGAATTAAAAAACAACTGTAACAGTATATTGACAGGGAAATGCCAGAGGTTCAAGCAAGATTTAATGAGGATGTGGAACAAGGGATGTCATGCTGACATCAGATGGATCTTGGCTGAAAGTAGAGAATACCAGAAAGATGTTTACTTGTGCTTTATTGACAATGCAAAGTTTTAGACTGTGGGATCATAGCAAGCTATGGATAGCATTACAAAGAATGGGTATTCCAAAACACTTAATTGTGCTCGTGAGGAACCTGTACATAGACCAAGAGGTAGTTGTTTGAACAGAACAAGGGAACACTGAATGGTTTAAAATTAGGAAAGGTGTGCACCAGGGTTGTATTCTTTCACTGTACTTATTCAATCTGTATACTGAGAAAATATTCTGAGGTTATATGAAAAAGAACGTGGCATCAAGATTGGAGGAAGTTTATGCTACTAAGATTTTCTTGATAAAAGTTAATCCCTGTGTTTCCCCGGTCTACCTATATTTCTTAGGGACCCTGAGCTCTCTGTGCAGTCTAAAGAAGGTATTACAGTCATAACCATGCACTAATGATACTAGCCTCTGGTAGCAATAAACAGTTGTCCTTTTTATTTTTTATTTTTTGCTTAATAGCACTTAACAACAGCAATAAATGCAGATGCTACAACCTTGCTGGCTGAAATCCAAGAGGACTTAAAATACTTACTGATGAAGATCAAAGACCATTGCCTTCAGTATGGGTCGCATGCACCTCAATGTAAAGAAAACAAAAATCCTTACAAGTGGACCAATAAATGGAGAAAAGATTGAAGTTGTTGAATTCTTCATTCTGCTTGGATCCACCATCAACACTCATGGAAGCAGCCAGCAGTCAAGAAATCAAAAGACATAGTGTATTAAGCAAATTTACTGCACAAGACCTCTTCAAAGTGTTCAAGAGCAGGGATGTCAGTTTAAAGACTGAGGTGAGCCTGACCCAAGCCATAGTATTTTCAATAGCCTCAGATGCATGTGAAAGTTGAACAATGAATAAGTAAGACCATAGAAGAATTGATGCATTTGTGTTATGGTGTTGGAAAAGAATATTAAAAGTACTGTGGACTGCCAGAAAAACAAAGAAATCTGTGTTGTTAAAAGTATAGCCAGAATGCTCCTTAGAAGCCAAGATGACCAGATTTTGTCTCTCATACTTTGATCATTAGCAGGAGGGACCAATCTCTAGAGAAGGACATCATGCTTGGTAAAGTGAAGGGTCAGCGACAAGGAGGAAGACCCCCAAGGAGATGGATTGGCACAACAGCAGCAGCAGCAATGGACTCAAGCCTAATTGTCATAACAACAATAGGAGCATGGTGCAGGACTGGGCAGTGTTTCATCCTGTTGTGCATAGAGTGACTACGAGTCGGTACCAACCTGACAGTACCTAACCACAACAATGTCTAATGATGTGGAGTAGCTTTTCATGTACTGATTTGCCATCATGTCTCCTCTTTGGTAGAACGTCTGCTCCAATTTTTTGCCCATTTAAAAAATAAATTGGGTTGCTTATTGATTGGTTGTTTTTGATAGGCTTGTTAGAGAATTTTGAGAGTTCTTTGTATGTGTATTCAGGACATCTGCCTTTAATTAGATTTTTGCTTTGCAGATATTTTCTCTCGGTTTTTGGCTTTAGTTTCCTAGTTGTATTTTTTGATGAGCAGATCTTTAAAATTTTGTTGTTGTTAAGTTGGTTCCAACTCATAGTGAGCCTGTATAGGGTTTCCGAGTCTGTATGTCTTTGCAAGAGCAGAAAGCCTCATCCAGTGTTTATCCTACAGAGCCACTGTGCTCCCTTTTGATTTTGTTGTTGTTGTTTAGTGCTATCAATTGATTCCCACTCATAAAAGCCCTGTATAGGGTTTCAAACAGCAGCTGGTGGGTTTGAACCACCGATGTTGTGGTTCATAGTCCAGCACACCACACTAGGATTAGTAAAATTCAGTTTATCAAATTTTCCTTTTCTGCTAGGTCTTTTTAGTGCCTGGGACCTAGAATTTGAGCCCAGGTCAGTGGATGTTAAAGTTCTCCATGTTATTTTACTTTAGAACTAGTGTAACGTTTTTTTGAAAATTTGCCCTCAGAAGAGTGCCAGGCGGCATCCCAGAATCATCCAGCAAGCTTGCTAAAAATACAGATTTCTGGGTCCCCACCCTAGAAAACCAGCTTCTTTAAGTCCAGGTAGACATGGGAATCTGTATTTTTGATCAGTTTCCCAGGTGACTGGGTGATCAGCCAGGTAGAGAAGGAGCTTTCATGTGAGGTTCCTGGTGGCTCTAAGGTGTTCAATGAGACTATTTCTTGCCTTCTCATAAGGGGCAGCTAGTATTTTGGGGTTTGCTTCTATATCTTTTCCTTCTCCCCTTCCCCAGCTCCTTAGCGCAGTATTCTTTGACATTTAGCAGATGATCAAGAAATGCTTTTGAACTAGCTTGCCCGCTCTCCACCAATAGGGGTTGTGGGGGGCGGGGAGGAGGCAGCCCCACTTGGCAGCTGGCACTAAGTGGAGTCAAGTAGGAACTGTGTAATTACCGACTCGGATGAAGTGCTCATGTGCAGACCCCCAGCAGTGGGCGTCCACTTAAGCCTGTTTCCTCACCCTCCAGCCCAGCTGGAGGGTTTCCCACCTGGAGAGACATCTCTTTGAAAGGAGCTCCAAGACTGGTTTGTTGGAGTTGAGCAGGGCACTTCTGCAACGAACAGCTGTGCCAGCCTCCAAATAGAAGAAAACTCTATTCATTTACAGCAGAGGGTGTGGGCGGTGAGGGGCAATGGAGTACGTTTTGGTTTAAGAGCAAAACAAGCAACTAGGAGTTTTAACAACTTCTTCTGGTCTATCAGATCGTGTCTTGCTTTTTCTGAATAAAACGGAAGTTCTTGGGAGGTGGGGGTGGGGATGGGGGGCAGAAATCATTTTTCCCCTTAAACTATGGGCACCCCAAAACAGCAAAGGGAATTAAGATCTGTTGAGGCCCCTTTTATGAGCCAGGGCTTTATATTTTATTAAATTTGTCTAGTAACTTACAAGGTTAATATTATTACCCATATTTTACAGATGGAGAAATTGAGATTCAGAGACATTAAGGAACAGCCAGGAAGTGCTGGAGCCAGGGTGTAGAATGTCACTGAAGGCTGAACTATGGAAACAAAGAGGTCCTAAAATAAAGTGCTTAAAGAGTGTCAAAGGTCCCTCGGTGGTGCAGATGGTTTGGGCTCAGCTGCTAGCTGAGAAGGTTGTTGGTTCAAACCCACTCATCAGCATGTGGAAGAAAGGCCTGGCTATCTCCTTCCAGGAAGACGACAGCCAAGGAAACCTTATGGAGCTTAGTTTTACCTGTAACACATGGGATCACCACAAGTCAGAACTGATTCCAGCTCTGGGTGTTTAAAGAATGATGACATTTCTTTCTTTCTCATATCACATGAGTTTTCTCATATAATAAGGAAATTCAACTCCAGGTAGTCACTTAGGGACTGAGGATCCTGCATTTCTATGGCTTCACAGGTTCCTAGAACGGAAACTGGCAAACTTTTCCTATAAAGTATCCAACCTCATTGCTGGTGTGAGTCAATTCCCGCTCACAGCAGCTTCACAGGACAGAATGGAGTCCTGGTGTGGCACTGTAGGATAAGTCGCTCCTTGGAAACCCTATGTAAGGTCACTCTGAGTTGGAACCAACTGGATAGTATTAAGCAGAAAGAATTCAGGACAGAGTAGAAGCCTCCATAGGCATTACCAGATCAGACTGCCTCATCGCTCTCCCATGGAGTGGTTTCCGGGTTTGAATCATTGGCCTTGCAGTCAGCAGCCCAATGCCGAAACCACAGCAACACAGTAAAGTTCCAGATACTAAATAATTTAGGCTTTGAGGGCCAAATGGCCCCCGTACTGACGACTCGCCCCTACTGTTGTAGTGTGAAAGCAACCACAGACCATATGTAAGTGATAGATGTCACTGTGTTTCAATAAAACTTTAACGACAAAAAATAGACTACAGGCTGGATTTGGCTCATGGCCCACAGTTTGCTGACCCCTACTCCAGAATGGTAGGTCTCAAAGTGTTGTTCCAGGAAAACAGCTACAGCAGTAGCATCTGGGAAGTTGTTAAACTTCAGATTTCTGGAGCCCATTCCAGATTTATGGAATTAGAAACTCTGAGAGTAGAGCCTTCAATCTGTGTTCAACCAGCCCTGGAGGATTCTGATGTCCATTCAAGTTGAAGAACCAACCACTGTCCTGGAGGCTGCCTCTCAGTCCTGGTCACACATGAACATCATCTGGGGAGCCTGGAAACTCTTAATATCTAGACCACACCCCCAGACCAGGTACAACAGACTCTTTGGAGTGGACCCAGACAGCAACATTTCTGAAGCTTTCCTGACTGATTCCAAGGGGCAGCAACATTGAGAAGCTCAATTTAGAGCATGATTATCATCTGCAGGGTTAGACCTGGTCTCATACAAATCCTGCCTCCCCAGCAAAGAAACCCTGTGCTCCCTGAGACTTAGCTTTGGTCTCTCCTTTCGTCTTATTCCTCAGGTCCTCAGTACCCTACATACACCCTCCTGGGGACTTTTGTGTGGGACTTTGTGATCACAAAGGACTTCAGTTCAAGTTTGTCAAGCTACTTGATCTCTGATAGGATTGAGGCCAAAGTATCCCTTGTGGCACAGTGGTTAAGCGTTTGACTACTAACCAAATGGTCAGCAGTTCAAACCCACCAGCTACTCCATGGGAAAGAAGACTTGGTGATCTGGTCCCATAAATATTAAATACATCCCCCCACACACACACACACACAAACCCAATGCCATCATGTTGACTCCGACTCATAGCGACCCTCTAGGAGAGAGTAGACCAGCCCCCATAGGGATTTCAAGATTGTAAATCTTTATGGAAGCAGACTGCCACGTCTTTCTCCCACGGAGCACCTGGTGGATTTGAACTGTCCACCTAGCTCTGTAACCACTGTGTTACCAGAGGATTGTTATTAGGTGCTGTCAAGTTGGTTCCACCTCCTCTGTTGTTGTTAGGTGTCATGGAGTCGGTACCGACTCATAGCGACCCTGTTCTATGCACAACAGAATGGAACACTGCCCAGTCCTGGCCCCACCTCACAATCATGGCTGTGTTTAAATTCATTGTTTTTACCACTGTACCAGTTCATCTTGTTGGGAGTCTTCCTCTTTTTTCCAACCATCCACTTTATCAAATATGATATTCTTCTCCAGGGGTTGGTCCCTCCTGATACTGTGTCCAAAGCATGAGAGACGAAGTCTCTCCTAATGACCTTATGTATAACAGAAGGAAACCCTGCCTAACCCGGCGCCATCCGCATTATCATTGCTAGCTTCAGCCCCACTTTGCAGCAACATATCAATCCATCTTGCTGAGGGTCTTCCTCTTTTTCACTGACCCTTTACTTTACCAAGCATGATGTCGTTCTCCAGGGACTGGTCCCTCTTGATAACATGTCCAAAGTGCATGAAATGAAAAAGATTGTAGCCTAGGAAACCATACAAGGCAGTCTACACTACACTATAGGGTCGTTCTGATTCAGAATCATCTCTAAGGGCATGCAGCAATAGGATTGAGAACTACAAAACAGAAGATTAACAGTCTGAATCCACCTAACTGTGTCTGGGGGAGTCCTCATGTGGCACTGTAGGTTAATGCGCTGGACTGCAAGGTCAGTTTGAACCACAAGGTCAGTAGTTCAAGATCACTAGCGGCTCCTCAGAAATCCTATACAGGGTTGCTGTGAATTGGAATCAACTTGATGGCACTTATCAACAACAACAACAACTGTGTCTGGAGTCCTGGTGTTGCACTGTAGGATAAGCACTTGACTACAAGGTTGAGAGTTCAAAGTCACCAGCGCTTCTGGAAACCCTACACAGGGTTTCTATGAGTCAGACTGACTTGATGGCACTTGACAATCACCGTAACTGTGCCTTAGAAACCAAGTCTGTGGTCTGGGTGGTCACAGCCTTGAAAACCCTGTGGAGCACTTTTACGCCGCATACATAGAGTCACCATGAGTTCGAATTGACTAGAAGGCAACTCACCACAACAACAACAAGGAATGAGGCAAGAGAAAGGGAAGGCTACGTGGGTAGAGAAGGGATGTGGCTGGAAATAAACCAGAGGAAAAGAACCGGCAGCAGGAGGAAGGAACAGAGCAAGAGGAGGACTTGGATGCGGAGACACCTAGCACAGAGCCCACCTGGTCCCAGGGACCCTAGAAAGGCCAGCTCCCTTTCCCACTTCTCCCGAACCCCATAGCACTCTGGGGCCGGAACCCCTGGCACGTGTGCAGCTAATTCAGGGTGATAAGAGTTCCTGCACCTTCCTTTACATAGAAAGCACACAGTTACTGTTTACCCAGTAGTGCTGTATGTGTATTGCAAACATTCACTGATTACATATCTGCACAACAACCGCCTGCATCAGGCACTGCCCGTACTCCCATTTTACACATGGGGAGACTTAGGCTTTAAGATGTTAGGGGACATGCACATGGTTACACAGGTAATTAAGAACTGGTACTCAACTCAAATCTGGCTCCAGAGCTGAACTGTTGGTCTCTCTGCTCTACCACATCTCTCTATAGTAGCAGCAATATTATTACTAGTTCCATTTTACAGATGAGAAAACTGAGCCCCTGAAACTTGTTCAAGTTACAGAGCCAGGTGGTAAGATTTGAACGTGGGTCTCTTAGCCACCAGAGGTTTTGGATTTGCCAGTTTGTCCCACTTCCTGGGTTTCTCTCCCTCCTTCTCACCATGTGTTCATCCAGAGTATTCTGGGTTTTCATGTGTGGCAGACTCATGGGGGCGCAGGACAGCCCAGCATCTAGAGTGAGAAGGCAAATTTTATTTCTGCTCAGAATCATTTTGGGTTGGTGTTGGGAGAGCTGTCCAACCCAGCTGACATATTTTCCCCTGTCAAAGCTGCTGAATGGGTGGGCATGCCTGGGGAGGGGGGTGGCTTCAGGAAGTCCTGTCACCAAATCCTCAGATCTGTCTCAGCATCAAAAAGAAAGACAGGCTTGCCTGCTTCCTTCGCCTTAACTACAATCTCCGTCCCCAAGGGAGTCCATTGGTTCCGGTTGTGAGAATCTCTCTCATGTCCTCTCTGTTCTGGTCCAGTGCTGCAAGAAACCCCAATAAGCCATTTGTTTCAGGCTTGCCTTCAGGCAATTACGGTAATCGGGTCATTCCCATCTGATAGATGCAGTATCAAAGTCAACTGTGGCTCCTTATTGAAATATCCTCTTTCCTCTCTACCCTGTTAAGTAAATGAGAGTCATGTCAAATATATAGATCACCAGTCCTCTGCTCTGAAAATGCATTTCAGTAGGTTAGAGCTGGGGGCCAGGAATGTGACTTTTAACAAGTACCCCAGGTGGTCTTCATTTTCAAGAATGATGGAATATATTATTGTTTCTCTTTCCAAAGAATGCTACTTTGATGTTAAAATAGATGAAGTGTACCTCCAAATGTAACTTACGCTGTATAATGTGCCTGCTCTTCATAATGGACAGGACGGTCTTGAGAAATTATTCTCTCCGTCCTCCAGACTGCTGACTTTCTGCTAATAAAGATTGGATTGGGGGGGGGGGGAGAAGAATTATGGGAAATAGTGGCACAGAGAGACCCCGCAAATGGGCACCCGGATTCTTTCCCATTTCAAGTGCAAGACCCTGATTGGCTGTTTCAGTTAGGTCTAAAATTGCAACAATTGCCTCCAAAATGTAGATTAATTTTTTAGACTGTTCTACTCAAGCAGCAATAGTCGCAAACCAATATAACTTGGGAAATCAGCAACAGGCATGAGGATGGTGTGGGCAGTGCCTCTATCTCTTCTGGCAAGTGCCTCCCAGAGGATGTTTGCTGAGGATCACCGGAGACCTCACAGATGCCCTTAGATATATGTACATTTTATCTCCACTTCAGCCTATTTGGTTTTGGTCTGTGTAACCGAAGTCAGAAAGCATTGGAGGGAAGTCTGTTTTAAGGTGTGTGTGTGGTGGGGGAGCCGGTGGTGTTGTCAAATCGGTTCTGACTAGCAACCCTTTATAGGGTTTCCGAGGTTGTAAATCTTCACAGAAGCAGAAAGCCGCATCTTTCTCCCACAGAGCATCTGGTGGGCTTGAACTGCTGAGCTTGCAATTAGCAGCCCAGTCCTGTAATCCACTACACTACCAGTGTGTGGTAGTAACAAAACAAAACTAAATGTTCACAGATCCTTCTATATTCCTCTCTTGAAGAGGTTAAAGCACTCAGCTGCTAGCCAGAAGGTCGACAGTTTGAATCTGCCAGCCACACCTCAGGAGAAAGACGTCTGCTTTCATGAACATTTACCCTGGGAAATCCCATGGGGCAGTTTCTATTCCATTTTATAGGCTTGCTATGAGCTGGAATCGACTTGATGGCAGTGTTGTGTGTTCTTGTTTTTTTTTTTAAAGTATGGGTGGGGCCAGTGACTAGAATAACAAATCAGTGAATAAATAGAGTAAATTCTAAAGAATAGAATTAGGTGCTGACAAGAGTGAGTTCTGAGAGCAGGTCATCAAAGACTGCAGCTTCCTTCTCTTTCTTGGGTGACTCATTCTGAGGAAAAACCAGGTGCCATGTTGTAGGCAGCCCTAGGGAGAGGCTCACGTAGTGAGCAACTGAAACCTCTTGCTAGTAGCTACCAAAGAACCAAGACCCTCTGCCAAGAGATATGCAAATAAGCCATTTTGGAAGCAGATCCACTAGCCCCAGTCAAGTCCTCAGACGACTGCAGCCCAGGCCAACATTTTGTCTGCAACCTCATGAGAGACGTGAAGTCAGCACACTCAGTAGCTGAGTGGCTTCTGGATTTCTGGTTCACAGAAGCTGTGACATCATCAGTGTTTATTGCTTTAAGCGTCTACATTTTGGGTAGTGTTTGAAATTCAGCAATAAGTAACTAATACATAAAGTCAGAGTAGAATCCTCAGTCCACAAGCTGAGAGAACTGAGGTGGGGTGAGACCCAAAGACCCACCACTGCCTGCCGAACAGGGAAGCGACATTTGTAGGGACTGAGAGGAATGTTTTTCTGCGAGTCCTTTCACTTGCTGTTGTTACTGTTAGCTGTCACTGACTCAGCTCCTATTCATGGTGACCTAATGTATAACAGAATGACTCGCTGTCTGGTCCTGAGCCATCCTTGTAATTACTGAGATTTTTGCTATTAGTGTTATTATCTTCCCTAGGGTCGCTAGGAGTCAGAACCGAATCCACAGCACTTAACAACAACATTGTCTATGTGAGGAAACGGAACAAGGTTGCCAGGCTGGTTGGTGGTAGAGCCAGGATTTGTCTGGCGCCTCGCCCATGCTTTGCTACTTTTCCATGCAGCCTGCATGATCTTGGTGACCTTGAGCAAGTTCCTTCCATCTGACGGCTTTTTCTTGAACTTCATGCCACTGAGAAGCCTGAACCTGGTGCACTCTGGCCTGAATTCTCTACGAGGCATGTGAACACTGCCTGGTAGAACACTCTGTAGGGCACCCAGATCTAATGAGCCAAGTGTGAAGATTTGTCAGCTTGATTTTAGGGACCCCCATGCCAACTTGTCACCACCCTGGGCACCACTACTTCTTGTTTGTCACCCATCAGACACACAGGCACACAGCCTCAGGCCTATTTCCAATTACACCATCTCTGTCCCCTGCCCTTGGCCCTCTCTTTACCTCCATCTGGTGTCTATCCTCCACTTACGCAAGATGCCAACAGCTGGGACTTGTTCCAGAAACGTGTACTTGGAGTGATAGAACTTGCGACCACCCTGGCACCTGGAGCCTCAGGTCCCAGGGCTCTCACACTGACAGGGACATGATGGGGGCAGCACTGGCTGAGGGTGCAAATCCAGCCCTCAAGGGGAAGTGCTTTCCCAGGGGAGACAGATCACAGCACCAGAGTTGCAAACCAGAGTCTGGGCAGTCTTGGGACCCTTGACTGCTAGCAGCTGCCAGAAATTTCCAGGACCCTGGGGTATCGCTTTTGGCATCTTTTTTGCCATCTCTCTCTCTTTTTTTGTGTGTCACTTCTGCAGACTGATGCCAACTGCCACCTCTCCTCTTCCTCCACAAGTCCCTGCTGGCCTTCAATAGGATACCCGCCTGCCAGATCTCCGTGATCTAGAGTTTCTTGTTAGCTCTGTGACCACAAGGCATCTCAGCTGCTGAAAGGAATTTTCCTGCAGTCCCACCCTCTTCCTTACAGAACCCCAAACCAAACCCACTGACCTTCCATCAAGTTGATTCCAATTCATAGTGACCCTGTATAGGGTTTCTGAGGCTGTAAATCTTTTCAGGAGCAGAAAGTCTCATCGTTCTCCAGTGGCTAGTGGGTTTGAACTGCTGACCTCGTGGTTAGCAAGCCAATGTATAATCCACTATAATATCAAGGCTCCTTACTTCTTTCCATACTCTGCCTATTGTGAAGAGCCTTGCCCCACCCTCACCCTGCTATTCAAGATCTTCCAAACTCTTCCCTGCACCATGCGTAGCACCATTCCGCCTGATGGGAGCCTTTTTTCCAAGGGGATTGAATCGGGTTCCCCAGGCCTCCTTGGGCTGTAACACCATCTTTAGACATGCAGACTCTCCCCAACTCCCGGACTATCTCCTACTCTAAAGATAGAGGAGAAGCAGGTGGATAGTGGGGTTTTCATAGCCTGGGGGAAAGACAAATAGGACAGGCCCTAGATGGACAGATGAACAAGGCCTCCAGCACTCCCTTTTCCTGAATGGCCACAGGAGGAAAGAGGTCGCTGCCCCATGCCTTTCACAGAGCTGCTGAGAGTGTGAATGAGAACAGCTTGCAAGGGGCTCAGACAGGCACAGCCTGGGGAAGAGACCTTTTGCAACCTTCTGGACTTGGCATTGAGCCAGAGAAAGAGTCTAATGACCCAAGTCACTATACCTTTTCACCCTGCTAGTTTGCCTCCCAAATAACCCCCCACTCCAGTCTGCAAGGACGGACATCTGGGGAGGGAGCCTGGATTTGTGGGGAGCTGATAGTTCTGAGCCCCATTGTATGTGTTGAATTTTATGAGTATGAGTACATTTTCTCTCGCTCTCAGAGAGTGCCTGCAATTTCTCAAGGGGGTTTGTGACCCAGAAAAGGGTTTCACTTGGTACCAGTTTATCCAGGCTGGTCCATATGGATGCTTACTGTTGTTAGAAGCCATCAAGTCAGTTCTGACTCATAGTGGCCCCATGTGACAGAACAGAACAGGGTTTTGTCAGTTGTAATCTTTAGGAAGGTAGATTGCCAGGTCTTTCTCGCTCGGAGCCGATGGATGGGTTCAGACTATCAACTTTCTGTTTGCAGCAGAGCATTGAACTATGGCAGCACCAAGACTCCTTACACAGATGTTAACTCACAACAAGTTTGGTTTTCACAACTGTGCGATGTGAGCATCCGCTCTGATTAAGTGACCACATCTTCAGTTCGAAAAGCTAACACCAATCCTGTGCGCCACCTCGCCCTTCTCTCCCTCTGGGGCCAACCTCTGCTTCCCAGCACTTGAAAGAGGACTGATTATGTTGGCCACACTCCAGGCCTGTGGTCACATTTCCTGTGACCGGGGTGTCATTCACCCCCTGCAAACACCATGAAGCTGAGCAGTCCCTTCTCAAATGCTTAAAAAACAAACAAACCACATAGACTTCTGCCTTCCATAGGTGCCTTAGGGACTTTCCTCAAGCCAAACTCCGCTTCTAAAAGAAACGTGTTAGTGTGAATTGGGTGAAGGTTTATAAAGCAGATCAGTTTTCCATTCGTTTTGTTTCATGTCATTGATTGCAGTCTCCACACTATAACATCACTTACCTGATTTCCTACCCATGTTTCCTATTTCCATTCCTCCTTCTGAACTTTGTCCTTGGGTAGATGCTGTCTGGTTATCTCAAGAGGTTGTTTATTCTAAGATGTGCATACCTCACTAGTGTTATAGTTCTCTTTAGAGACCTGTGTGGTGCTGCAGGATAAGCACTGGATCGCAAAGTCAGTTTAAACTGCAAGGCTGGCAGTTCAAACCCACCAGCTGCTCCTTGGAAACTCTATACAGGGTTGCTATGAGTCAGAACTCACTCGACAGCACTTAACAACGATTGTTTGGCTGAAAATTGAGACCATCAAACCTGAAGAGCGACTAAGGGCCACAGTCTCAGGGGTTTCTCCAGTCTCTGTCCAACCAGTAAACCTGGCCTTTTAAAACTGATTTTGCAAATTCAGCTTTCTAATTTGAAGTGCAAAGAGAGCTGCTCGCATGCAAATGGCCCCATTCATGGCAAATGACTTCTGTCTTGATTTCCCCTAAATTCTTTCTTCTTCCTTTTAGAATTGGAGGTCTAAAAGCTGACCATTTACACTCATGAAACCAAATAGTACTAAGAGGGAAGGCTCTCCCAAGGCTTCTCCTGTCTCAGTAGGACTTTCTTTATCTTGTTTTTAAATGTGTTTAGTTTCTGAAAATGTCTTTGTTGTTGCTATTAATTGCTGTTGAGTAGATTCAAACGCATGACAACTCTGTGAATCACAGACTAGAGCTGCTCCAAAGGGTTTTCTTGTCTGTAATCTGAACAGAAAGGAAATGCAATTGTTAAATGCTAGCCTGCTAACTCAAAGATCAGTAGTTCAAACCCACCAGGGGCTCTATGGGAGAAAAAAAATGTGTCAATCTGCTCTTATAAAAAGATTACAACCTTGGAAATCCTATGGGGCAGTTAACCCTGTCCTATATGGTTTCTGTAACTCAAAACTAACTCGGCAGAACACAACAACAAATCTTAACAAAAGCGGATCACCAACTTTTTCTTCTGCTGGGTGAGTCCAAACCACCAATGTTTAAGTTAGCAGTTGAGCACTAATTGTGGCATCTAGGAACATCAACTGTGCTAAAGTTGATCCTGTGCTATACAAGACGCAGTAGGTCCTAGAGGTCCAGAACATGAACAGTACCCTGACTAGTTGGGCGTAAGTTGGCCACTTATAAGGTATATGTTGGAGTCCTGGTGTGGTGCTGTGGGTTAATGCACCAGACTGCAAAGTCATCTGAACTGCAAGGTCAGTGGCTCAAGCTCACCAGCTGCTCCTTGGAAACCCTATACAGGGTTGCTATGGGTCAGTATTGACTCGACAGCACTTAACAACAACAAGTTATATGTTTGAGAGAATTCTCTGGGACTCAGTTTTCTGAAAATGGAAAGGTTATAGTACCTACTTTGTAGGGTTCTTGTTCAAGCTAAATGATTTAATATATTAAAAGCACTTACAACAGTGTCTTTTGCAAGGTGGGTCTCTATTCAGAGAGCTAAAAAGAATGATCAACTAGTTAATTATATTTGACCTCTAATAGCCAGTATTGATGATCTGTTTTCTAAGACTTTATTTTCTTTCCCTCACATGTGAATCCAGTTAACTGGCTGAAGTCCAATGACTGCTCAGCTGATGCTCAAGATTTAGCACTTTCAGCATCCTAACAATTTTCATCTTCATTTCAGTTATATTTAGTTAGTGAGAACCTTTGTTTTTCATTACTAGTATATGCACTTTTATTTTCCCATCTTTGCTCATTTTTCTACAATAATAAGCAAGACAATGTATTGAAACAACTGCACCAGCATGTCTTATGGTCCAGGCTGAGTACTGCCTGGAAGGACACCATGGTGCCAGTGGAAAGACAATGCTCCATAAAATGGGCTGTTGATGGGCTCTGTCATCTTATGACATCTTGACATGTTTGCCAGCCAATGATCAGATGTTCAAACTTGGTTAAGGAAAGCCAGTTTAGGGATGTCAAAGAACATCATATCATGGTGGTAATGGTCCAAAAGACAAAGACCATAGAGATAGATAGGTAGGTAGGTGAGTAGATGGCTGCTGTGGAGTCAACTCTGACTCATGGAGACATGATGTTCAACAGAATGAAATACTGCCTGGTGCCCACGTTGTCCTCATGATTGCTGCTGTATTTGAGTTTGTTGTTTCAGCTACTGTGTCAGTCTCACCGTGGATCTCCTTTGCTTCATGCCCTCCCTCCACCTATTCACCAAACACAAGGTCCTTCTCTATATATGATGCATCCAGAGCAAGGAAACTGGACACTATTTCAATGTAATGCACGAGGTTTTCATTGGCGAGTTTCTTGAAGTAGATCATTAAGCCCTTCTTCCTAGCCTATCTTCATCTGAAATGGGTGACCCTGCTGGTATTTGAGACACTAGTGGCATAGATTCCAGCAACACAACAACATTCAGGTCACTGCAGTACGGTAAACTGACAGACGAATGGCCGATGGGTCATTGAGTTTGGAACATATATCTAGATTCAGACCAATGATCTCCTTGTTGAAAGGACAATTTGTTTCCGTGAAATTCGAGACAGGCATCCCTCACTTCAATGCTAGAACCACTCCAAGTAAGCTGGCTATAAAGCAACGATTTAGTGAATCATACTTCTTTCTTCGGAATTCCATTATAACATTAGGGTGGTCTTCTACAGGAAAATGTACATCTTTGGAAAGTTGTGATGGGGACAGGTTTAAGTCATGCTGCATTTGTGAAGAGAGAAACTTGAGAGCACTTTCAGTAATTGCTGTTCCTTCCTGTTGCAGAAGCTTAAAAGGGAGGCTCTGAAATGGAATTGTGGTGAGCTCTGCTGTGTACCCTGCTTAAGAAGCAATAGGAGGAGCCGATGCTCAGGGCTGCCTCCTCGCTGTGGCCTGGATCCCTCTCCCCTCTCTTCCCCTGAGCGTCTGGCATAATGGTTGATACCTCACTGACATCGCCTTTTCTCTACTCCACATTCCTTTTGTGATTGGGGTTTAGTTAGATGGTGTTGAGTTCTTCATGTTCTGTAACAATTAGGCTTTATGTAATCTTGGTATTGTCTGTACTTTGACGGCTGAATGTTGGAAGTTGGGAGGACGCCTGCACCTGGGAGCAGTGTTCTGGCATGGAAACATTGAGAGAGTCCTGATTCTGATGGAGTCTTTCACCTGTTCCAGGATGGCCCAGTGTATGTAAGTAACCAAAGGCTCCAGAGGAAGTGCCATCCCCAGACAGGACAAACCCCAAATTCCTTTCTTCTTCTCTCTTGGTGATGACCTCTATTTTAAATTCTGGGTGTGAATTGTTTTGGTGATGGGAGTGGTTTGCTAAATTGACAAAGGATGGAGACTGTTAAATGTTATGCAGTGTTTAGACCATAGAAATGTTTGTGAATGTTTCTTCTATTTCCATTCCTTACTCTTGTGGAGCCCTGGAGTGACACTGTAGGATAAGCACTGGGCTCCTAACTACAAGGCCAATGGTTCAAACTCACCAGTTGCTCCTCAGAAACCCTATATAGGATCACTATGAGTAGTAATCGACTTGACAGCACTTAACAGCAAAAACAACACTCTTTCCCACCCCCTCCACACACAGAGTAGACAGGGATGGGCAACTTGGACATTAGCTACCCAAAACGGGGCGTGGGGGCTACAAAGGCAAGAAGTGACTGGCTTACAAGCTTTCAAGGGGGAACCTAGACCCAGAGGGCCTGGAGGAAGGTAGAATCTCCAGTGAGTAGTATTCAGTCTGACTAGGTGTAGCTGATGCAATGAAATGCAGACGGGTCTCTTGTGATACAATAGTGAATAATTGTTATCAGGACTGATTGTGAGGGTTGGAAATGTAAAGGTAGATGTTTTATAGCAAGGAGGGGAGTGATTAACTTTTCAGTCTGGGAGTGGAGGTCCCAAGGACCATCAAGGGAGAAGAGCAGAGAGCGGGACCCTACCCAGAGAAGCAGTGATGCCTGAAATGGAGCCAGAGATGATGATGTGGAGCTATGGAGCAGCTGGAGACTCTAGACCCAGAGAGGGAGAGCGACTGTGTGCTGAAGACCTGGGGGGCACGGGGGAAGGATTGCATGGAGGGGATTGTAACCATGGCAATGAGATGATATACGATAGAATGAATGTAAAACTAATGTTCTCCCATGTATACTATCACATAATTCACAATAAATCATTTAAGAAAAAAAAGCAAAAACACTCTTGTCATGCCAATGGACATGTGAGGGCCTGCTTCTGAGGGTCATTCTGCCTGCCACTGCCTCTATGTGATCCTGAGGACTCCAAGGAGATTCCAGGGATTGAGGAGAGTCCTATCCTGTGGTCCTGGTCACATCCAGCTGTCACCATTGTCTTTGTCATGTCTTATCCTTTCCAATAGTAGCTCTGGTGGTATAGTGGTTACGAATCGGGCTGCGAACCTCCAGGTCAGCAGTTCGAAACTACCAGCTGTTCCATGGGAGAAAGATGAGGCTTTCTGCTCCCATAAAGATTTACAGCCTTGGAAACCCTTTATAGGGTCGCTATGAGTCGGAACTGACTCCACGGCATGTAACCACCACCACCACATCCTTTTCCACACCACAAAGTGTTCATTCACCTCTAGAACCCGAGCAACAGTCTTGCGTTCAAAGTCTCATCTAGTTCTCAGACTCCGTGGTTCCAGGAACATATACCTACTTCCTGTCTCCCAGGCAATTTTCATAACTAACAGAGCAGAACATTAAAATATGCCACCATTGGTCATGCCTCCCTTTGAAAGCATCTAAGTCTAGAGTTGTAAAGTAAACCATTGCCCCCCTTTATCAATCCTGGGAGTCATAATTTAATAAAGTTAATTTACTTCAAAGAGGGGGTGATAAAATTACTTAGGTCAACTTGGAAAGTCATTATAAGAGGTTCTGGCATTAAAAATATATATTGTATTATTTTCTTGATTATGAGAGTAACACTCACTGCAGAGAATTAAGAAAATACAAAAAAATAGGTACATAGGAGAAAATAAAAAGCTCCCCAAATCTTATCTTTCAGAAATCGCCATTATTAGTATTTAATGTGCTGTCTTTTCTGGATGTGCACAATGAGCTATAATATTAGGTGGTACTTTAGATACATTTTTTTGCATCTTGCTTTCCTCACTTGATACAACTGGAGACTTTCTCCATGTCATTATCTGTCCTTCAAAGGTTCAATTTTAATGACGACATAATATTTCATTGTCTGGTTGCACCAGAATTTAGTTAACTGGTTTTCCATTTGCAGAAATCTGGGCGGTTTCCTGGTTTTCATAATTATAAATGATGCTGCACTGAACATCCCTGACCAGGAAATCTTTATCTGGGTTTCTTATAATTTCCTTCGAAGAGATTCTCAGAAGGGAAATTACAGAGGCTCTGTGATGCTCCGCCTCTCTCCTTAGGGATGCTGATGCTCTGGGAGGCATCTTGCTGCCTCCTCAGTGAGTAGGAGTTTGCTGCCTCTGAGGCATCCTGGACCATGGCATCTTTGTCCATGTGGGGAGAGATGCAAAGGAGGTTCCTCAGCACTCAGGTAGCTCCCAACTCTTCACCTGAACCTGCTTCATGCAAAGCAGAGTCCCCACCCCCACCCCTTTTGCAGGAGCCATCTGCTAACCTCACGGTCAGCAGTTTGAAACTACCAGCTGTTCTGCAGGAGAAAGATGAGGCTTTCTGCTCCCCTAAAGATTTACAGCCTTGGAAACCATGTACAGGGTTGCTTTGAGTCGGAACCGACTCCACGGCACACCATCTCATAATTAACTTAGAGATGAAAGCATGTTTAATTAGCCATGGAAACCCTCCCAACCATCTGCCTCTGGTTTTATTTTGAGAAAGGTGGCAGATCTTTTTCTCCTTAACTCCCTCTTTTTGGGGACGGAGTTCATTTCCAGCATCTTGGGTCTTGTCTGGAGCAGGATCCCCTTCCTTGCTGGCCTCTGCCTAGTCTAGCAGAATCTGGGGTACAGACTAGGCTGGATGCTACACAGACCCTGTACTCCTCCTGGGTAGGCATGAGCTGATGTTATATCCCATCAGCTGTCGATTCTGCCTCATGGTGAACCTAGAGGACAGGGTAGAACTGTAGGCTGTCATTTTTACTGGAGCCGATGGCCAGGTCTTTTCTCCTTTGAAACCACTGGTGAGTTCAAACTGCCAACTTTTCAGATAGCAGCTGAGCTTCTTAGAGACCAGCTAGGCAGAGGCAAAGGCAGACTCTGCTCCTGGCACAGTATGGGACGTTCCAGCGACGCAGCCTCTGCCTTTTTGCTGCTGCCGTAAAAATCACAGAGCCCTTGTGCCTTAGTGCTGGAAGAGACCTGAGAGAAAAAGGCCAAGACTCAGTTCCAGGTGAGGTAACTGAAGCCCAGAGAGGCTCTCTGCCTGCCCAAGGGTGCAGAGTCTTTGGCTGAGCTCAGTAGGAGGCCCTGGGGGTCTTCTCCTCTCTCTGCACCCCTTCTGCTTTGATCCTTTGCGTCACCCTTAAAAACAGGGAGGACTGTGGCTGCGGTTTCAGCCACAGTCCTCTGTCAGAGCATTTAAACTGAGCAGAGAGTTATGATGACCCAGTGTCAGAGCCCTTGACGATATGTAGAATGTGTCCTAGTCAGCATCTCCTGGGCTACTCCCCGCAGCCTGGGGAGCCTAGTGAGGTAGCTGGTAATGACATGGATGGTGAGTGAGTGTTGAGACTGAGATGGAGATGCTAAGTGCTTTGCTCTGAATTCCTACTAGATCAAAACACCTCTTCATTCCATGGGAGCTCACTGAGGACCAGGCCAATGGAACACACTGCAGTTCTTTCTTACAATATCACCTCCTCCAGGAAGCCTTCCTGGACTTCTCCCCAGGCTGAGTTGTGTGGCAGGAAGACCTATTCTCTGCTTCCTTATCACAGTCCACATGAAAGTCAGTATTATACCCTGAAGCTCCAATCTCCACGTGGCATCCCCAGTTCTAGCAAAGGACCTGGTGTTCACTCGCCAGTCAACGAGCTTGAACAAAATTCGATTGAATGTGGATACTCGTATGATTCCTTCAGCAGCCTCTCCTCCTCCTTCTCTTTCATGACCTTGGGGGTCATCTGAGACCCTCTGTGTTGGGGGGGGTAAGTGTCATATGTGCCTTGGATGGTCCTGGAGGGCTGCCCTGTGTACCCACTCAGGCTACATGCTGGCTGTGTGTCTGAGACCTTCGGGTGTCAGCAGGAGTGGGGATCTAGTCCGCAGACCCCAGCCTTTAATAGTTGGGGTGAGGCGGAGGCAGATCTACCGCCAGGCTGTTGTTTATTGTTACGTGCTTTTGAGTTGGTTCCAACTTGTAGTGACCCTGTATGGGTTTCTGAAGAGTGCCTGGTGGGTTTGAACTGCTGATCTTGTAGTTAGCAGTTGAGTGCTAAGACATACCACCTGGTAGCCTTGCGCTTTGGGATAAATTCTCTGTCAAGTGAGGCAATTTCCCTGGCCCCTATCAACTCTGATGATCCGTGTCCCGTGACATGGTAATGCCCCTTGGCAGGGAGGCAGGAGTGGTCACATGAGGATTAGGGTCAAAACGATTTAGTCATGGGAAATCCAGCAATGATTATGGTCAATATCACTAATTATATACCTGAGAAATGTCGGCTTGGCAAATGCTATGCTTTATATATGTATAGGCCTTTGTTGTTAAATGCCATCAGATTGGTTCCAACTTACAGCGGTCCTATATAGGGTTTCCAGGAAGCAGTTGGTAGGTTTGAACTACTAATCTTGTGGTTTGCAGTCCAGTGCTGATCTCACAGCGCCACATCAGAAGTCTCTCTCTCTCTCTCTCTCTCTCTCTCTCT
>NW_006408525.1:31898666-31903477 GCF_000296735.1 Chrysochloris asiatica
TGTCGAGTCAGTTCTGACTCATAGTGACCCTGTATAGGGTTTCTGAGGAGCAGCTGGTAGGATTGAACTGCCAACCTTGTGGTTTGCAGTGCAGTGCTGATCTTACAGAGTCATATATATAAATTAAATTACATTACATTGAAAAAAAAAAAAAAAAGCTTTAGAGTCAATTCAAGCAAGAGGTTAGGAAACTGGACCTGCTAACCAGACTAAAATACATCCTGCTTATGAGAGACTTGAGCGAAACTGGAACATGAAAACTGTAAGCTCCTGAACCTGCTTTAATGTTTCTGCCAGGCTGAAAATCTCTCTTCTTTTAAGATGTAAAAGATTTGCTCCCTGAGACTCATCTTCAATCATTTCTATTCCTCTCTAGCCACTACAGTCTGCATTGACAGGGAGGGGCCCTGGTGATGAATTAGGGATGGGCAGCTACCCCTCCAGAGTGGCATATGTTAAATCCAAAGCAGGTCTTGGCTCCACTGAGTCAAATTAACCAAGAAAAGCCCTCCACGGCAAGGGCAGAGGCAGGCAGGGACGGCCAGCCCAGAGTCACGCTGCAGTCTCTTCTCTGAAATGCAGTCAGAAGAGAGTGGAGAAGTTTGACAGTGATCCACAGAATGCAAAATCAAATCAGTGGAAGGAGATGAAAGTCAAAATGCAGCTTCATTCAGGGGGCTTCGACTCTCACCCACACCCACTGTCCTTGAGTCGATCCCGACTCTTAGGAGCCTACAGAACTGAGTAGAACTGCCTTCTAGGGTCCCCAAGTTTGTAAATTTTACGGAAGGAAAATGTCACATCTTTTAGCCACTAAGCGCTTAAACACTGCATCACCAGGACTCACTCAGGGAGGGGGGACTTTTAGGAAAAAATTAAGGATGAGGAACATAGAACGGTATCTGATAAACAAAAGCAAACCCGTTTCTGTCAAGTTGAGTCCTACTCATGATGAACTCATGCGTGTGTCAGAGTAGAACTGTGCTCCCGAGGATTTTCAATGATCCATGTTTTTGGAAGTAGATTATCAGGCCTTTCTTCTAAAGTACCTCTGGGTGGACTGGAATGTCCACCCTTTTGGTTAGCAGCCCAGTGCTTTAACCATTGTGTACTACCCATATACTCCTAGCCAACCAGTAATAAGAATATGCTTCAGTTTTAGACTGTGGTCAATTATTGGAGGAGAGGGGAGGAAGGAGGTAAAGGGAGAGGGGAGGGGGTGAGCCAGAGTGAGAGAAACAGGAAACTAGACATGAAGAAGAAAATTGAAAGCTGAAGAGAGAGAGAGGGTATGTGAGCGACAGACTTGTGAGTCAAAGGCAGAAACATAAAATACAGACAAAAGGAGAAATATGCACACAGCATAGAGGACAGATTCCCAAAATAACCAGACAGAGACGGAGAACAGAGCAAGAGAGAGACACACTTAAGGGATACAAGACAGGGTCCGGCAAAGATTGAGCTCACCTAAGAAAATGGTTATTTAAGAATAATGAAACTATCTAGCTGATGTTTTTGCTTTCTTTTAAGAGACAAGCATTACCAGAATTGCTTTCTAATGTGTTTTCATTTCTATCTACCTTCATGAAGCACAGGCATTCTTAAAAACCCACCTCCCTTCTAGAACAGTGTATAGGAGACAGCTTTAAGGCTGTTGTGTTTTCAGGGCTGTAGACCTTTGTGGTCTTACCTCTCAGCACAGTTCAATGTCCACACTTAGATCAACCCTGTCCTACCCTTGCAGTCAAACCTCCTCTGTATGAAGACCACTGATTCGGACTCAGGATGACTCAACAGAAGCCAGAGTTGACGATTCCACTCTGCTTGGAGACTGGGTTTGCTGAGTAAACCAGCCATGGAAAAAAGATGGCAGCAGATGTATGTTGAGAATGAAAAGAACAAGCGCCAGGTACTGTAGCCACAAAGTACCTAGTAATAAATAGCTCCCCAACCTGCCAAGTGCTCACACCTCTGTGCAAAAAGACTTCCTCTTTTATCCCCTGCCTCTGCCTTGTAAAATCTTCCCCATCTATCATTCATTAAACAATTCCTATTTATTAAGCATTTCCTCAGTGAATCCTTTTCCAACCCCCATTATTCCCTGGGGACTGATTGGTTCTTCCTCTGGGTTCCTGGCAATGTATGTTGCTACCTCTGCTGTAAGATCAGCACATTTTATTAGAGCAAGGTTTCTCAACTTCAACACTCCTGACATTTGTAGCTGTTTCTAAGTGCTGTTCAACTTATAGTGACCCTGCATAGGGTTTCTGAGGCTTTAAATCTTTGTGGGAGCAGAAATCCTCATCTTTCTCCAGAAGAGTGACTGGTGGGCTTGAATCACCAATCCTGTGGTTCATAGTTCCATGCTTATTGTTGAATTATTCTTTGTTGTGGGTGGGGCGTGGGAATGTCCTGTGTATTGTATGATGCTTAACAGCATCTTTGAGCTCTGCCCACTATAAGCCAGAATCCCTTAAGTTGTGACAATCATAAATGTCTCCAGACTTTGCCAATGTCCCCAGGGGACAAAATTCCCCTGCCCAAGGACATATGTCAGAGTGAGTTGTTTGAGTGTGCCAACCACAGAGAAGGTCAATCCTCTGTTTATTAGTGTTAGAATAGCACCTGGCATAGAGAAGGCACCCGATTCTGCACTTTCAGACACTTGGGCTGTGCCCATGGTGGGCAAACAATGAATTGGTGAGTTCCAATTCATGAGGATGAGCAATTCCTGATCATCAAAATAGGAGCATGTTGGCGTATAAAGTCTGTAACCAAATCCTCACGTTTCTATAGAATCTAACCTGCTCTGAGCTGTGGGGGACACATACTTAGACTCTAGAGCATGAAAGATCGTAGAAGAATTGATGCCTTTGAGTTGTGGTGTTGGAGGAGAATGCTGAAAGTGCCATGGACTGCCAAAAGAACCAATAGATCTGTTTTGGAAGAAGTGCAACCAGAGTGCTCCTTGGAGGCCAAGAAGGCCAAGCTTCGTCTCTCATACTTTGGACACATTGTCCAGAGAGAACAGTCACTGGAGAAGAACATCATGCTGGGTAAGGTGGAGGGTCAGAGAAAAAGAGGAAGACCCCCCAACGAGATGGATCAGCCAGGTGGCATCATTGATGGCGTCAAGTGTGGCAGCGGTAGTGAGGTTGGCCCAGGATTGGACATTGTTTCGTTCTGCTGTGCATGGGGTCGCTATGAGTCGGTTCCGACTCGATGGCACCTGACAACAACAACAGAGCATGAGAAAGGGTCTGCAGCCCTAATTCCTAATGCAGGAATACCAGGCTGTTTGTATGAAGGTCGAAAGCACTGTGGGAGCCTCAATAAGGGTTTAGGGTTCAGAGAAGAGGAAGCCAGAGAGGACTGCTCTTCCTGGAACAGGCTTTGGGGACTATGTGGAACTTGACCGAGTCCTTTGATCTTGGATGGGGATGGTGGAGCCATTGGTGAACTGGTGTGGTGGGGAGAAGGGAAAATTCACCTCATGGGACAGATCTAGCCAGCCAAGTCCAGGAGTTGGACCTTGATTCAGGGAGCATCCCCAAGTTTGTCCCAAACCACCTGTGTCAGGATCACCTGGGATGCTGGTTACAAATGCATTCTTGGGCCATCCAGAATTAGTGAATTGCTAAGGTGGGTCCTCAGGTGATTCTGACACTCACTGAAGTTTGAGACTTTTCTTTTGGGGTCATTGAACTATCCTAGTAATAACCTTGATCTTCCACTGGGGAAGCCTGTAGGGTTTACAGGGTCTAGCAGTTAAGTATGAAGGCAGTAGAGGCAGACTGTCAGTGTTCAAATACTGGTTCTGTCTCTTCCAATTACATGACCTTGGATAAGTTACTTGAAATCTCCATGCCTGTAATCTTCTCACCTGTAAAATGGGGTCAGGAATGTCCTATTTCATGGGATCTTTGTGAAGAGTAAATGAAGTAGTACACTTAAATGCTTAGCAGGTGCCTGAAGATGATAACTCCACATGCACTGAGAATTACTATTCATCATCAGTTTAGCATTTGATCAGAGACACTTGCTAAGGATTGAGAAGGGCTAAAACCACTTTTCTTTAAAGATCATTTATCTCTTAAACCAAAACTATTCCCTGAATTTATCTTTTGGTGTTATTGGTGTTATTAAGTGCCTTCAAGTCAGTTCCGACTGTATAGGGTTTCCAAGGAGCAGCTGTTGGATTTGAACTTGTAGTTAGCACTATAGTGGTTATCCTACAGTGCCACACCAGGACATTAGCTTAATTAGTAAAGACTGTCTTCCTTGAAAAAAATTATGTATCTGCTTGGAATCAATTAGTCCAATGTTTATATGTTCTATTATTAGTCCATCTCTAAATTCAGGTGGGATAAATTCAAGGTCATACTTAGGCTCTCGAAGACTTGTTTTCATTTTCTTCAGCTTCAATTTGAATTTGCATATCAGTAATTGATGGTCTGTTCCACAGTCTGTCCCTGGTCTTGTCTTCACTGATGATATAGAGCTTTTCCATCTTCTCTTTCCACAGATGTAGTCAATTTGATTTCTATGTGTTCCATCTGGCGAGGTCCTGTGTATAGTCGTCTCTTATGCTGTCTAAAGACAGTATTTGAAATAAACAAATCATTTAGAGATCATCTTAAGAACAGATTTGATGCATTAAACACTAAAGACCGAAGACCAGAGGAGTTGTGGGATGACATCAAGAACATCTTACAGGAAGAGAGCAAAAAGTCCTTAAAAAGACAAGAAAGAAGGAAAAGGTCAAAATGGATGTCAGAGGAGACTCTGAAACTTGCTCTCCAGCATACAGA
>NW_006408525.1:31905100-31933994 GCF_000296735.1 Chrysochloris asiatica
TAACGAGATGGATTGGCCAGGTGGCATCATTCATGGACTCAAGTGTGGCAGCGGTAGTGAGGTTGGCCCAGGATTGGACATTGTCTCATTCTGCTGTGCATGGGGTCGCTATGAGTGGGTTCCAACTCGATGGCACCTGACAACAACAACAACAATTATTAGTCCATATGGACATCAGTCTCCAAAACTCTGAGACCAGAAGAACTAGAAGGTGCCCAGCTATCACTACTAACTTCTCTGAAAGGGATCCCATTAGAAGGTCCCAGATAGACTAGGAGACAATGCGGAACAAAATGTAAAATCATTTTATAAGAAGACTGAGCTTGCTGGTCAGAAAGAGAATGGAGGAGCTTGAGACAATGGCCCTCAATCACCCTTCAGGTTTGGAAAGGAATTCACCCTCATGGCCCATATAGACAAGTATATAGTGGGGACCACAACACTAGTAAAGTATGCTCATCTTGGAATGGTCATTCATTCAAAATCGAAAGGGCAGCGTTTACCTATGGACAAAGTTGAGAAGGAGGGTGGAGTGGAAACAGGAACCACAGGGAGGAAGCAGGAGAACTGTTATTACACGGAGGGGACTGCAGTCATTGAGATGAAATGAAGTGTATGGTTTGTTGAATATAAAACTGATGATCTTTGCTGCAAACCTTTGCTCAATTTACAATAAAGAGAATTACTTATACTAGGAGCTCTGGCAACATAGTGGTTACGAATTGGGCTGCAAACCTCAAGGTCGGCAGTTCGAAACTACCAGGTGTACTGCTGGAGAAAGATGAGGCTTTCTGCTCCTGTAAAGATTTACAGTCTTGGAAACCCTGTACAGGATCACTATGAGTTGGAACCAACTCCATGGTACACAACAACAACAAATTATATATGGAATCAAACTGACAACAACAACTCAGAAGTTTAGATGAGAAACTTAGGCAGTGAGTTTACCAGAAGTGGAATAATTTGGAAAAGGTTAGTGAGAATCGTTGCGCAACTTTAAGAATATAATCATGTTCACGGAACTGTTCGTGTAGAAATTGTTGAATTAGTATATGTTTTGTTTGTTTTTACCCCAAATAATAATTTTTTTAAAGTAGCTTTTCGAACAAGGGGGCAGGCTTGCAGGGTATATACCCTTTGGTTGGTTGATGCATGGAGGGGATTACAACCATGGCAATGAAATGATATACCATAGGATGAATGTAAAACTAATGTTCTCCCATGTAAACTATCACATAATTCACAATAAAACATTTTTTAAAAAAGCAGCTTCTCATCCATAGCTCTCCTCTGGTCCCCTTGTTTCCATGTAGTCCAGAACCTAAAGTTTAACTGGCCCGAGCCCAGTGGCATCACAAGTATCGGCGTCACCCAGTGTAGTAACCCATGGTATCATCTCTGCCTGCCACCCCCGCCATGGACTTTCTTGGGTACCAGACCAAACAGAATCCTTTATAAAGATTTTTATCCATTATAATTATAGAACAATAGAATGTTGTTGTTGTTATTAAGTGCCATCAAGTTGATTCCAACCCATAGCAACCCTGTATAAGCTTTCTGAGGAGCAGTTGGTAAGTTTGAACCGCTGATCTTGTGGTTCAAACTGACTTTGTAGTTCAGTGCATTACCCACATTAACCAGCAGTGCCACATCAATAGCATGTTATAAATATAGTTGCACATTTCCTAAATGTAATTTTTTAAAATTATGTAAATACTAACAACAAAATTGTTTCTACACTAAATTACATTATTAATTACAACATAATTGTAACTGAGCAGAAGCCTCTTTGGATTTTTCTTTCTTTTCCTTTAATTGCTACTTCAGTCTCATTATGGTACCTTGTTGTTGTTTGGTGCTGTCAAGTTGGTTCCAACACATAGCGACCCTGTAAGGTTTCCAAGGAGTGGCTGCTGGGTTTGAACCACCAACCTTGCAGTTAGCAGTCCAGTGCTGATTCTACAGCACCACACCACATTAGAAGATTCAAAACAAAAACTAGCATAGAGTTTTAGTCTTGTAAGTATATTGATACATGTAAGCTAAGCTTTCAAAAAATGCTTTTGTTGTTATACTGACTAGAATATATTGTAATGTAAGATAATAAATCTCTGCTGAAACACGACATAAAAACTTAATAGACAGTCATTTTGGCATCACCCCTTCTGACAGTGTCATCTGATGCGGTCTGCACCCCCAGACTTCCCCTCCACTGCCCGGGCCTTCCTCTAGGAGCAAGATGACCCCTGAGGCTCTCGGAGCAAGAGAAGGGTCAGTTTCCAGTCTGTGGCCTTTCTCACCTCCCCAGCCCTGGGGTGGATATATTGACGACACAGAACCTCCTCTTGTCATTGCCAGATGGCCATGCAGCTCCTCATCGACACTCCCTGAGGGAGGCCTGGACAGGGCAGAAAAGAGCTCCATCTGCATGAAGCTCCCGCCAGAACCACAGCCTTCTGGTGTGACAGCACCAGCCCATGCCTGGCTCTTCCAACACACACACACATGTTCCCATGAGCCTCACAGTGACCCTGCAAAGTGGCTAGGGTGGACTTGCTCACCCCCTAACAAAAAATAGCACTTTTATTGGGCTAACATTCAGATACCATCCAATTTGTCCTTTTGAAGCAGGTAATCAATGGTTTTTAGTATATAGAGTTGTATCGCCATCACCACTATCTAATTTTAGAAGATTTTCACCCCAAAAGAAACCCTGTACCTATTAACATCACTCACTATTCCTTTTTCCCCTCAGTCTCTGAAAACCAATATGTTGTCTGAATCCAGCTTGAATCTCTGGCAACTCCCTGTCAATGTACTGTTACAGTCATTTCTGAATTATCTTCAGCAAAGTTACAGTCATTTCTGAATTATCTTCAGCAAAGTTTTACTTACATTAAAAAGTTTTACTTACTTACATGAGATATTAATGATATTTTCTGATTATTTCCACATTCCATTAGGTCACCTCTCTTTGAAATGGTCACAAATATGGATCTTTTGTATTCAGTTGGTCAGGTAGCTGTCTTCCAAATTTCTTGGCATAGATGAGTGAGTGTCTTCAGTGTTGCATCAGTTTGTTGAAAGACTTCAATTTGTATTCTATTAATTTCCAGAGCCTTGGTTTTTGCCAATGCCTTCAATGCACATTGGGCTTCTTCCTTCAGTATTGTTGGCTCTTGATCATATGCTATATCTTGAAACGGTTGAACATTTACCATTTATTTTTGGTACAGTGACTTTGTATATTCCTTCCATTTTCTTTTACTGCTTTCTACATCATTAAAATTTTGCCCACAGAATCCTTCAATATTTCAAGTCAAAGCTTAAGTTTTTTCTTCAATTCCCTTAACTTGAGGAATACTAAGCATGTTCTTCCCTTTTGGTTTTCTAACTGTGCATTTCATTATAATATTTGACTTTTTTTTTCTCAAGTTGCCCTTCAGAATTTTCTATTCAGCTCTTTTACCAACCAGTTTCTTTCATTTGCTTTAGCATCTCTATGCTGGAGAGCAAGTTTCAGAGTCTCTTCTGACATCCATTTGGCCTGACCCAAGCCATGGTATTTTCAATAACCTCATATGCATGTGAAAGTTGGACAGTGAATAAGGAAGACCGTAGAAGAATTGACGCAGTTGAGTTCTGGTGTTGGAGGAGAATATTAAAAGTACCATGGACCACCAAAAGAACAAACAAATCTGTGTTGGAAGAAGTACAGCTAGAATGCTCCTTAGAAGCCAGGATGGCCAGACTTTGTCCCTCATACTTCACACATATTATCAGGCTAGTCCCTAGAGAAGGACATCATGCTTGGTAAAGTGAAAGGTCAGCGAAAAAGAGCTTCCTCTTTTTCTCCCAATGAGATGGATTTGCACAGTGAAAGCAGCAATGGGGCCAAGCGTAGCAACGATTATGAGGTTGGCGTAAGACAGGGCAGTGTTTTGTTCTCTTGTGCATAAGGTCACTATGAGTGGGTACTGATTCAACAGCACCTAACCACAACACATAATATGTGGTCTTTTGCAACTGTCTTCATTTACTCAGCATATGTTCAAGGTTCATCCGTATCATAGTACAATGTTGCATTCCTTTTTATGACTGAATAATATTCTGCTGTATGGATGGTGTTGGTGGTGATGATGTGCCGTGGAGTTGGTTCCAACTCATAGCAACCCTGCATAGGGTTTCTGAGGCTGTGAATCTTTTGGGAACAGAAAGCCTCATCTTTTTCCTGTGGAGCAACTGGTAGTTTTAAACTGCTGACCTTGTGGTTGGCAACTTGACTTGTAACCCAGTAAGCTACCAGCCAGTGCTCCTTATTGTATGGATGTGTCACATTGATTTATTCATTCATCAGTTGATGGACACTTGAGTTGTTTCTACATTTTGGCTGTTATGAATAATGCTGCTATGAACATCTGTGTACATGTTTTTATATGACATATGCTTTCATTACTCTCAGGCACATGCCTAGGAGTAGACTTCCTGGGTCATAAGGTACCTCAGTGTTTAAACTTTACAGGAATTGCCAGACTGTTTTCCAAAGCAGCTATACCATTTTGCGATCTCATGGGATGCATATAAAGGTTCAAATTTCTCTTTGATTATAGCTGTGCTAGTGGATGTAAGGAATCCCTGGGTATTCAAACAGTTAACATGCTCAGCTGCTAACCAGAAGGTTCCTTAGAAGAAAGCCCTGGCCATCTAATTCTGAACAATCAGCCACTGAAATCCCTACAGAGTAAAGTCCTATTTGGACACACATGGAGTCACCATGAATCAGCATTCTGATTGGCACCTCATTGTGGACTCACCCATTTTATAGGTAACAAAATGAAGACTCAAAGAGTTGAAGTGACTTGCCCAAGTACACTCAGACAGTCAGAGGTGAAGCCAGTATTAAACTGGGCTTGTCTCACTTCCAAATCTCTGTTTGTTTTTTTGTTTTCTATTACATCATGGTACCCACCAACTGGATCACAATTTTGTCTGGACCTGTCCTAGTGCCTAAATACAAGTGGTTCTTAGGATTCAAACTGGTCATGGGATGGGGCACCCTGACCATGGTTTTTCTGTCCATCTGAAGCTGATCACCTGCCTGGGCATCGTTCACTCTCCAAGTCAGGCTGCCGGGCAGTGTTCATTGAATACCTGCTATATGTGTGGTATGTAGAACAAGGGAGGCACAGTCCCTTGTCTCAAAAATGGACTAGGGAACAAATCTTTACAGCAAGGATCATTCCTACCCCCTTGATACACAGGGTAGACAGGGATGGGCAACTTGGACATTGGCTGCCCAAAATGGGGGGGCTACAAAGGCAAGAAGTGACTGGCTTACAAGCTTTCAAGAGGGAACCTAGATTCAGGAGGCACAGAGGAAGGTGGAATCTCCACTGAGATTCTACCAATCTGTCTGGGCAGAGCTGATGAAAGGAGATGGGGGTAGGTCCCTTGTGGCACAATAGTGAATAATTGTTTTCAGGACTGACTGTGAGGATTGGAAATATAAAGGTAGATGTTTTGTAGCAAAAGGAGGGGAGTGATTGACTTTGCAGTCCAGGAGCAGAGGTACCTGGGACCATCAAGGGAGAAGAGGGGAGAGAGGGACCCTACCCACAGAAACAGTGATACCAGAGATGGAGGCAGAGAGGATGATGTGGAGAGATGAAGCGGCTGGGGACTCTAGACCCAGAGAGGGAGAGGGGCTGTGTGCTGACGACCAGGGGACACGCTTGCAGGGTATACCCTTTGGTTGTTTGATGATGCATGGAGGGGATTGTAACAGCTAATGTTCTCCCATGTAAACTGTCACATAATTCACAATAAAACATAAAAAAATTTGAACTGATTGTTTGAGATGTTTCATCAAATGAAAGATGACTTTCATCCTCTCGATTTACAACATGCCAACAAAGTGCAAAAAGATGAACAGGGGAGGGCTGGGGAAAGAAGACTGGAAAGGGAACTGGGAGGGTCATGGTCTGAGCCAGTTGAAGTAAGATTTGGTGCCAACACTGAGGGGCAGTGTCAAAAAGAAGAGGACTATGTTGGACTTGGAGAGACAGATTGGATTGCTTTCAAGGATGGGGTTTTAATAAGTAACAAGAAATGATCCACTGGGAGAAATAAAGAAAGAAGGAGGCGGGGAGAAAGAGGAGAAAGAAAGAGGCTGATCAGTATAATAATACCAAAGTCAGATCTTCCAATAGCTAGCTTTTCAGGTGGACCGGCTGCTGTGTTAAGTGCCTTGCATAAGCTTCAGGGTCTGATGTGTTAGTATTATTCTACAGATGAGGAAACTGAGGCTCAGAGAGGTGAAGTGCCTTGACCAAGGACACACATCTAGTAAGACTCAATCAGTTTGGTTTCAAACCCCATGCTCTTAACCACCACAGAGCCACAGAATGAGGAGTTCTGGTGTGGCACTGAAGGATAAGCACTGGACCACAAGGTCGGTTTGGACTGCAAGGTCAGTGGTTCAAACTTACCCTATACAGAGACCCTATACAGGGTCATTATGAATGGGAACCAATTCAACAGTACTTAACAACAACATCCACTGAGACAATGACTAGTGGTCCTCCCAAGGAGCAGGCTTCAGGGCACTGGGAAGGGGAAGCCGGCTCAGCCATTACTCTGGAAAATAGAGATAGAAATGCCCTGTAGCTGATGCTGTTTCTTCTTCTTTGGGGAAGAGGGTGAAACTAGCTTTTAAATTATGATAAATATGTAGGTAACCAAGCGTCTGCCATCTCAACAATCTTCACACGCACAGTTCAGTGACATTAAACGTGTTCATCATGTTCAGCCATCACCATTCCGTTTTTCCTCAGGTGGCTGCAGTCTGTTTGGAGCTTTCACACTGCAGGCAGGCTATAGGCTCAGCTACTGATGTTTGCTCACTTATTTGTTTGAATTTACAGGGGGAAAAAAGCCAATGAATTTTTAATCAAATTGAGCTTGAGAATTTGACCAGTGACTCAGAAAGACTTCCACATCTTAGGCAGATGGTGGGAGAACTAGAAGTTACTCTCCATCACCCCTTGAGGACAATAATGCATCCTTGACGGATGAGATAAACTCAGGAGTAGAATAATTGTGAAAACCACTATAAACTAGGAGCTGGATTTGGAGACTTGAGCTTATACGTGCCCACTATCAATAGTTGATTGATATTATAAAGACTGTACAGGACTACAATGCCAGAGATGGCTCAGCTTAGGAGAGAAAAGGATCTATTGAGATACTGTCATATGGATAGGTATGCTCATCTGTATTAGCTCATGAGTAATTAGCACTGGGTTGGCTGCTTGTTACAGGAAACCCAAAGTAATAATGGCCTTAATGAGACAGAAGTATGTCTCTCTGTCATTTAAAGTAGAGTTTGGCCATCCAGGACTTGTGGGGCAGCTCCACAGTGTCAGGGAGCCAAGATAGTAAGGAAGGAAGAGGACAACACCTGACGTAGGCCCAGCCTCTTGGAGAGTACAAAGGACTTTCACAAATGTCATCTCATTTGATCCCTGTACCTGTCCTAAGAAGCAAACAGAAGAAATAGTCTTATGCCCATTTCACAGATGAGAGAACTGAGGCACAAGCAGGCTAACTTGCTCTCAGTTATACAGCTGGGATAAGGCAGAGCTGGGAGCTTAACCCAGTGTTATTTCTGCTATATCAAGTATATACAGTGAAGATACCCAGAGCTCTGGGGGATATCGAGGTGGGCAGAATGGTTAAGGGCTGTGTGCTGCAGCTGGTCTGCCTAGGTTCAAAACCTATTTTAGCTCATTCATCTGTAAAATAGGAGGAATGGTGCCTACCTGCTAGGACTGGGTGAGGCTCACATGAGATACTGCATGAAAAGTACTCAGCAAAGGTCTGGCATGAAGTCAGCACTCAGAGAGATTCTACCTCTAATACTGATTACACTTTTATTTTGAGGTGCATGGGATCGAGCCAGCGCTCCAGGCAAAAAGAACAGCAATGAGCCACCCTAGTGGAGTGTGGCAAGGACCCAGTCCACGGTTACAACCTCCTCTGTGTCCCCAGGCCTCCTGATTTTTTATTTCTTCTCCTGCATCCTTCTTCCTTTAAAATGATCCCTTCTTTTCTGCTGCTTCATGCTCGGTTCTGCTGGGAGCACTAGGGGCTAAAGACTGCGGAAACCTCCCCACTTTCTCCATGTGACTGTGGACCAAGAACCAGCCTTCCAAACTGTTCTGGTATCCACTGAGGAGCATGCTCCCAAAATATCAGCTGTGATCAGGTCTGCTAAAGAATGCACACGCATCCAGCTTTTCCTAGGGGTGAGGTTCTGAGGCAAATGGCTCTCCTCCACTGCTATCCAGCTTCTCTCGAAGTGGTTTCCTTTTTATTAAAAGGTGGGAGGGAGAGAGGGAATATTATTACAATCTGCCCTCTGGTTTCAAGGAAGACAATCAGGAACGAGATGAGCGAACTGAGCTCTGTGGTTATCACAGCTATTAGTGGAGGATTATTTGTTCATCCGCCTGTAAAAGTTCCCAGCTTTGGCCGAGGTAATCCAGGTCAGGGCGCCCGGGAGGCGAGGCTGTCATTTCCAATTTGCCAGCCTCCATTTGCTGCTTGGTCAAGGGGTTCCATTGAAAAGGTTAATTAAGAAGCAGGGGATTTGCTCATCGGGTTAAGTCATGTCTACACAACAAAAGACCGTGTCTATGCATGAGAACAGCTTTAAAAAAACACACAATTCAATACGGAATGCCTTTATTGACACACACCTCTCCTCCCCAGCTATCCCCATAGTCTCCTCCCTTCCCCCTGGCCATGTGTATCTTGGCTCTTTGTTCTTTATGGGGGGGATATGGGAGTAGGTGGGGCATGGATGCAGCTTTTTCCATTTTCATTTGGGAAAGGGGTTCACAGTTACACTGGAGAAAACCCCACAAATGTTATAGGGACTTACCTGCTCTGTGTTCCTCGGGAACCATCCTCTCAGCTAAATCACCTGGACAAAGAGGAGGTTGGTGTAGATCAGAAAATCCTAGGCATGGTTGTGTGTGTTACAGGACCACCTTTATAATGATACCCCCTACAGGTGTTGAGACATGTGTTCTGCATTCAGTGTTTGGTGTTTCATGTCACTGAGGCTGTGGAGTATCCTTGTGGTTCCTCCTTCTGGACGGAGGTACTCATTTCTCCAGATGATGGCCCTCAGCTGAATCCCTCACCAGGCATCCTCCCCTAGCCAAAGAAAGCCATTGCCCTGAAGGCCATACAACCTTCCTGGGGGCAGCCTGCACCCAACTATGAATGTGGAGTCCACTCCTTGTATCTCCAGATAGGACAACTCTGAAGAGTCAATCAGAATTTCCTGTGGGAGCCACTGAGTCTTCATCCTGGCTCAACTCCTCTCTCTTCCCAATCCCACCTTTTTTCTCTCCCCTTCCAGATGTTGATGCCAAGAGCACCCTTCAAAAACTTCCTGCTGCAAATTTCCACCTCGGAGTTTGTTTCCCAGGTAACATAAGGCAGAAAGATTGAGAATTACCAATCTGATTGCCACCAGGACCTTCCATCTATACATCAAACAATACTTAGAACATGTGATACACCAGCTCCTTCTGGATGAGGAGGGACTCCCGGTGGGCCTTGAAGGGTGGACAGATTGTGGCTGGAGGAAGAGAGGCAATTATATTAATAGAATCATCGTAGGTGTTCTTGTGGTGGTGGAGATAAGGTATAGTGAAGATATGGCAACAACTGGGTTTTTGAAATGATCATGAATTGCTAAATTTACTAATTTAAGCTCTGAAGTGGCACTATCTACCCTCTAAGATTCTGGATGATTGCTCATTGAAAATTCTATCTTCCTGTCACATGATGTATCCCATTGGCACAGCGTCCCTTTGAATTGGTAACCCATCCCCAACTTACAACCAACATCAAATAAAAGCATGTTCCTAACCCCATGGTATTATATGCAGTCTTTGTTTTGAGACTTCCACCTCTTTCTCTCTTTGAATTCTCACTAGAGGCCTCAGCTGCTTGCCTGTTGCCCTACTGCCTGGTTGGGTCTTTCACACTTTCCTTGATGCTGACTGACATTGTCCACCCAATCTTCAGCTGTTAACTTCATCGTTTGTGATCCAGACATGTTCTTCATCTCATCTGTCTCCTGTCATGCATGCCAGGGGTCTCCCCAGTCCAGTCCAAGCTCTATCCCAGCATTCCACTAGGTAACTAGGTGTTTTTCTGGCCTGTGAATTCCATGCTTCAAGAGTAGGCATAGCATTATTGGGAGGGAGAGCCACAGTCTTTGAGAAGTTGGAGACTGACTCTGGCTGGGTCGTCTGACTGAGATGGTCTCTCATTTTTATAAGCATGGTGAGAAATTCTGCAAGGCTCTTTCCGGAGTCCCTCATCTCTACTCCCACCTGGCATTATTTGCTTCTGGATACTGGTCCTGTCTGCCAGAAGAAAGGTGTATTTGAATGTAGCTGAACCCTCAATGAAGCAGATGGAAATTGGGGAGAACAGATGTACAAATAGAAAACAGCCTGAGAAAAACCCTCAATGACATGGATCGACACAGTAGCAGCAACAAAGGGCTCAAACCAGGAAAGATTGTGAGGATTTTAGTGCTGGACTGGGCAGTGTTTTATCTGGTTACACATAGGGTTGCATGAGCCAGAACTGACTAAAAGACACCAGTAACAAGAGGTGGTGGAGGTGAAGGAGGAGAGGTCTTGTCCATGGTGCTGAACAATAATCCCAGAAATAATTAGTTGTTGATCTTCTACTCTAAATTCAGCAATTAGCCATGCACTGTGAGGAACCTAAAGGGCACAGGGAACCCAATTCCTGGCATAAAAGGTCTTTCAATAAAGCTAGAGACAATCAAAAACCCACGTGAGAACACATAGAACACATAAGCAGTCCTTATAATGATGGGTCTCAGAAACATGCATAGGGGAAAAGGTACTGGATATCTAAATAAAAGGGTCCCTGAGGCAAGCTTCATTTTAGGGTCTAGGCTCTTTGTAATGAAAAAGCCACTTTGTAATGAAATATTATTTTGTCTAGTTACTGTTCCCTGGAGTATTTAAATCCTAAAGCTCTTTCATACAAAACTGGTTGATCTAACTACACAGTGCAGGTGTCCTGGTGAGGCACCGTAGGATAAGTACTAGTTTGCTAATTGCAAGGTTGGTGGTTCAAGCCCACCAGTTGCTCCTTGGAAACCCTCTACAGGGTCTCTATGAGTCAGAACCAACTCAATGGCACTTTACAACAACAACAGTAACAATGCTACATTTGAAATGTATGTGGTTGGCCCTTAGTTATATCTTTTAAAAGGATTGGTGATTAATTTTGTCTAGATGCCCAGCCCCAGCCCAGATATGGCCAGGACCTCTCAACCTTTGATCTTCATAGTCACACCCAGCTGACCCTATAAGCAGGAGATTCCAGAGGCTCCTCTCTAGGGCAGCCTGAGGTCCAAGTGCATGTGCTCAGCAGTGTCTCTGAAAGGAGTGTTTCCCCCCCTCTGTCCCTTCTCTGTCCTCAGCATTCTGAAGACCTGAGACTGTTGGGACAATGCCCATCTCCCTTTTCTCCAATCTCAGCATGTGCCCTCCTTTGCCTTGAGCACAACTCTTTATCTAGGAAACTTCCTTCCTCTACAGATCTCAGGGGGAACAGGAGAGACAGCGTGCATGTGCCTTTATCTAGATTCTGTTTTTGTGAAGGTCCACTCACAGAGGAAAGGTATTGTTTCAGTTCTATCTTTGAAGCTGGAAAAACTAATATTTCATCAGAGGGATACACTGGTCCTTGACTAACTTGTTTTTTATGAGGATAGGTCTCATGTCTGTAAACCTCAGTTTCTCCTTTAAAACAATAGGAATTGACTGGATGACCAATTAGTGTTCTGGCTGGTGCATCCTAACAGCCTCTGGTCAGGTCCTTACTTAGCTTGAACATATGTATACTCCATCCATCCACTCCATTCCCTGAACTCCCTGAGAGCAAATACTCAAACAAGTCTCCATCCATGAGCACATTCTTTGTTCTCATGTTAGACTGTCACTCTAAATACCACTGGGCTTTCTACCAGTGGAGCTGACTAGACAGTATGAAACCCTTCACTCATCTCTCCTGAAACCTAAATCAAAGCCAGTCTCACTAGCAAGATCCTCCTTTAATGTCCATTAGCTCTCAAGACAAAAGTCAGGCACAAAACCTCAACACTCCAGGAGGAGGAAAGATAAGAGAGAAGGAATAGAGGTTGACTTCTCCAGACAAAGCCTTCATTCTCAAAGATTCAGGAATGGAATGGGTGATACCAAGGGGAGATTGCCATAGAAGCAAAGGTGTAGGATAAGACCTAAACCCCAAATTAAGTATGTGATAAAGATTAGTCAAAAATGTTTCTCAGAGACAGTTTTAAAAGAGGCATCGAATTTTGTTTTCATAGCGATGGGGAGAATGATATGTGGTAAAGACAGACGCAGTAATTGGCAATTATGTGGATGTGTTTGAGGAGTAGGAGAGCTCAAGTGGACTTTCATGGGCCAGGAGAAAGAATGTGAGATGGGTTTGGTGACATTCAGGACTGTGGATGGGCAGAAGACAAGGTCCTGCTGGAGTCTAGATTTGCTGCAACAGGAACAAGAAAAGCAAGTGTCCTGATGTTGGGTTTTGGTGAATTGGGGTTTTTCACTGGAACTCCCAAACTTAAGAAAATTTAGGGCTCAAAAATCTGGTGCGAGTATGTTACAATGAAAGTTACAATGGAGCTAGACTAGAATTCATTTGAGTCTTTCAGGCTTGGTTCAAATTAATTTTAATTTGGTCAAGAGTATTGTCATGGATTGATTGTGTCCCCCTAGAATATATGCCAATTTGTTTGGGCTATGATTCTCAGAAGTTTGTCAGTTATGTACTAATGTAATGCTTCCCTCTGATGTGATCTGATATGATCAGTCAATCAGTTGTAAGGGGATTGATGGTGGTGTGGGGATTGATTGATGTGCTGTGGAGTCGGTTCTGACTCATAGCGACCCTATAGTGTTTCCAAGGCTGTAAATCTTTTATGGAAGCAGAAAGCCTCATCTTTCTCCCGCAGAACAGCTGGTAGTTTCGAACTGTTGACCTTGAGATTCGCAGCCTGATTCGTAACCACTATGTAAGGGGAATAGGGTGGGATAAAACCAGGTCACAGCTCTGATCACATGTAAGGGGAGTTTCCCTGGGGCATGACCTATATCACCTTTTATCTTGTTGTTAAGTGCTGTCAAGTCGGTTCTGACCCATAGCGACCCTGTATAGGGTTTCTGAGGAGCAGCTGGTAGGTTTGAACTTCCAACCTTGTGATTCAAAGTCCAGTGCTGATCCTATGCACCACATCAGGAGCCCTTATAAGAGATGAAAGGAGAGAGAAGTGAATAGAGAAGGAGGGATCTCAGTACCACCAAGATAGAAGAGCAGAAGTGGAGTTAAACGCATGTGTACTCCATCCTTTGGACCTAGGGTCCCTGTGCTTGGAACTCTTAGACTCAGGAGATGATTGATGTGAAGACACATGGCAATCGTTAAATGATGCTGGACCCACAGATGTTGAAAGGGACAAGGACCTTCCCTGAGAGTCAATAGAGAAAGGATGGTTTCGTGCAAAGCTGGTTCCCTGAATTTGGACTTCTAGCCTACTAAATTGTGAGTTAGTACAATTTTGTTTGTTATCTACTAGAGCAGCACTAGATAGCTGAGACAAAGACTAATTTAATGTTTGGAGCTCTGGTAGTGTAGTGGTTACAAATTGGGTTGCGAACGGCAAGGTCAGCAGTTTGAAACTACCAGCTGCTCCGTGGGAGAAAAATGAGGATTTCTGCTCCCATAAAGATTTATAGCCTCGTAAACCCTGTTAAGGGTAGCTATGGGTTGGAACCCACTCGATGGCACTTAACAACAACAACAACTAGTTTCTAATTAGCTCCAACTTGGGTCTAGGCCCCAGGGACTGGCTGTCAGGGTGTGTAATTACTCTCCTCTGCCAGGAGAAAGGAAAATGGGTCTTAAATGTTTGGTAAATATTGGGTTGGAAAAGAGAAATAGATTTTTTTTTTCTCTTCAGTCCATCAATTTTGTTATTCTCAATTGTTGTCCCAGTGGGCCTTTCATTCCCCACACATCTCGGAAAATTCTGTCACATCTGGTGTGGCTGAGGACAGGAACGGATATGCGTCAATGATATGCATACGGGAGAGCCTGGGGTCCTTCCTAGTGCCACTTAGGGAAGTTCAGCCACATCTGAGTGGGTAGTCAGACTGCGCCAACTGCTCAAATTCACCTCTTGATGCCAGCCCCAATTTCTACTTCAAGGTGCTCTAGTTGCTTTTAGCAGAAATGCAAGAATCTTCCATTTCATGTGTTCCTCAGGAAGATTTCTCTTCCAGGTCTCTTTCTTACTCCTTCCCAAGCAGCAGCAATTGGAGCTAACGTGGGATTCACCACACTTTGCCCCCACAAGCCCCATCTGCACCAAGGGCCAGTCTTGGAGCTGCAGGGAGGGTTGGGAAATCATGTTGGACCCGATGACATGAGTGAGTCACTCTGAGTGGGAGTAAATGACAGAGAAAATATGACTCAGTGAAGGGAATACAATGTGGGTGAGACCAAGGGATGCACATCTTTACCTGCTCAAGGAAATATGGAAACTCTGGGACCCAGAGCAGACTCAGCTGGTACCATCTGATGTCAGGTTGGATTGATGGCCCTGCCAGTCTCAGGTCTTTCTCTGGGTCACCAACATGTACGCACCCACTGTCTTCATCACCTGCACCATCTGCACGCTTTGGTGTTTGTGTGCATGTGTTGTCTTGGACACTTTAGCACTTCTTAGTCAGTGTCAAGGACCAGCTACTGGGTTTATTAGAGGGGGATTGGGCTGGTGATCAGTTGGAGAAAGACTGGTAAAGATCTGTCTTAGTCCCTGGTCATGGTAATGCCCTGTGTGGGCCTCTCTTTATGGATCATGGGAAGAGAGATAGTGCCCTGGCTGCTGTGGGCTGCTGGCTTCCTCTGGGGCCAGCACCTTTGTAGGAACAGGAAGAGAACGAGGTTTGGGGAGCAAAGCTATAAAGGAAAAAGAGCAGAGGGTGCCGCAAGGAGCCACACAGACAGGGTTGAATTATTCCTCTACCAGGAGGAAGGAAAACACACGTCTTAAAATGCTTGGTAAATATTGGACTGGGAAAGAGAACCCAGATAAACACGGGCTTACTTGTGCTTACTTACTAATCTGTAGTGAACAATTTCACATTTTTTCACATCAAAGATTTGCCTCTAGCTATGGCTGGCATTTATCTTTCTCCCAAGCTCAGAGTACCTTCTTATAGAATCAAAGCCTCTTTTCAAATTTGCAATCCCTGAAAGGGAAGGAGTACTCAGTGAGTAAGGTAAGCGTGGGCTTACTTACTAATCTGTAATAAAGTTTCACATATTTTTCACTACATCCCATGTGAAACTTACTACAGATGAGTAAGTAAGCACAATTAAGTCTGTGCTTACCTTGCTTATTGGGTAGCCTGCTCTTGCACGTAGGGCTGGAAAGTCCATGCCTCAGGGCTTTTGCACATGCTGTTTGTTCATATGGAGGGCTTTCCTCCAATATACACTGATGGCTGGTTTCCTTGCCTCTTTTAGGACATTATTCAAATATCACTTTCTTACTGACCACACTGTGTAAGATATCACTCCAAGAGTCCTGGTGGTGTCATGGGTTATGTGTTGGGCTGCTGACCACAAGGTCAGTCGTACAAATCCACTAGCCATTCCATAGGAGAAAGATGAGGCTTGCTGCTCCCCTATAGATTTACAGTTTTGGAGATTAGCAGAGAAAAAATGAAGGTAATGGGAGATACAGGGTGGAATGCAACAGACACAATGAATAGAGGTCAATGCTGTTAGCTGTTGGTACATGGAGGGGATTGCAACCATGAAACGAAGCAAAGTATATGATTAGTTGAATGTAAAACTGATGATCGATAAACATTCACTCAATTCACAATAAAAAGTTTTATAACGTTGGGAACCTCTACATAGGGTTGCTATGAGTCAGAATTGATTCGATGGCAGTAGACACTTTTGGTTTAGTTTTCTTGCTTTATTTTTCAATATTATCACCACTTAATATAGTCTTTTACTTATTTACTTATTATACACCTCCTCCCACTAGAATACAGGCTTGATGAGGACAGGGCTTTTTGTCTGTTTTGTTCACTACAGCGCTTGGAATGAAGAAGGTGCCCAATCAATAGATTAGTAAACAAATGAAGAGGATTCTGAGTGTTGTCAGGGTTATGTGCCCAGCAATGGGTTACCCTACTGCAGGGAATGGAATCAACAAGGTCTCAAAAGAGGTCAAGAGACAAAGAATGTTTTGCTCAAAATCACACCGTCAGAGGCAGAACTGGGACTGGAATTCAGCTCTCTGGGGCTCTTTGTCCAGGTTCATCCTTCCTTTGTAAAGAAAGAAGGTTTGGCTTTGAAGTTGGCACCACCGTAATGCTTCAAAGCAAACCAGACATGATCGGAGGGGGGCCTTTCATATCAGGGAATAAGGGCTGCCTAGCTGGGTGATGCTCCTCCCAGCACAGCCCCAGAAGCCGTGTACTCATCCGTGGACAAGCTTTTCTCCCCAGTTTCCTATTTACTAGCAAACCTTTAAGGGATTCACCCAAAGGCAAAGGCTAGTAAGGGCTCTGGCAGAGTCCTCCTTGCAAAGACAGTGAGAGATGGTGATGGAGGAGATTCAGACTTCACCTGTTTCTTACCTGGTGCTGGCATTTGGGATATGAACTATGTTTCCTGATTGACAGGTGGGTTGAATAAAAGACAGCTCTCAAGGAGAGTAAAAGTTTCAACCAGGTGTTTATTATTAAGGCTCTGCAAGAGGCAGGTGAGGCCCAACAGACAGCAGGCTGAGGGAGCTGGGTGGAGTTGAGCTCTGGGGCCTGGGGACCTCAGCCTTGAGGCAAACATACAGCTGAAACCTTCTTTCATCTAATCTGGAGAGCCCACTGAAATACCTGGAGGACAGGAAGGAGATCTGATGATCCCTATTTTGCAGGTGGACAGAGTGAGGCCCACAGTGGCTAAGTGGATGCAGACAAAAGGAGGAAGCAGAAAAGGACTGGATGAGGGGCTGGGCCCGGGTCCAGGCTCCAACTAACTAGTTGTGTGATTTTTGTCCAAACATTTTTGCAGTCAAACGTGGAGGTTGCACCAGATTCCTGACTTCCCAAATGTTTTTTATTTTTGTTTTTCTACCCCTGGCCACAATGAAGACATGTTTGCCCTTCTTCCTCTGGAGAAAGATGAGACTTTGTGCTCCTGTTAAGATTTGTTGTTGTTGTTATGTTGCCGTGGAGTCGACTCCGACTCGTAGTGACCCTGTACAGGGTTTCCGAGGCTGTAAGTCTTTACAGGAGCAGAAAGCCTCATATTTCTCCCGCAGAACAGCTGGTAGTTTCGAACTGCTGACTTCGTGGTTCGCAGCCCGATTCGTGACCTCAAAAACCCTGTACAGGGTCGCTATGAGTTGGTTCCGACTCCACGGCACATAACCACCACCACCACCACCAAGACGAACGGGGACCACTCTAAGCAGTACAAACCCTGAACCCCCTCTGAGAAATTTCATCAGCGCAATGCCGGAGTATGCACTGTAGGAAAGCCTTGGATTTGTTTAATTTCTGTAACACGATTCAAAACTTGTCCGTTTGCTATTGAGGACCCGAGATCTGCATAGCACTTGGGATCTGAGAAACGTTGGCTTCTGGGACCTCTCTGTTCAAGGACAGAGATGCTACGATCCTGGATTCCTGGGTTGTTGACTCCACTGCCATTACACCTATTTTACAGACATCAGACCATCTCTGCGAACGCGGCTTAAATGCCTGGATTCTTCCGCTGGGCTGGGGCGGTTCCAGCTCGGCTCCCTCCCCTGCCCGCTTTGCGTGTCTCTGAGTTGGCTTCTTCTGCGTCTCCAGCGAATACTGTCACACGGGAGGCTGATTTACTGAGCCTTGTTCAAGTTGCGAGATGCTAATGGAGCCCCAGGGGACAACCGGCTGGGGCGGAAACTGACAAAAGGTTGGCAAGCTGCGCGGTGGCTCCCACTCAAACTAGTGGGGAGTACTGCGGCCGGAAGTGCCCGGATCAAGGTCATTGCTACCACCTGGTGGATCAGCCGCCACCAGGGCACTGCTGGATTGCCCTGTGGGTGCCCAGGGGCAGCTTGTAGGGCGTCTCTAGGGCTGGTTCAGAGTCTGGTGACTGCTGGAGCTTAAACCAGAGGAAGAGAGACAGGAACCCTTATTCAGGGCCTCTTCAGGCACCCTCGCGTTTATTCCTCACCTCCCAACATCCCTGGGGTGCAGGAAGCCACAGACTGCAACTCAGAGAGGCAGAGCAGCTGGCCCAGGGTCACAGAGCAGTGGGAGGTGAGGCAGGAATTCCATCAGACCCATTGTTTTTCCAGAGTAGCCTATTGGGGCCTCAACTAGGGTCAAGCAATCTCTCTTATAGAGGGTCCTGTTTTTCCTTTTCCTCCCTCGGATGGGTGAAGACCTTCCTGCTCCCAGCCTTGCATCTTTCTGTGAGCTTCAAAGATGGAAGGCCCCTCTTCCCCTGCCAGCAGAAATCAATAATTTATGAATGGCTGCTCCAGACAGAGCAGGGGGAGGCTTTTTAATGCTTCTTAAAATCCAATATTAGCAAGTCTTCTAAAGAGTGAAAATATTTGAATTAGAGGAAATGAATGTTTTACGAGCTGACAGGGGCACTGTTTCCTGAGATGGGAGGCAGGAAGGAGTGTGGGTTGGAGGTAGGCTGACTGTCTGAGACTGAGGCCTCAAGCCCCAGACCACCATAACTCAAAGTAGACATACCCTGTTTGGACAGAGCAGTGTAGAATCAGACTCATCAGAAACCTTTCAAGTCTGGTACACAATGGTCACCTATGTCCAGTCTAGGAGTACCATGGGCTTTCCACTAAGACCTCTTGGGGTCTGGTCCTCTAGGCTTTTATGCCAAGTGGCAGTAGACAGTGTCGTGCTCTGTGATAAACTATCGTTCAGCAAATAGTTACTCTCCCTTCTTTTCCTTGAAGTGGAGTACATCTCCTCGCTCCATGACTTTGGACTTGACCATGAGATTGGCTTTGGCTAATGAAGTTCTAAAGAGCTCTGGTAGCATAGTGGTTATGAATCGGGCTGCAAACTGCAAGGTCAGCAGTTCGAAACTACTGACAGCAACAATATTAACAACAACAATGAAGTTCTGGTAGCATAGTAGTTACAAATAAGGCTGCTAATTCAAAGTCAGCAGTTTGAAACTACCAGCCATTCTGTGGGAGAAAGATGAGGCTTTCTGCTCCTGGAAACCCTATGTAGTAGGGTTGCTAAGAGTCAGAACTGACTCCTGGTCACATAACCACCACTAATGGAGTCAGGAGGGGCCAGTCCTTAGAGAAGGACATCATGCTTGGTAAAGTGGAGGGTCAGTGGAAAAGAGGAAAGGCCCCAACAAGATGTATTGGCACAGTGGCAAAGCAATGGGCTCGAGTGTTGTGGGGTTAGTGCATGACTGGGCAGTGTTTCATACTGTTGTGCATGGGGTCACTATGAGTCAGTACTGACTGGATGACACCTAACAACAACAACGATGGTAGTCCTGATATGGCACTGTACGATAAGCATTGGACTACTAACTGCAAGGTTGGTGGTTCAAACCCACCATTGGCTTCTCAGAAACCCTATCAGTCAGCAAGTAATAACAATGGGATATGGGTAGACATGCCTTAGGCTATGTCCAAGCAGAAGCCGTAAATATTCTTGCATGGATGACTTGATCTCTTGAACTCCAGCTCTGTGTCTTGAGAAGAGCATGTCTCAAGTGAACACTATTCTTGCAATTTGGGTCCTTAGATGAGAGACACAAAGAGTGAAACTGAGTCCCTGCTTTAACTGGGAACAGAGTCAACAGACTAACATTCTCATTGTTATAAGACACTGAGACTTGGGGATTAGTTGTCATACAGTATGATCCTCTCATTCCTCTCACACAGGTTTCCACTAGGGAGGGCAGAGCAAACACCTCTTGCCAACTTTTTCTCTTATGAAGACTCTAATGGCATCAAACTATGTCATACCCTCAAAGGTTGTTGTTTAGTGCCGTCGAGTCGGTTCCGACACATAGCAACCGTGTACAGGGTTTCTGAGGGTGTAAATCTTTATCGGAGTAGAAAGCCTCATCTTTCTCCCACGGAGCCGCTGCTAGTTTCGAACCACTGACCTTAAGGTTCGCAGCCCGATTCGTAACCACTACACTACCAGAGCTCCTTACCCTCAAAGGTTAGTGGTTCTATTTTGGTAGCCATTGACTGGGGCTGGGTGTGGGGGTGGAACACAGTGATAAAAAGAAATTCCTTTAAAATAGATTCTATTTTAATATCTATGTAATCCATAGGGTCTCTATGAGTCGGAAGCCACTCTACAGCACTTAACAACAAAAACAAAATCCAGTATAACAATGGTTTACAAGCATAACAAGTGCCTTATTTATTTAGTCTATAGATTCCTTGCCCTCTGAGACTCAAAGATCCCAAGGAAAGCGCGTGAGCTTTGCTACAAAGACAGACAGACCACTTACCAGCAAGCTACTTACCCTCTCCAGGGCTCAGTTTTCTAGTCTGTCAAACAAGGATAAACACACCAATGTTGCAGGGTTTTCATCAGGCTTAATGTGAGAGCATAGGTAAAGCATTGGCAGAGGTGGAAGGTGAGTGTTTCATCTGACCTTTGTTTCTCCTTCCGTCTCTGCTGCTGATTTAGCCCTGTGGCCTCAGTTAGAGCTGAATCTGGCCTCAGTCTCTTCAGATGCAGAGTGGAGACAATGCTATCTCTGAGTATTGCTGGGGGCGGGAGATGGTCCAGAGTTCTGAATGTCTGTGTTCATAGTTGGTAGGTACCATTGAATCAGTTCAAATTCAGTAACCCTATTCATAACAGAAGGAAACACTGCCGGGTCCTTCATCCTCCTCAAAATTGTTACATTTGAGTATATTGTTACTGCCACTGTGTCAATCCATCTCACTGGGGGCTTTCCTCTTTTTTCTCTTTTTCTTTGACCCAGGTAAAGTGGCACCCAGTAGGAACAGAATCACATCTTCTTTTCTCCTCCACCAGCTACTCTGAACCTTTAAAAATGACCAGGGTCAAGTCACACCTCTCCAAAGCTTTTCCAAGATCCCAGCTTAACCCAAGAACACATCTATCACAGACCAAAGATCTGACAGCTGATGTCAAGAAGACCTGACCGCAAATTAATTTCAGATCCTGTTTCCATGCTTCAACCCTACTCATATTCTCCTTTGACCTACAGCCCTGCACCTTAATGAAATCAATTAGTGCCCAGCAACAAATGCCGATCTGGACTTCACAGGGCCCTGCCAAGTCTCACACTTGCTTGCATTACCTGAGGAAAGGTCTGGTCAGCCTCTCCACACCTGGTGCTCATAATGTGCTCAGGCTCTCTCCTAAACCACTAGATTATTCTTCAGAATGGAATTGGAAATATAATCCCACCAGGCAGAGGCTAAATAGGCAAGAGAAGCATTTGATTGAAGCAGGGACCACATCATGGCTTTAGCACCAACTTCCCATTTTCACACCAAAAACTGGGTCACAGTGACCTCCTACATCAGCCTCCTGGGGTCCAGGACACGTGTGCCCCACCCTTGCACCCCAGCTTGTATCCTCTTGCCCTGGACTTCACTCTCTATTCTGAGGACAGCAGCAAGTTGCTAATATTACAGATCATTAGGATTGGTGAAACATTCATTTGTGCTGGACACAGCACTAGAAGCTAATACAAAGTGAGCTGGTTAATAGCTCCAGTTCTGGGTTTGGGTACTGGTTCTGGCTGCATGACAGAGTGCTTAGCCTCTCAGAGTCTCAGTTTTCTCATCAGTAAAATGGGGATGTGATAATACCAGCAGATAGGCAGTTATGGGGGCTGAAGGAGGCATCATTTATTGAGCACACTGTAGCAGTAACCAGTGCACATCGAAAGAATTTGTTATTATTTTAATGGCTTGGCCATTAAACAGTCTTCTATGAAAAGACTGTAGAATCAGAGCCAGACCCCTCAGAACTACCAACCAGCTCTGAGCTTCACGGACATTGGGTTTGGGCAAGTTACTTGGTATTACTTAGCCTCAGTTTCCTCACCTGCACAAAGAGTGTGAACAATGCCTACGTATGGCACGGAGCACATGAATGCTGGAGCATAAACTAATGTGCTATGGTGCACGTAGGCACATCGCAAATGCTCCAGAAATGTGAACTCATCCTTCTTCCCCACTTGAGATTTTAGATTCAAGTTGCCTCCAGACTGGGTTCCAGGGTGGATGTCTAAGCCAACATTTGTTTCTTCATTCCTCCCCACCCCCGGTACCCCTGATTCCCCACCACTTTACACTATGTTGACACATAGGGGTGGTCCTAAGTGAAACTTCAGTCTATCCGTCCTGGCACTTCTGAGATGTCTCTGGCATTTCATCTTCACCCAGCACAGACTCAACAGTGGGTGACTCTGCCAATTCTTCTCTAGCTCTCAGAGAGATCTCGAATCACTTCTGTTCTCTGGGGTTCCGTTCCTCCTGTCCCATAAGTGACTTGGCCTAGATCAGGGGTCCCAGGCAACTCCTTGGATGGGCTATATCAAGATGATCTGGAAGATTATTTAAAAATCTAATATAAACCTAATTCTGGAATGTCTGCTTCAGTAGGTGGGGCCTGGGAATTACATGTTGTAATTTCCCCTGGTGACTCTGATGCTCAGGAAGGAAGCATTAACCCAGTCTCTAGACCCTTGCAGTGCAACAGGAGAGACTGAGCTGCCCACCAATGCTCCTTTCTCTCTGGTGCCCCATTCCCATCCAACTGGGCTAGCTGGTCACAGGCAGGGATTACAGAACGCTAGTTGGAAGGAGGAATGACTTTCTAAGTCAAATGGAAACCTTGCCAGATGCATTGGAACAATCCCAAGCTACACGGGAGTCAGTCCCGCTTTCTGCTGGTAATGCAGCGCTTCTCAGTTGGGAAAATTCATACTGATATGGTTAGAGACCCTCTCCCCTTTTCAGCCCAGACTCCCTCCCCTAAACATACACATTGTGTGTGATGGATTGCTTTTATATAGCTTTTTTTTTTTTTTTTACCAGGTTCTCTAACTTCTACCAAATGACTATGCTTATGATCCATCATGGAGATTGGATATCTTCTTAATAGTACAAATAAGGTATAACCGCTCCTTGGAAACCCTACACAGGGTCATTATGGGTCAGAATTGACTCGATGGCACTTAACAACAACAACAAGAAGGATATTGGTCATTTTTGTCATTCCAGTAGGCTTAAAATGAGCCATCCTAGAGGTGCAAAGGAGGAACTCACTACTACCAAGAAAGAAGAAGCCAGAATGGAGCATGTTGTTTGGACCCAAGAGCTCTGAACTGAGCCTCCTGAATCCAAGAGACAGAAAGCTGTGACACAGGAGAAGCAGCATCAGAGAAACACCAGCGACAGAGGCAGCTAACCAGGAGACTGGCATACGACAGAGCGACAGAGCGGTGGGCTTTCTGGCCCACAGATGGAGAGAGCTGAGTGCCTTTTGGTAGGACGTTTGCTGGCAGAGTGAGGTGCCTGCCTCTGAGCATTTCATTGGCAGCTTTGCAGCACTCCTCTGACCTGGGCTGGGGAGTCTCCTCCGTGGGGATGCGTGGTGAGGCCCAGGAGGGCCACATGGGAAGTACACCACTGCTGAGAGCCATAGGGATGGGTCATCAGAATGGGCTTGGAAATAAGGAGGGTGAATGACAGGAAAACTCAGATTCTAAGAAGTGTGAGGTTTAAAATTTTTTTTATTTCATGATTTTGTGAGAATCGGAAAAAAATCCAAAATTTATATTTAAAAAGTATGTAGTGAAAAGCATCCCTTTGGCTCCAGACACCCAGTCCCACCCACAGGCAGCCCCCATTTCACTCCTTCCAGAAGCAGTTTGTGTGGATGTGTGCATATGTGGGAGAACTACTTTTATTCTCCCAGAAAAGGCAACATACCATACATACTCTTTTGTCCTTTGAATTTTTTCCCTTAAATTATCTTGAAGATCTTTCCATGTCAGTACCTACAGAGGAGCCCCGTTTTGAACAGCTGCTTGTATTCCATTTTATAGATGATGAGTTTAGGCATTGTTGTTAGCTGCTGTGGCAACGGTTGTAGCTCATGGTGACCCCATGAACAACAGAATGAAACACTGCCCAGTCCTATGCTCGACTTGCTGTCACTGTGTATTTTGAGGGCCTTCCAACCTAGGGGCTCATTTCCACAACTATCAGACAATATTCTGTAATGAGCCATACAGATTTCCTTGACTCATTTTCAGAAGTAGAATGCCAGTGTTGAAATGCCAGTAGTGTAGCTTCCTATTAGCATCATAGTGATACCCAAGCCACCAACGCACAACACAACAAAACCACAGAAGCTTGGTGTATTTAACCAGGAGCCTCTTTTGTTGTTAGGTGCTGTTGAGTCAGCTCCAACTCATAGGCCTGCTCTATCTTCGTTGTTGGTCCCAAGTTTGAGCTCATTGTTTCAGTCGCTGTGCTCACTAGCTCATGGAGGCTCTTCCTTTTATTAACTGGTCCTCTACCAAACACAATGTCCTTCTTCTCCAGGGACTGGTACTTCCTAGTGACATGCCCCAAGTATGTGAGACAAAGTTCCGTGGCTTTCGCGTCTAAGGAGCATTCTGGTTGTACTTCTTCCAACACAGATTGTTCATGCATGGTCTATTCAATATTCTTCACCAACACCATAGTTCCAAGGCATAAATTCTTTGGTTATCTTTATTCATTGTTTAGCTTTCAAATGCATATGAGGCAATTAAAAATACATTGGTTTAGGTCAGCTGCACCTTAGTCTTCAAAGCATCTACTCTTACTTAGCCTCTGTCATTAGCCATTTAGGTTGTTTTCAGATCTTCTGTTTTACAAGAGATGCTTCAATACAATATCCTGTATACACACAATTCTACATTCACTAGTGCTGTGGGCTAATGCAGCAGACTGCATAGTCGCTTGAACTGCAAGGTCTGTGGTTCAAGCTCACCAGCTGCTCCTTGGAAACCCTATACAGGGTCACTATGGGTCAGAATTGATTTGACAGCACTTAACAACAACATACACCAGTTTAATCTGTGGGATAAATATCAAGGGTAGAATTTCTAGATCAGAGGCCATATGAATTTTTAATTTTGGTGGGGCCAAATTGTCTTCTTCAGAGATTGTACCAGTTTACACTCTCACCAACAATATGCAAAAGTGCATTATAAATATTTTTTATCTTTGCTGATTTGATAGGTGAAAAAGAATATCTCCTTGAAGCCTCATTTGCATTTCTTTTATGAGTGAGGCTTAGCATCTTTTCATATGTTTAAGAACCCCTTGAACTTCCTTCTTTGTGAAGGATTTGTTTAATACTCTTTACTTGCTAGTTTTGCATTTAAGTTGTGTTCTTTTTTATTTTTATTTTGTAATAGATTTGGAATTATTTCTACGTATTAAAAAAACAAACCTTAGCCCATCTTAAGAGATGCCAACATGTTTTCCCAGGTTGTTTTTGCTTATGAGAAAAGTTTTACTTTTAAATGTAATCAAATGTATCAACTTTTTCTTTATGACTTCTAGCTTTTGTTTAATATTTCTAAACATCTTCCGTTCTCCAAATTATTTTTTAAAATATTTTGATAATTTCAGTTTTGATGTTTAAACCTTTGATGTATTTTGAAATTTATTTTAGTATAAGGTGTGAAATAGGGCTCCAATTTTGCATTCCAGATAGCTATCCAATTTAATAAATTTAAGACTCCTGGTGTGACACTGTAGGATAAGCACTGAACTGTGTGAGAAATGTTGTTGATACTGACAAACGCTCAAGAAATCCAATCTATACTCATTTTAGCGAGAGTGAGGTTTTCTTTATTTGATTTTGCAAAATCAGGTGCCCAACACAGTAGGCACGGGCAGACACGAGGCATGGGCAGTCCACAAACAATTTTATTCCCCTGTCTCAAAGAAGCCCCTCCTCCAGTTTCCCTTTCACTGGGTACTATGGAATTTTACAATATACCCCAAACATTCAATTTTCCCTGCCCCCACTTCCACAGTCTAGTCCTAATGGCACCCATTGTCTTTATGACTGTATTCTTATTTAAAGTCCTAAATCAGCTTTCTCCCCTCACTTCCCCCAATTCACCCTGCTCACACACCCCTGGGTGTGAATCAACAACCTATGTCTGATTTAGCAATCTCTGAAGATGGACCAAAGTCACTGAATTGCAAACCATAAAGTTGGCAGTTCAAATCCACCAGCTGCTCCTTGGAAACCCTGTACAGGGTTGCTATGAGTCAGGATCAACTGGACGGCACCTAACAGTAACAACAATACATACATATAATAAATTTAACAAATCGAATGATTTAATCAATAATCCATCTTGTCCCCAGGTATTTGAAACACCATTTCACCGTAAAGAAAATTCCTATTTTTATTTATTTACCTTCACTCTGTACTTGTTTTCTTTTCCATTGGCATGTCTGTGTTCTTTCAATTACCATGGTTTTATGCTATTTTAAATACCTGGTAGGTGTAGTCCCCCTCACTATTCTTTTTTAGATTTATGTTTCTGCAGATTCTCCCCTGGTGATTTTCCTGTATGATCTTTAGAATGAGCTTGACTGATGAATTGGAAGGAGTGGTGTGTGTGAAGGGAAGGGCTCGCTGACTCTTCTGGGCCTGACTTGCAGCTTCCAGCAGGGGGCGCTGCACAGGGAGGTCATGGTAGGTGGCTCACCTGACTGACTCCAGGATATTTTTTTCCCCTCTGCAGTATGCGATTCAAAGTGGCCTTTCTGGGAGGTGAAGAGGTAGCAAGGGGGAAGAAAGCAGGAGGAAAGGGAGAGGTGGGAGGGAATCTTGGAGTAAGGAAGAAACGAGGTCTCCCAGCAGAAAGCTATACTCTAAGGGAGGCCAGAGAGAGGGAGAAGAGACACCTCTGGACAATGAGGCTGCATTGGCCAGGGGCGGGTGGGTGAGGAGGTGGTAGCCAGCGAGGGCCTGGGCTCGGCAGGTCAGGGGTGTCCTGGAAGGGAGTAAGACGCGCTTTGAGCCAGGCAGCCGCTGAGTCGGGATCTTGCAGAGAAGCTGCCCGGCTGAGTGGTAGATGATGGAAATGGAATCAACTTCAGTTGGCTTGCCAGCCTGCTAGCTCCCAGGGGTCCTGTCTCCTGTTCTTCTGATGACACGCGGTCCCTCCCTTCAGGGAAACCATGGCATGGGCTCTGCTGTGAGAAGGAGAGGCCGAGGCCCTGCGTTATTGTGGGTGTTAAGTGTTGTCAGGACTTCTGGTGTAGTGCTGTAGGATCAGCACTGGACTGCAACTTACAAGGTCGGTGGTTCAAACGCACCAGCTGCTCCTTGGAAACCATATACAGGGTCGCTGTGGAAACAGACTCAATGACACTTAACAACAACAAGTGCCATCGAGTCATTTCCAACTCATGGAGAACCTGTATTGGGTTTCTGAAGCTGTAAAATCTTTGCAGGAGCAGAAAGTCTCATCTTTTGTGACCTTGTGGTTGGCAGCCCAGTTCTTATCCTCTGGAGCCATATTCTCCAGACCTGAGACCGTGTGGTGGGAGTCTAGTCCAGGAAGGGTTATGGAATACCCCTCAGCATGGGGAGGTGTTGGGCCAGGGAAAGCAGGGAGGATTGTACACGCTGAACTTGGCCACATCAAGGTGAAAACCAACATTGGTTATGTGGGTTTCCTGTCTGATAAAAGACTTCCTTTACTCACCCTACCACCAGAGACCCCATCAGAGGAAATCTTGACCAGGAAGGTCCCTGTGGGAGACCCTCTCAGCCATGCCCTGTGGAAAACCAGTGTCATGAGTTGCAGCAGGGTCCCTGGGAGGAGCTGGGACCCTCTCTTCATGCCCACACCCTCCAGCAGGCTCTCCTCTCTGCCCAGCCTACCTGCGGCCTAAGAATCCGTCTCTCCTGTGCCCTTAGGATCATGGAATGCCATTAACTTGTTCACTCTGCACCCCAAACACTGAGGCTCAGGACATAAGGGTCCCACAGTCACACAGCAGGCAATATTAAGATGTAGTCAGAATCCAGGTTGCTGGTGTTCACCTCCTCAGGGCCCCCTCCCATGTGCTGCAGGTGCATTGGGCTCTCCTCTCCACCCTGCCCATCCTCTGTCCTCAGTCCAGTAGGAGAGCCAGGACGTCTTGGTTTTAATGAGCTGAGGGGTCGATGTTTTGAGGGGCTATTTATTTTCATTTAGAGTGGATGAGATGTTTGTGGTTTGGTTTTCTAGTACAAAATACAACCCAGGGAAATGAAGCTGCAAGTAAAAATCTATAAAGAGCTAGTGGCATTTAATAGAAAATGTTCTTGAGAAGCAGAGACTTAAGTTCTATGTGGAAGTCACTTTCAATCTGTAGTCCTTGGTTTCCCATTCTATAAATTGAGGATTGTTGTGATTACGTGCCATCAAGTCAGTTCCAACTCACAGCGGCCCGGATAAGACTTCCAAGGAGTGTCTGGTGGGTTCGAACCTCCGATGTTGTGGTTAGCAGTCCAATGCTTATCTTACAGCACCACATCAGGACTCCCTGGGCAGTGCAAATAGTTAGTTAGTATGCTTGGCTGCAAACCAAAAGCCTACAGGTGCTAGTCTTCCCAGAGGCACTTTGGAAGAAAGACCTGGCTATTTA
>NW_006408525.1:31934109-31935549 GCF_000296735.1 Chrysochloris asiatica
CTAAGGCCCTTTCAACTCTGGCCTCCTCTGATTTTCTGAAAGGGCTATAAAGTTGTGACATTCTGCCCCAGGAATGGGTGTTGGCATGATCTGAATACAATACCCCAGGCCTAGCAGGTCGAGTTGGGGGGAGGATTTACCACTATTCACTAGGCACTTCTCATACTACTCATATTTAAAAAGAAGGTAGCTGTTGAAGGGACGCTCAGGGACCCAGCCTGAGACCACAGTCCAGCCAGAGGAGACAGCCAAAGGAGGAAAGGCTCTGGTGAACAGAAAGCAGTCCACTCTGGCCAGGTCATCTGGCCTCCTCCTGCCCACTTCTCCCTCAGTGTAGCATGGGGGAACCCCCACCACCACCAAATTTGCCCTCTAAATTCCTCAGAGGGAAAAATGCACTTTACAACTGTTGAAACATGAGAATTATTGAAAGTACATGAAATCATGAATGCTAGTCATAAAACATACATCAAAGTTTCATTTGTAATGAAGTTGTGTAACAAAGCCATCAAAGTGTAAAACTGAAGAAAAACCATGAGCACTTTACCATGATGGAGTTGATAATCATACATAATTCAGTTGCCTGCTCTTTTTGGTTCATTTCAAAGTTTTGCAGGAGTTTGTGTCAGAATAGTTCGGATTCTCCTTTAATTGTGACAGCAGTGTTTTTTACTTGGTGTATCAGTTAGGGTATAGTCACATGCTGAAACAAAAAGACAGCTAAGATTCCGAAGATAGAAGACAGGCATTTCATTCTATCACTTGCAGTGAGGTGAGAATTCAGGTCTAAGGGGTACTCCGTTCACATGGACGTAGAGGGACCCAGACAGATTCTTTCTATGGTTGGCTCCATTGACCCAATGCCTTGGAGACAAGGATCAAGGCTGGGTTTCCATGGAGGAATATCCCTCCCTGTTGTGGGGCTCCATCCTAAAATAAACTCCCTCTTCATTCTTTGTGTACATGCCATTGTGAGCTGAGCGCAAGGTCACACTAATTACCAGGGAGTCTGGGAAATGTGGTCCCTAGCTAGATCTTATGTGGTAGATGCTCAGATACAGACAGCTTTATTGCTGTTGAAGGAGAAGAGATATAAAATTTAATGGATAAATAGCAATATCTAGATCTTTAAACGTGGTGTCAATGCAAATGTTTTTATTTTCTTGGACAGACCCTTCATGTAATTATGTGTTTTGAGCAGCCTCCTGCTGTTTATCTCTAGCTCCTCCTTTTCCTTGCTCTCCCTTCCACTCCTTCATCCAATCTCTCACCATGTTCCTTACCTTCTGTCTTTCTTTTACCTCTTCCCTCACCTGGCATAGATTTCCAGAAGAAAAAGGATGAAGTATGCAGATTCCATGGATCAGAGCACATAAACAGGCCCCACGTGGCTCTGGTAGCTTAGTGGTTACGAATCGGGCTGCGAACCTTAAGGTCAGC